>NC_045635.1:49922200-50279056 GCF_009829155.1 Mustela erminea | reverse complement strand
CGGCCCCTCCCCCCGGGGTCTATCTTCCCGTCGCTTTGGATTCACTTCTCCGCCGGTCCTAGCTTTCAGAAAGTGGTTGTTTTTCTGTTTCCAGAATTGCTGTTCTTCTTCTCTTCGATATGCCGATGGATTTTCAGGTGTTTGCAATCTTTAGATAAGCTATCTAGCTGATCTCCAGCTAGCTGAAGCAGTCTCAGCCTGCTACTTCTCCGCCATCTTGACTCCTCCACTCCAGGTTTATTCTTTTACATGTAGTTGTCCAATTATCAAAAACCATTTGTTGAAGAGGCTGTCATTTTTTCCATCGGCTTTTCTTTCCTGCTTTGTCAAAGATTAGCAGACCAGAGAGTTGAGGATCCATTTCTGGGTTCTCTGCTCTATTTCATTGATCTGTTTATCTATTTTTGTGCCAATACTGTTTTGATGATTACAGCTTTGTAATAGGGCTTGAAGTCTGGGATTTTGATGCCACCAGCTTTGTTTTTCTTTTTCAACATTCCCTCAGCTATGTGTGTGTGTGTGTGTGTGTGTGTGTGTGTGTGTGTGTTTCTGGTCCCATACAAATTTTAGGATATTTCTTCCAGCTTTGTGAAAAAAGTTGACCATACTTTGATAGGGATTGCATTGAATGTTTAGATCGCTCTAGGTAGCATGATATGTTAACAATATTTATTCTTTTAATCTAAGAGCATGGAAAGTTTTTCCATTTCTTTGTTTTTCCCTTATTTTTTTTTCCATGAATGTTCTATAGTTTTCTGAGTACAGATTATTTGCCTCTTTGGTTAGGTTTATTCCTTGGTATCTTATGGTTTTTCATGCCATGGTAAATGGGATCAACTCCTTAATTTCACTTTCTTCTATCTCATTGTTAGTGTATAGAAATGCAACTGATTTCCCTGCATTGATTTTATATCCTGCCACATTGCTGAAGTGTTATGAGTTCTAGCCATTTTGAGGTTGAGTGTTTTGGTGTTTTCCACATAGAATATCATGTTGTCTACTAAGAGTGAGAGTTTAACTTCTTGTTTGCTGATTTGGGTGCCTTTAATTTTGTTGTTGTTTGATTGCTGAAGCTAGGACTTCTAATACTATTTTGAATAAAAGTGATGGTAGTGGACATCCCTGCCATTTTCCTGACCTTATGGGAAAAGTTCTCAGTTTTTCCCTGTTGAGAATGATATTCACTTTGGGCTTTTTGTTGGTGGCTTTTATGACATTTATTCACATTGACATTTATGATATGTTCCCTGTATCCTTACTGTGGGGAGTTTTAATCATGAAAGAATGGTTCACTGTCGAATGTTTTTTCTTCATCAATTGAGGGGATCATATGGTTTTTGTCCTTTCTCCTATTAATGTGATGTACCATGTTGATTGATTTTCAAGTGCTCAACCACCCTTGCGGCACAGGATTACATCTCATTTAGTCATGGTGAATAATTCTTCTAATGTACTGGTGGATCCTATTGCCTAGGATCTTGTTGAGTAATTTGGCATCTATATTCATCAGGGATTTTGGTCTATAATTCTCCTCTTTGTTAGGGTATTTGTCTGGTTTGGGGATCAAGCAATGCTGGCCTCATAAAAAGAGTTTGGAAGTTTTCCTTTCATTTTTTTTTGAAACTGCTTCAAAAGAATAGGTATTAAATCTTGTTGAAATGTTTAGTAGAATTCTCCTTGTAATCTATCCAGGGCTGGACTCTGGTTTATTGGGAGATCATTGATTACTGCTTCAATTTCCTTGCAGGTTATGGGTCTCCTTTGGTTCTCTACTTCTTTCTGTTTCAGTTTTCATAGTTTATATACCTCTAAGAATGCATCTATTTCTTCCAGATTGTCTAATTTGTTGGCATAGAGTTGCTCACCGTATGTTCTTATAACTATTTCTTCAGTGTTGGTTGTGATCTCTCGTCTTTCAATCATCATTATTAATTTGGGTTCTTTCTTTATTTCCTTCTTTCTTTCATTTTTGTCTGGCCAGGGGTATTTTAATCTTATTTTCTCACTCAAGGAACCAGCTTCTAGTTTTGTTGATCCGTTCTACCATTCTTTTGGTTTTTATTTCATTGATGTCTCCTTTACTCTTTATTAATTCTCTTCTGTTAGCTTTAGGCTTTATTTGCTATTTTTCTCCATCTTCTTTAGGTGTAAAGTTAAGTTCTGTATTTCAGACCTTTATTGTTCCTTGAGAAGGTCTTGTATTGCTATGTACTTCCTTAGGTCCACCTTTGAAGCATCCCAAAGGTTTTGAACAGTTGTGGTTTCATTTTCATTTGTTTCCATGAATTTCCTTAATAAATATTTAATTTCCTGGTTGACCCATCCATTCTTCAGTAGGATGCTCTTTAGCCTCCCTGTGTTTGAGTTCTTTCCAAATTTCTTCTTGTGATTGATTTCCACTTTCAAAGCATTGTGATCTGGAAATATGTAGGGAATGATTCCCATCTTTTTGTACTAGGTGAGACCCAACATGTGACCCAGTATGTGTTCTATTCTGGAGGGTGTTCCATGTGCACTTAAGGAGGATATTTGTATTCTTTTACTTTAGAATGGGCTGCTCTGAACACACCTGTTTAGTCCTTCTGATCCAGTGTGGCATTCAAAGCCCTTGTTTGTGTGTGGATTTTCTTAGACGATCTGTCCATTGTACTGCCTCTTGTTCTTTTTCTTTCTTTTCTTTTCCTTTCTTTTCTTTTGTGTGAGTTTTTCCATTATGTCACTCTGTCCAGAGAAGAGGTTAGCAAAAGAACAAAATACTAAAATGGTAACAATGACCCCAGATAAATGAACAATAAATAAATCAGATTAGGCCAAAAACTTTTAAAAAAATTATAAAAGAACATATAATCAGATGATGAACAGAAAAGAGTGATGCACTGGGTCCTGTGTATATTTTTATCTGTTTGTTAGAAAACTAGATCCCCAAATTATAAAGAAATAAAAAATACATGTACAAAAACAAAATTAAATACATTGAAAAGATAGAATTTAACCATAAAAATAAACATTAAAGGACAAAATAAAGAAGGAATATGAACAGTCAGGTGAACAGAGCAAGGAAATACACAATATCCTTAGGGTATTTTGGTCTGTTTCTTACAAGAAACTACATATCAAAATTGTAAAGAAAGAAAAACATAGAATAAAATACATTGAAAGGATAAATATAAACACAAAGTGAAAATTAAGAAAGACTTTAACCAAAAAAAAGAAGAAAAGAAAGGAAAGGAAAAGAAAAGAAAGAAAGAAAGAAAGAAAGAGAATATGATCAGATAGGTGAAGAGAACAGTGCAATACAAGATTCTGGGTGTATTTTGGTTGTTTGTTAGAAGACTATATATCTATATCTATATCATATCCATCTATCTATCTATCTATCTATCTATCTAGATAGATAGATAGATATATACCATGTACAAAAGACTCATTTTAGATGAGGTATATATACCTCATCTAAAGACAAGATGAGATTAAAAGATAAGAGTCTCTAAGCCATGCAAACTCCTGAGACATGCACCCATGCTGCTCCTCCTGGGGAAGGGGGATTAAAAGATTAGATGAGATATAGATAGATAGATAGATAGATAGATATAAAAACTGTGTCCAAGAGACTAATTTTAGAGCCAAAGAAATATTCAGATTGAAAGTGCGGGATGTGGAAAACTATTTATTATATTAATGGATACTAAAAGAAAGCTGGGGTAGCAATTCTTATATCAGAAAAATTAATTTTTTTCATTTATTTATTTTCAGCATAACAGTATAATTGTATTTTCACCACACCCAGTGCTCCATGCAATCCGTGCCCTCTATAATACCCACCACCTGGTACCCTGACCTCCCATCCCCCGCCACTTCAAACCCCTCAGATAGTTTTTCAGAGTCCATAGTCTCTCATGATTCACCTCCCCTTCCAATTTACCCCAACACCCTTCTCTCTAACTCCCCATGTCCTCCATGCTTTTTGTTATGCTCCACAAATAAGTGAAACCATATGATAATTGACTCTCTCTGCTTGACATATTTCATTCAGCATAATCTCTTCCAGTCCCTGCCACGTTGCTACAAAAGTTGGGTATTCGTCCTTTGTGATGGAGGCATAGTACTCCATAGTGTATATGGACCACATCTTCCTTATCCATTCATCCGTTGAAGGGCATCTTGGTTCTTTCCACAGTTTGGCGACCGTGGCCATTGCTGCTATAAACATTGGGGTACAGATGGCCCTTCTTTTCATGACATCTGTATCTTTGGGGTAAATACCCAGGAGTGCAATGCCAGGGTCTTAGGGAAGTTCTATTTTTAATTTCTTGAGGAATCTCCACACTGTTCTCCAAAGAGGCTACACCAACTTGCATTCCCACCAACAGTGGAAGAGGGTTCCCCTTTCTCCACATCCCCTCCAACACATGTTGGTTCCTGTCTTGCTAATTTTGACCATTCTAACTGGTGTAAGTTGATATCTCAATGTAGTTTTAATTTGAATCTCCCTGATGGCTAGTGATGATGAACATTTTTTCTTGTGTCTGATAGCCATTTGTATGTCTTCATTGGAGAAGTGTCTGTCCATATCTTCTGCCCATTTTTTGATATGATTGTCTGTTTTGTTTGTATTGAGTTTAAGGAATTCATTATAGATCCCGGATATCAATCTTTTGTCTTTACTGTCATTTGCAAATATCTTCTCCCATTCTGCGGGTTGTCTCTTTGTTTTCTTGACTGTTTCCTTTGCTGTGCAGAAGCTTTTGATTTTGATGAAGTCCCAAAAGTTCATCGTCGCTTTTGTTTCCTTTGCCTTTGGAGATATATCGTGAAAGAAGTTGCTGTGGCTGATATCGAAGACATTACTGCCTATGATCTCCTCTAGGATTCTGATGGATTCCTGTCTCACATTGAGGTCTTTATGCATTTGGAGTTTATCTTTGTGTACGGTGTAAGAGAATGGTCGATTTTCATTCTTCTACATAGAGCTGCCCAGTTTTCCCAGAACCATTTATTGAAGAGACTGTCTTTTTTCCACTGTATATTTTTTCCTGTTTTGTCGAAGATTATTTGACCATAGAGTTGGAGGGTCCATATCTGGGCTCTCTACTCTGTTCCACTGGTCTATGTGTCTTTTTTTATGCCAGTACCATGCTGTCTTGGTGATCACAGCTTTGTAGTAAAGCTTGAAATCAGGTAACGTGATGCCTCCAGTTTTATTTTTTTTTATTTTTATTTTTTTAACGATTTTATTTATTTATTTGAGAGAGAGACAGTGAGAGAGAACATGAGAGGTGAGAAGGTCAGAGGGAGAAGCAGACTCCCCATGGAGCTGGGAGCCCGATGCGGGACTTGATCCTGGGACTCCAGGACCGTGACCTGAGCCGAAGGCAGTTGCTCAACCAACTGAGCAACCCAGGCGCCCCCACCCCAGTTTTATTTTTGTTTTTCAACATTTCCTTAGCGATTCGGGGTCTCTTCTGGTTCCATACAAATTTTAGGTTTATTTGTTACAACTCTTTGAAGAATACCGGTGGAATTTTGATTGGGATAGCGTTAAAAGTATAAATCGTTCTAGGCAGTATAGACATTTTAACAATGTTTATTCTTCCAATCCAAGAGCAGGCTATGGTCTTCCATCTTTTTGTGTCTTCTTCAATTTCTTTCATGAGTGTTCTGTAGTTCCTCGAGTACAGATCCTTTACCTCTTTGATTCGGTTTATTCCCAGGTATCTTATGGTTCTTGGTGCTATAGTAAATGGAATCGATTCTCTAATTACCCTTTCTGTATTTTCATTGTTAATGTATAAGAAAGCCACTGATTTCTGTACATTGACTTTGTATCCTGCCACATTGCTGAATTGCTGTATGAGTTCTAGTAGTTTGGGGGTGGAGTCTTTTGGGTTTTCTATATAAAGTATCATGTCATCTGCAAAGAGAGAGAGTTTGACTTCTTCATTACCAACTTGGATATCTTTCATTTCCCTTTGTTGTCTGATTGCTGTTGCTAGGATTTCTAAAACTATGTTGAACAAGAGGGGTGAGAGTGGGCATCCTTGTCGTGTTCCTGATCTCAACGGGAAGGATGCAAGCTTTTTCCCATTGAGGATGATATTTGCTGTGGGTCTTTCAAAGATAGATTTGATGAAGTTCAGGAATGTTCCCTCTATCCCTATCCTTTGAAGCGTTTTAATCAGGAACGGATTAAATTTTGTCAAATGGTTTTGCTGAATTTTGTCAAATGGTTTTTCTGCATCAATTGAAAGGACCATGTGGTTCTTCTCTCTTCTCTTATTAATTTGTTCTATCACATTGATTGATTTGCGAATGTTGAACCATCCTTGTAGCCCAGGGATGAATCCCACCTGGTCATGGTGGATAATCTTTTTAATGTGCTGTTGGATCCTGTTGGCTAGGATCTTGTTGAGAATCTTAGTATCCATATTCATCAGTGATATTGGTCTGAAATTCTCCTTATTGGTAGGGTCTTTGCCTGGTTTGGGGATCAGGGTAATGCTGGCTTCATAGAAAGTGTCAGGAAGTTTTCCTTCTGCTTCAATTTTCTGAAACAGCTTCAGGAGAATAGATGTTATTTCTTCTTTGAAAGTTTGGTAGAATTCTCCAGGGAATCCGTCAGGTCCTGGGCTCTTGTTTTTTGGGAGGTTTTTGATCACTGCTTAAATCTCGTTACTAGATATCGGTCTATTCAGGTTGTCGATTTCTTCCTGGTTCAATTTTGGGAGTTTATAGTTTTCCAGGAATGCATCCATTTCATCTAGGTTGCTTAGCTTATTGGCATATAACTGTTGATAATAACTTCTGATGATTGTTGCTACTTCCTTGGTGTTCATTGTGATCTCTCCCTTTTCATTCATAATTTTATGTATTTGAGCTTTCTCTCTTTTCTTTTGGATTAGTGTCGCCAATGGTTTATCGATCTTATTGATTCTTTCAAAAAAACCAGCTTCTAGTTTCATTGATACGTTCTAATGTATCTCTGGTTTCTACCTCATCTATCTCAGCTCTAATCTTGATGACTTTCCTTCTTATGTGTGGAGTTGGTTTGATTTGTTGTTTATTCTCTAGTTCTTTAAGGTGTAGAAACAGCTGCTGTTTTCTGGATTTTTCAATTTTTTTGAGGGAGGCTTTGATGGCTGTGTATTTCTCCCTTAGGACTGCCTTTGCTGTATCCCATAGGTTTTGGGTCGAAGTGTCTTCATTGTCATTGGTTTCCATGAATTGTTTCAGTTCTTCTTTGATCTCCTGGTTGATCCAAGCATTCTTAAGCAAGGTGGTCATTAGCTTCCAGGTGTTTGAATTCCTTCCAAACTTTTCCTTGTGATTGAGCTTCAGTTTCAAGGCATTTTAATCTGAGAATATGCAGGGAATCATCTCAGTCTTTTGGTATCGGTTGAGTCCTGATTTGTGACCCAGTATGTGGTCTGTTCTGGAGAAAGTTCCATGTGCACTTGAGAAGAATGAGTATTCTGTTGTTTTAGGGTTGAATGTTCTGTATATATCTATGAGGTCCATCTGGTCCAATGTGTCATTCAATGCTCTTGTTTCTTTATTGATTTTCTGCTTCAATGATCTGTTTATTTCTGAGAGAGGCGTGTTAAGATCTCCAAGGATTAGTGTATTCATATCAATATGACTCTTTATCTTGATTAACAGTTTTCTTAAGTAATTGGCTGCTCCCATATTGGGGCATAGATATTTACAATTGTTAGATCATCTTGGTGGATAGTCCCTTTAAGAATGATGCAGTGTCCTTTTATATCTCTGACTACAGTCTTTAGTTTAAGATCTAATTTGTCTGATATGAAAATCGCTACCCCTGCCTTTTTTGGGGGCCCCTTTGCATGAAAGATGCTTCTCCATTCCTTCACTTTCAGTCTGGGTGTATCTTTAGGTTCAAAATGGGTCTCTTGTAGACAACATATGGATGGGTCCTGTCGTTTTATCCAGTCTGCAACCCTGTGCCATTTTTTGTGCGCATTTAGGCCATTCACATTGAGGGTGATTATTGATAGATAAATTTTTATTGACATCGTGTTACCTCTGAAGTCTTTCTTTCTGTAGGTTGTCTCTATATTTCTGTTCAATGTTATTCTTGGGCTTTTTCATCCTTTAAGGAAGCCCCCTTAATATTTCCTGCAGTATTAGCTTGGTGGTTGCATAGTTTTTTAAGCCTTGCCGGTCCTGGAAACTCTTTATCTCTCTATCCATTTTGAATGTCAGTCCTGCTGGATAAAGTATTCTTGGCTCCATGTTCTTCTCATTCAGTGCCCTGAATATATCTTGCCAGCCCTTTCTTGATTGCCAGGTCTCTGTGGACAGGTCGGACGTTATTCTGATGGGCTTTCCTCTGTACGTCAGGATCTTTTTTGTCCTAACTGCTTTCAAGAGGTTCTGCCTACAATTATAATTCTTCATTCTTACTATTAGGTGTCTCGAGGACTTTCGAGAATCTGTAATCTTGGGGGGAAACCTTTCGGCCCCTAGTGCATGAACGCGAGTTCCATTCACGAGATTTCGAAAATTTTCATGAAGAAACTTGTTCCACTATATCTTCTAGACTTCTTTCTTTCTCCTCCCCTTCAGGGATTCCAATAATTCTGACGTTAGAACGTTTCATGGCATCATTTATTTTCCTGATTCTGTTTTCGTGGCTTCTAAGCTGTTTGTACCAGGCTTCCTCCTGATCCTTTCTCTCTATCTGTTTGTCCTCCAGATCACTAATTCTATCTTCTGTCTCAGTTACTCTAGCGTTGAGAGAATTTAGATTAGATTGGAACTCATTGAGAGCATTGTGAACCTCATCCCTGGTAGGTTTCAGCTCTTCCCTAATATTGAAAATGTGATCTCTGGTCGTTTTCACTTTGGCCCTAATCAATTCCGTTTGGTCACCCATGGCTTTCTCCAACCTAGCTATTGCTTGGATAATTGTTAGCCTGAATTCTCTTTCCAACATATTGTCTATGTTGATAGCCATTAGCTCTGTTGCAGAACATCCATCCTCTGTATTTTTCTTCTGTTGGGTATTCCTCTTCTTAGTCATTTTGGTGAGAGATGGCTGAATGGCTGTAGCTGGGTCTATCAACTGTGGTGCAGTCAAGGTGCACCCTGGAATGCTTCTCAGCAATCAGGGTTCCCCACCCAAATGAGTGGAAAAAGAAAAGGAAAAGAAAAAAAAAGAGAGAGGGAGAGAGACAGGAAAGAAAGGTGAGATAAAAGAGAAGGTTTAGCCCAAATGGGCCCCAAGGTAAAATTTATGAAGTATACAAACCGACACAGACAAACAGAAAGACTGGTAAAAGTATATGACAAGAGAAAAAAAAATATATATATTTGCTTATATATATATATGCAAATAAAGGAAGAACCTCGTCAAAAAAGAACCCTGAGTGTAAGATTTATATACTATCAGGACAAACACAAAAACACAGAAATACTGATGGAAGAAAAAGATGGAGAGTGTTTGTTTATTCTCAGTGTGGGTGAGGAAGGTTGTTTTGATTCTTCCTGGATGTATCTTGATATCTTTGTTAAAGGACTCAACTTTCCTAAGATAAGGGGAGATTAGGAATTGGTTTACCTATAGGGGTGGCATTGATTGGGGAAAGGGGATTACCTTGAAGTTTAACTCTATATGAATATTAGAAAATAAAAATTTTAAAAAGTAATAAACTAAAATAAAAAAAAGAAATTTAAAAAATAGAAATGCAAAAGGGAAACACAGGTGTATGTATCAAAAAGTTCAGGTTAAAAGGTTATTATGGAATTTGATGTACTGGACATCTCACTGTGATGGTAAATAGGTCAAAAAAGTATCTATATAATAATAAAAAATTAACTATATAAAAAAAAGCCAGAATAGTGAGATCGAATTAATAATAAAAATTCTCCTATGAAGTAGTGGTGGTTGTTCTCTTGTCATCTTTTTTTTTTTTTTCCCTTTCCCAGTTGGTTTTCTGGGGGAGTGGCCTGCCAGGTGGATTTTCAGTCCCTGAAGTTCTCTCAGCTAAGTCCTCCAGCCCCACTCAAGGGGGTGGGATCTGAGGAAACTGTTTTTTTTCAGGTTTTTGTTCTCTGGAGGTTTTTATATTTGTTCACTTTTGTTTTTCTCTCTCGCCTTGACGGCTTTTGATGGTTTTTGTAGGTTTAGAGGAAAGCAAACTGCACCCTGACCTCCCTCTCAGAGAGAAGCCTCAGTCTGGCTGAAGAGCCCATATAAATCCCCCCTTGGCTGCTGGCAGAGCAGGTTCCCAGTCGCGGTCCCTGGGGACTCAGGATTTTTTGCTTGTACCCAAAACCACTGCAGCGGTGGCTGTCTGGGCAGCTCCAGAAGCTCCAGACTGGGTGTGTCTGGTCTTTCCTGTCCGAGAGCACCCGGCTGGCATTTGTGTGCACCTCTCTCAGGGGAGGGCGCGGGGCACGACTCGGACTCTGCTGGCACAGCAGGGCACTTGCATGGGGACTGCAAAAAGGCTGTGCTTCAGTTGGCTGGAGGGATCCCAGCCCCTCCTGGGAGCCGGGCGCCAAGCACTCTCAGGCGCGCTGGTGGTTCAGGGACTGAGACCTGGTTTCTCTGCCTCACTCTCTCTGGCTCTGCACCAGGGGTGGCTGTCCTGGGTCTGGGGACTTAAGCCCCTGACCCTAACACCCAGATTCCCGCAATTCCCCCCGCTCCGTGATCCTTTGCTCTTTTTGAGTGCTTTCTACCAGACTCCCGAGATAATGCTGGTCCCCAGGCGCAGGGCACTCTCGTATTGGGATATTACTTTCCAACGGGTCGCCTCTGGTGGCTCCCTCCCCCTCTTGTTTATCTTCGGATATCAGTCTGACTTTCCCACTCTGCTTTACCTGCCCACTGGCGTCTTCTGCTCCAGTAGAGATCCAGACGTGTATAATTCTGATCTCAGGCTGATTTTGTGGGTGATTGGAGATCTTTGGAAGGTAATCAGCTCACTTTAGGGTGCAGGTTGAATGGGCGCCTCCTCCTACTTCCCCGCCATCTTGTCTCAAAAAATTAATTTTTAAACCAAAGTCTGTAATAAGAGATGAGGAAGGACACTATATAATCATTAAAGGGTTAGCCAACAAGAAAGTCTAACCAATGAAAATATTTATGCCCCGAACAAAGGGGTATATATATAGCCTAGATAGATAAATGTGTGTGTGTGTATGTATGTGTGTGTGTGTGTGTGTATATATATATATATATATATAGTGCATATATATACATATATACACATATACACAATGAAATTATAGTATGTAAGTGTAAAAGTTTAAATTAAAAAAAGAATTTGATAAAGTAAGAAATTGGTTGGAAATGAAAGAGAAAGAAAAAAAATAATATTGAAAGTCTAAAGAATCATAGGAAAAAATCATGTATTTTACATACTATTTTACCCTAGCTCTGGCATTTTGTAATTCTGTGTATCGGTAAACTTGGTCTTGGCCAGTTGTTCTTGCTGATTTTCTAGGAGAGAGTCCTGTTGCACTGATCGTCAGGTGTCTTTGCCCTGGGCTGAACTGTACCACCTTTGCCAGGGCAGTAACCAAAAGCTGCTCCAGATGGGTACATATGGCTTTTGTTCACTGAAGACCTTTCTTGCTGCTTTAGAGGATGAGAATGAAAATGGTGGCTTTCCATTCTCCAGCCCAGGAGCTGAGAGCTCAGGGCCCCCCTCCTCAGTGCGCCCTTGGGAAAAACACAATCAGTCACCCTTGTCTCCCTGGTCTCTGACTGCACTCCATGGTCACCCTGCCTGTGACTAAGCATTTGTCAGGCACACAATTCAGGCTAGAATCTCCAAGCCCTGCAAACTCCTGAGGTGTGCACTCATGCTGCTCTTCCTGGGTGAATGGGGAAGGGGGCCTGGCCATGGTTCTGCCAACTGCTGGGCCCCTCCTCAGAGGGAAGTCACCCAATTGTGCTGTGGTTCTCAGTTTATGGCAAAACTGAACTGAGATTCTAATCCTGGGGATATGGTAGCAGCTTTCCCACTCTAATGCTTGGGAACTCTGCTGCACTCAGGCACCCCTAGTCTTCATGTGACCCCAGGGATCCTGAGACCACATGGTCCCACCTAGGATTCTGCCCTGCCTTGCCACCTTAATGCTGTTCAGGTACGGATCAGAGCAGACTTTTATTTTTTTACATTATTTTTTCTTACGTTTTTATTTAAAATCCAGTTAGATAACATACATTGTTATATTATTTTCAGGTATAAAATATAATGATTCAATACTTCTATATAACTCCTGGTGCTCATCACAAAAAATACACTCTTTAATCTCCATCTCCTATCTAACCCATCATACACACACACACACACACACACACACACACACACACACACACTCAGATCTCAGCAGGGAAGAAGGAACTATTTATTGTGCTCTCCCCTTAAAGACTCTGGAAGTAACCAGCAGGGTCAGGTTTCAAATTTTTCAAAACTCATGCTCTAAAATCTACTCTAGTAAAAACAACATTAACAATCACTAAATAATCCATAGGATCCCCTATATTTTGCAGGCCTTCTTGTAACTAATTTGGGGTCCCATTACAAATTTTGTTTAATCATATGTGAGCAAAAATGTTATGTGTTATTTCTAGGTAGCAATGGTTAAAAGCTGGTGTACCTTTCCATTTTTTAAAAACATTTATTTATTTTTTAAATTTTTTCAGTGTTCCAAAATTCATTGTCTATGCACCACACCCAGTGCTCCATGTGTGCCCTCAATAATACCCACCACCTGGCTTACCCAACTTCCCACACTCCTCCTCTCCAAAACTCTCAGTTTGTTTCTCAGAGTCCACAGTCTCTCATGGTTCATCTCCCACTCCAATTTCCCCCAACTCCTTTCTCTTCTCCATCTCCCCATGTCCTCTGTGTTATTCCTTATGATCCACAAATAATGAAACCATATGATAGTTGACACTCTCTGCTTGACTTAGTTCACTCAGCATAATACGTTTCCATTTTAACACATGCTGAAATGGCGGCACCATCCTCTCCCTTTAAGAAGTAAGAAGCCCAGAGATCCTGAATTCTTAAGTGGCCACTTGGAGAGATTTGTGTTCCATAATCACACTAGGCTTCAAGTAAGTAAGAAAAGAAAAAAAAAAACTTGATATATCTATCTCCCATTCAGAGATTTTGGAGTTATTTTGTTTTAACAGCATAGCATAATCAAGTCTAAATAAAGTTTCTCACAAGGAAGTAATGAAGATAATAAAGACTGGTGTAGATATGGACAAGCTGAACACAAGCAACACAGCAAAAGCACAGCAAATAAGGGATTTCTGCAGTCATGTTAAAACAAGAGCCTAGTTCTGATATTGTGCTCTGCTGCTATATCATTTTCTGGTGCTAGCTGACACTGGTTCCCTCCCCCTGCCATTTATCTCCCTATATGTATTGCCTCAGATTCACTTCTACACACCTCCTAACTTGCAGAAATTGTTTTTATATTTGTAGAGTTGCAACTATTATTTTCTTAGAACTCTGGTTGACTTCACAAGTGCTCAGAATGATTTGACAGATATCTAGCCGAATTCCTGGGACCAGTCAAAACTAAAGTCTCCTATTCCTCCACCATCTTGAAGTCCTCCAAAAGATATATATATATAAATTTTTAAATTTAATTTTATTTATTTAGTATCCAAGACTTATTGTTTATCCACCCACACAGTGCTTTATGCAATACTTGCCCTCCTTAATATACACCACCCATCCCCACACTCTCTCCCTTCCAAACTCTCAGTTTGTTTCTCAGAGACAACAGTCTTTCATGGTTCATGACCCCCTTCGATTTCCCCCAACTCACTTTTCCTTTTTCTCCTAATGTCCACCATGTTATTTCTTATGCTCCACAAGTAAGTGAAACCATATGATAATTGACTCTCTCCACTTGACTTGTTTCATTCAGGATAATCTCCTCCAGTCACACCCATGTTCATATAAAAGTTGGGTATTCATCCTTTCTGATGGCTGCATAATATTCCATTGTATATATGGACCACATCTTTATCCATTCATCAGTTGAAGGGCATCTCAGTTCTTTCCACAGTTTGGGGTTGTGGCCATTGCTGCTATGAACACTGGGGCATAGATGGCCCTTCTTTTCACTACATCTGTATCTTTGGGATAAATACCCAGTAGTGCAATTTCAGGGTCATATAGTAACTCTATATTTTTTTTAAGTTTTTTAATGTTTTTGACAGCAAGATCACAAGTAGGGAGAGAGGGGGAAGCAAGCTCCCTGCTGATTAGAGAGCCTGATGCAGGACTCGATCCCAGGACCTGGAGATCATGACCTAAGCCAAAGGGAGAGGCTTAATCCACTGACCACCCAGGCACCCCATCTATTTTTAAATTTTTGAGAAATCTCCACACTGTTTTCCAAAGTGGTGGCACCAACTTGCATTCTCACCAACAGTGTTAGAGGATTCACTTTTCTCCACATCCTCTCCAACATTTGTTACCTGTCTTAATTTTGATCATTCTAACTGGTGTCGAGTTGTATCTCAATGTAGTTTGAATTTGAGTTGCCCTGATGGCTAATGATGATGAACATTTTTTCATATGCCTGTTATCCATTTGAATGCCTCCTCTGGAGAAGTGTCTGGTCATGTCTTCTGCCATTTTTTGACATAATTAACTTTCTTGAATGTTGAGTTTGAGGAATTCTTTATGGATCTTTGATATCAGCCTTTTCTCTGTAGTGTTATTTGTGAATATCTGTTCTTATTCCATGGGTTCCCTCTTTATTTTGATCACTGTCTCCTTTACTGTGTAGAAATTTTGATCTTGATGAAGTCCCAAAAGTTCATTTTTGCTTTTGTTCCCTTTGCCCTTGGAGACATGTCTTGAAAGAAGTTGCTGGGGTTGATATCAAAGAAGTTACTGCCCATGTTCTCCTCTAGGAGTTTGATAGATTCTTCTCTCATATTGAGGTCCTTTATCCATTTTAATTTTACCTTTGTGTATGGTGTAAGAGAATGGTCAAGTTTCATTCTTCTATACATAGCTGTTCAATTTTCCCAGGATCATTTTCTGAAGAGACTGTGTTTTTGCCACTGGATATTTTTTTTCCTGTTCTGTCAAAGATTATTTGACCATAAATAGCATGTCCATATTTGGGCTTTCTACTCTGTTCCACTGATCTATGTATCTGTTTCTGTGTCCGTACCATGCTGTCTTGGTGATCACAGCTTTGTAGTAAAGCGTGAAATCAGGCAAAGTGATGCCCCCAGTTTTCTTTTCCTTTTTCAATATTTCCTAAGCAATTCGGGGTCTCTTCTGGCTCCATACAAATTTTAGGATTCTTTTTTCCAGCACTTTGAAAATTGCCAATGGAATTTTGATCGGGATGGCATTAAAAGTACAGATTGCACTAAGCAGTATAGACATTTTAACAATGTTTATTCTTCCAATCCATGAGCATGGAATGTTTTCCATCCTTTTGTGTCTTGTTCAATTATTTCATGAGTGTTCTATAGCTCCTCGAGTACAGATCTTTTACCTCTCTGGTTAGGTTTATCCCCAGATATCTTATGGTTCTTGGTGTTATAGTAAATCGAGTTGATTTTCTAATTTCCCTTTCTGTACTTTCTTTGTTATGTGTAAGAAAGCAACTGATTTCTGTACATAACTCATAAAGCAATTCAGTAATGTGGCAAGATACAAAGTCAATGTACAGAAATCAGTGGCTTTCTTATACACTAACAATGAAAGGCTGTGGATTTTATGAAATATCAGTAATATCCCATGCTATTGCTGCTTCTAGTTGGCGAACGGGAGAAGAATTAGGCAGAAACAAGTCAGCTGCAAGAGATTGGGAACAGGAGACAACAGTCAAAGAGACTGCTGCCCGGAACAACTCCTCAATCTTGCTTTTATTAGAAACAGGAACCAACAGGAGAGTCGATGAAGGTCAAACGGTAGTCCTATGCTTTGTAGGTAAACAAGAAGGAGGGCAGAATATGTCTGTACAAGCAGTATAAAGTTAATAGTTGAACAATCACATTCAAAGGACTTCTCTAAGTAGCCACAGGTGATTTCTGGAGGGAAAGGGGAGATAAAGGAAAAATGAAGCAGGCGGCATTCCGCCCTGAGCATGCCAGGCGTTCCCCGCTGCTCAGCTTCCATGAAGCAGGCGGCATTCTGGCTTAAGCGAGCCGGGCATCCCCAGCTGCTCAGCTTCAAGGCCATATATCGTCCTCTCCCCCAGAGGCCTGTTGCAGTATCTGTTTTTCTTAAGGCTGTATCTAAATGTGCTTGTTAACTAGTAAAATTTCCCAGGGGTTATATTTTAAGTAATACATTGTTCTGAGGGGCAGTTGCAGCTATATAAAATGTGTCTGAGTTGTTAATAATTTTTCATATTTGTAAATGTGGGGAGCTGGATTGGACATTCAATTAAAAGTCAGATATTCAATTTTAGCTCATGTAATGACTCTAGTGTCATGAGATTGAGTCTTATGTAAGGCTCTATTCTCAATGTAGTCTGCTTAGAATCTCATTCTCCTTCTCCCTCTGCCTTTTCCTTCTGCCCCTCCAACATTTGCATGGGCTATAGAAATACATACATATATATACATACATACATAATCAAGTGACAAGGTTTTATAGAAAATAATCTAGGACAGTTTACTTTTAAAAGGCCCTTTGCAATTGCAGGGTCATAGGGAAGCTCTATTTTTAATTTCTTGAGGAATCTCCGTACTGTTCTCCAAAGTGGCTGCACCAACTTACATTCCCACCAACAGTGTAAGAGGGTTCCCCTTTCTCCAAATCCTCTCCAACACATGTTGTTTCCTGTCTTGCTAATTTTGGCCATTCTAACTTGGATAAGGTGGTATCTCAATGTGGTTTTAATTTGGATCTCCCTGATGAATAGTGATGATGAACATTTTTTTCATATGTCTGATAGCCATTGGTATGTATTCATTGGAGAAGTGTCTGTTCATATCATACCTGTTCATATTTACCCCAAAGATACAGATGTAGTGAGACGAAGGGCCATCTGTACCCCAATGTTTATAGCAACAATGGCCACGGTCGCCAAACTGCAGAAAGAACCAAGATGCCCTTCAACGGACAAATGGATAAGGAAGATGTGGTCCATATACTCTATGGAGTATTATGCCTCCATAAGAAAGGATGAATACCCAACTTTTGTAGCAACATGGACGGGACTGGAAGAGATTATGTTGAATGAAATCAGTCAAGCAGAGAGAGTCAATTATCATATGGTTTCACTTATTTGTGGAGCATAACAAAGAGCATGGAGGACAAGGGGAGATGGAGAGGAAAAGGGAATTGAGGGAAATTGGAAGGGGAGGTGAACCACGAGAGACTATGGACTCTGAAAAACGATCTGAGGGTTTTGAAGGGGTGGGGGTGGGAGGTTGGGGGAACCAGGTGGTGGGTATTAGAGAGGGCACAGATTGCATGGAGCACTGGGTGTGGTGCAAAAACAATGAATACTATTACACTGAAAAAAATAAATAAATTTTAAAAAATAAAATAAAAGGCCCTTTGCAATCAATAAGATCAGTAAACCATTCACAAAACTAATGCAAAAGAAAACAGTGAAGGCCCAAATTCATAAAATTATGAATGAAAAAGGAGAGACCACAACTAACATCAAGGAAATAGAAGCAATCGTCAGAAATTATTATCAACAGTTATATGCCAGTAAGTTAAGCAACCTAGGTGAAATGGATACATTCCTGAAAAATAATTTACTTCCAAAATTGAATCAGGAAGAAATAGACAATGTGAAAAGACTGATTTCTAGTAACGAGATTGAAGCAGTGATCAAATACCTCCCAAAAAAGAAGAGCCCAGGACCTGATGGATTCCCTTGGGAATTCTATCAAAATTTCAAAGAAGAAATAGTACCTATTCTCCTGAAGATGTTTCAAAAAATTGAATCAGAAGGCAAATGTCCAGACTCTTTTTAAGAAGCCAGCATTACACTGATCCCCAAACCAGGCAAAGACATCACCAAAAAGGAGAATTTCAGACCAATATTAATGATGAATATGAATGTCAAGATTCTCAACAAGATCCTAGCAAATAGGATCCGACAGTACATTAAAAATATTATCTACCATGACTGGGTAGGATTCCTCCCTGGAATGCAAAGCTGGTTCAACATTCACAAAACAATCAATGTGATGGAACAAATCAATAAGGGAAGAGAGAAGAACCACATGGTCCTCTCAATTGATGCAGAAAAAAACCTTTGAACACGATACAGCATCTGTTCCTGATTAAAACTCTTCAAAGTATAGGGATAGAGGGAACATTCCTCAACTTCATAATATATATCTATGTAAAACCCACAGTGAATATCATCCTCAATTGGAAAAAGCTGAAAGCCTTCCCTTTGCAACCAGGAACACGACAAGGATGGCCACTCTCACCAATCTTATTCAACATAGTATTAAAAGTCCAAGCAACAGCAATCAGACAACAAAGATAAATAAAATGTATTCAAATGGCAATGAAGAAGTCCAAGTCTCTCTCTTCACAGATGACATGATACTTTATATGGAACATCCAAAATACTCCACCCCCAAACTATTAGAAATCATACAGCAATGCAGTAACGTGGCAGGATACAAAGTCAATGTACAGAAATCAGTGGCTTTCTTATACACTAACAATGAAAACACAGAAAGGGAAATTAGAGAATCAATTCCATTTACTATAGCACCAAGAACCATAAGATACCTGGGAATAAACCTAATCAAAGAGGTAAAGGATCTGTACTCGAGGAACTACAGAACACTCATGAAAGAAATTGAAGAAGACACAAAAAGATGGAAGACCATTCCATGCTCTTGGATTGGAAGAATAAACATTGTTAAAATGTCTATACTGCCTAGAGCAATCTATACTTTTAATGCCATTCCCATCAAAATTCCACCAGTATTTTTCAAAGAGCTGGAGCAAATAATCCAGAAATTTGTATGGAATCAGAAGAGACCCCGAATCGCTAAGGAAGATGAAAAACAAAAATAAAACTGGGGGCATCACGTTACCTGATTTCAAGATTTACTACAAAGCTGTGATCACCAAGACAACATGGTACTGGCATAAAAACAGACCCATAGACCAGTGGAACAGAGTAGAGAGCCCAGATATGGACCCTCAACTCTATAGTCAAATAATCTTCAACAAAGGAGGAAAAAAATATACAGTGAAAAAAAGACAGTCTCTTCAATAAACGGTGCTGGGAAAACTGGACAGCTCTATGTAGAAGAATGAAACTCCACCATTCTCTTACACCATACACAAAGATAAACTCGAAATGGATAAAAGAACTCAATGTAAAACAGGAATCCATCAGAATACTAGAGGAGAACATAGGCAGTAAGTAACCTTTTCAATATAAGCCACAGCAACTTCTTTCAAGATATGTCTCCAAAGGCAAAGGAAACAAAACTGAAAATGACCTTTTGGGACTTCATCAAGATCAAAAGTTTCTGCACAGAAAAGGAAACAGTCAACAAAACAAAGAGGCAACCCACGGGATGGGAGAAGATATTCGCAAATGACAATACAGACCAAGGGCTGATATCCGGGATCTATAAAGAACTTCTCAAACTCAACACACACAAAACAGATAATTATGTCAAAGAATGGGAAGAAGACATGAACAGACAGTTCTCCAATGAAGACATACAAATGGCTAACAGACACATGAAAAAATGTTCATCATCACTAGCCATCAGGGAGATTCAAATCAAAGCCACATTGAGATATCACCTTACACCAGTTAGAATGGCCAAAATTAACAAGACAGTAAACAACGTATGTTGGAGAGGATGTGGAGAAAGGGGAACCCTTTTACACTGTTGGTGCGAATGTTAGTTGGTACAGCCACTTTGGAGGACAGTATGGAGAGTCCTTAAGAAATTAAAAATAGAGCTTCCCTATGACGCTGCAATTTCACTACTGAGAATTTACCCCAAAGATACAGACGTAGTGAAAAAAAGGGCCATCTGTACCCCAATCTTCATAGCAGCAATGGCCATGGTCACAAAACTGCGGAAAGAACCAAGATGCCCTTCAACGGACGAATGGATAAGGAAGATGTGGTCCATATACACTATGGAGTATTATGCCTCCATCAGAAAGTCTGAATCCCCAACTTTTGCATCAATGTGGACAGGACTGGAAGATATTATGCTGAGTGAGATAAGTCAAAAAGAGAGAATCAGTTATCATATGATTTCATTTATTTGTGGAGCATAAGAAATAACACAGAGGACATGGGGAGATGGAGAAGAGAAGGGGGAAATTGGAAGGGGAGATGAGCCATGAGAGACTATGGACTCTGAAAAAGAATCTGAGGGTTTTGGAGGGTCGGGGGGTAGGAGGTTGGTGAGCCTGGTGGTGGGTATTGTGGAGGGCACGCATTGCATGGAACACTGGGTGTGGTACATAAACAATGAATTCTGGTGCACGGAAAAGAAATTTAAATGAATGAATAAATGAATGAATGAATGAATAAACATTTAAAAAGTATAAAATAGAGAAATATTTGTCAGTCCCTTTTCTTATTCAAGGAAAGAATATTTCTTTTTTCGTCACCTTTTATCCATTAAGGGCCAGTTGAACCACATTTTGGGACATGGTATTAGAGGATATTTACTGGATGGTGTAAATACAGTCACTTAAATGAAGAAGGGTCTGTGGAAATAAAATGAAAACAAAAATTAATGGTTAGAAAAGACTATAAACCAATTTTCTGAGTTCAGAGGGCAGCCCATCGAGAATATTTCTAGATGTTGGGAGATTTCTGGATATTGGGCTCAAAGCACCCTTGATGGTTAAGTGAGGACAGAAGTGGCAGTCCAATGGATTTCCTGGTTTGTGAATTGAATGCCTTTGATAATGACATAAACATGAGTGTTGCACTCTGAGTAGATGATGGAAGTGTCCAGATTCTGCTCACAAGGCTTTTTTAGATAGTTCCAGTAAAGTTTTGGGCAGTCAGGTTATAGGTTGGAAAATTATAGCTACATACTGGAGGAAACTAGAAGAATTCAGTATTTGGTAAAGAATGCAAAACTATGCAAGACAGTAGGATCTCATCAGTTTAGAGTTCTGAAAAAAAAAGAAAACTCAAAAATGAATAGGAGTAAAGTTTAATAGTGTTCACAGTATACTACAGTTTTTCCATTGAACAATAAAATTTCTCTCTACAGTCACTCAACTGTCTGTTTCACACTTGCAAAATAAAACTGGTCTCAGATTTGGCTTGATTGTTTATTTAGGTTCAATAAGAATGTCAATTAACCACATAGACACTTTTATGTTTGCTTTGGTGACAGTTTTCATAAAGAATCTCAGATTAAATTTCTAAAATCCTCTTGAGGGTAGAAAGGTAAATAAAGAACTTGCCACCAAACTTTACATGAAATAGTATAAATTTTGCTGAATTTCTTCTGAAACTCACTAATATATTCCAAGTTTCTGGTCCTCCAGGAAGTGGTTGTACTTACTCATATGCAAGGTTGCTCTATGTAGCCAGGTACCAGGCTATTTCCAAGAGAACTCTGTTCCTTAAAACTCCACTTATGACTGTGTCTGTGCAAATAACATTTTCAAAACATTTTGTTTTGGTTTTCCATGTAACGTGTCATGTTACCTACGAAGAGAAAGAGTTTAATTTCTTCTTTGGCAATTCGAATGCCTCTTATTTCTTTTTGTTGACTGACTGCAGAGGCTAGGACTTCTAACACTATGTTGAACAATAGTGGTGAGAGTGGGCGTCCCTTTCATGTTCCTGACCTTAAGAGAAAAGCTCTCAGATTTTCTCTATTGAGAATGATATTCACAGAGGGATTTTAATAGATAGGTTTTATGTTATTGAGGAATGTTCCCTCTATCTCTATACTCTGAAGAGTTTTAATCAAGAAAGAAATCTGTATTTTGCAAATGCTTTTACTGCATCACTGGATAGGATCATACATTTCCTGCCTTTTCTTCTATTAATGTGCTTTATCACATTGATTGATTTGGAAATGTTGAACCACATTTGCATCCCAAGAATAAATCTCACTTGGTAATGGTGAATAATCCTTTTAATGTACTGTTGGATGCTGTTACTTATGATCTTGTTGAGAATATTGGCATTCATGTTCATCAGGGATATCGGTATGTAATTCTCTGTTTTGATGGAGTTTTCACCTAGTTTTAGGATTAGGGTAATGCTGGCCTAATAGAACGAGTTTGAAAGTTTTCCTTCCATATATATATATATATATATATATATATATATATATATATATTTTAAACAGCTTCAGGTGGATAGGTATTATTCTTTGAATGATTGGTAGAATTCCCTTGGCAAGCCATCGGGCCCTGTACTCTTATTTTTTTGGGAGGTTTTGATTACTGCTTCAACTTCATTATTGATTATTGGTATGTTGAGATTGACAATTTCTGTTTCAGTCTTGGTAGTTTTTAAGTTTCCAGGAAAGCATCCATTTCTTCCAGATTGCTTAATTTGTTGCCATATAGTTGTTTGTAATAATTTCTAATAACTGTTTCTATTTCCTTGGTGCTAGTCATGATCACTCCCCTTTCATTCATAATTTTATCAATTTGGGTCTTTTATATATTTTGGATATGTTTATTAATCTTATTAATTCATTCAAGGAATCAACTTTTAGTTTCATTGATCTGTTCTGTGTTTCTGGTTTCTATTTTATTGATATCTGCTGTAATCTTTATTATTTCTCTTTTCCTGCTTGGTTTAGGTTTTATTTGCTGTTCTTTCTCCAGCTGCTCTAGGTGTAAGGTTAGCTTGTGCATCTGGGATTTTTCTAATTTTCCAACAGAGGTTTAGTTAGCTATATATTTCTCTCTCAGGACCACCTTTGCTATATTCCATAGTTTTTTGACTAAAGTGTTTTCATTTTCATTAGTTTCCATGAATTGTTTAAGTTCTTTAATTTCCTTGTTGATCCAATCATTCTTTAGCATGATGATCCTGAACTTCCAAGTGTTTGAATGCCCTTCCAAACTTTTGGTATTATTGAATACCAGTTTCAAGTCAATGTGACCTAATAACAGACTGGGAATAATCTCACTCACTTGGTATTGAGACTCTATGTGGACAACCCAAAATAATCAACCCCTAACTTACTAGAACTCATACAGCAATTCAGCAAAGTAGCAAGATATAAAATCAGTGCAAAAAAATTAGTTCCTTACTAGCAATGTCACTGTAGAAAGAGAAATTAAGGAATCGATTCCATTCGTAATAGCAACAAAATTCTTAAGATACCTAGGAATAAACTTAACCAAAGAAGTAAAGAATCTATACTCTAGAAACTACAGGACATTTATAAAAGAAATTGAGGAAAACTTAGTGTTTAGTGGAAAAATATCCCATACTCATGGATTGGAAGAATAAACATTGTTAAAATATCTATCCTGCCCAGAGAAATCTACACTTTCAATGTCACCCATATAGAAATACCCCTGGCATTTTTCAAAGAGCTGAAACAAACAATCTTAAAATTTGCATGGAAACAGAAAAGACCCCAAATCTCCAATGGAATGATGAAAAAGAATAAAAAATCTAGGGGCCTCACGTTGCCTGACTTAAAGCCATATTAAAATGCTGTGGTCACCAAGACAGCATGGTATTGGCAAAACAAACAAACAAAAAACTAAACCAAGTCTGACAGACCAATGGAACAGAATAGAGACTCCAGAAAAGGGCCTCAACTTTATGGTCAATTAATATTCAACAAAGCAGGAAAACATATTCAATGGGGAAAAGATGGTCTCTTCTTTTTTTTTTTTTTCATTTATTTATTTTCAGCATAACAGTATCATTATTTTTTCACCACACCCAGTGCTCCATGCAATCCGTGTCCTCTATAATACCCACCACCTGGTACCCCGACCTCCCACACCCGCCCCCGCCACTTCAAAACCCTCAGATTGTTTTTCAGAGTCCATAGTCTCTCATGATTCACCTCCCCTTCCAATTTACCCCAACCCCATTCTCTCTAACTCCCCATGTCCTCCATGCTTTTTGTTATGCTCCACAAATAAGTGAAACCATATGATAACTGACTCTCTCTGCTTGATTTATTTCACTCAGCATAATCTCTTACAGTCCCATCCACGTTGCTACAAAAGTTGGGTATTCGTCCATTCAGATGGAGGCATAATACTCCATAGTGTATATGGACGATATCTTCCTTATCCATTCGTCCGTTGAAGGGCATCTTCATTCTTTCTGCAGTTTGGCGACTGTGGCCATTGCTGCTATAAACATTGGGGTACAAATGGCCGTTCTTTTCATGACATCTGTATCTTTGGAGTAAATACACAGAAGTGCAATGTCGGAGTCATAGGGAAGTTCTATTTTTATTTCTTGAGGAATCTCCACACTGTTCTCCAAAGAGGCTGCACCAACTTGCATTCCCACCAACAGTGGAACAGGGTTCCTCTTTCTCCACATCCTCTCCAACACATGTTGTTTCCTGTCTTGCTAATCTTGGCCATTCTAACTGGTGTAAGGTGATATCTCAATGTGGTTTTAATTTGAATCTCCCTGATGGCTAGTGATGATGAACATTTTTTCGTGTGTCTGATAGCCATTTGTATGTCTTCATTGGAGAAGTGTCTGTCCATATCTTCTGCCCAATTTTTGATATGATTGTCTGTTTTGTGTATGTTGAGTTTGAGGAGTTCATTATAGATCCTGGATATCAACCTTCTGTCTCTACTGTCATTTGCAAATATCTTCTCCCAATCCGTGGGTTGCCTCTTTGTTTTTTTTGACTGTTTCCATTGCTGTGCAGAAGCTTTTGATTTTGATGAAGTCCCAAAAGTTCATCTTCACTTTTGTTTCCTTTGCCTTTGGAGACATACCTTGAAAGAAGTTGCTGTGGCTGATATCAAAGAGATTACTGCCTATGCTCTCCTCTAGGATTCTGATGGATTCCTGTCTCACATGGAGGTCTTTCTCTCCCTTTACAGATGACATAATTCTTTATATGGAAAACCCAAAATACTCCAGCCTCAAACTAGTAGAAATCATACAGCAATGCAGTAACGTGGCAGGATACAAAGTCAATGTACAGAAATCAGTGGCTTTCTTATACACTAACAATGAAAATACAGAAAGGGAAATTAGAGAATCAATTCCATTTACTATAGCACCAAGAACCATAAGATACCTGAGAATAAACCTAACCAAAGAGGTAACGGATCTGTACTCAAGGAACTACAGAACACTCATGAAAGAGATTGAAGAAGGCACAAAAAGATGGAAGACCATTCCATGCTCTTGGATTGGAAGAATAAACATTGTTAAAATGTCTATACTGCCTAGAGCAATCTATACTTATAAGGCTATTCCGACCAAAATTCCACCGGTATTCTTCAAAGAGCTGAAGCAAATAATCCGAAAGTTTGTATGGAATCAGAAGAGATTAAAAGTCACTTATGGTTTGTCTCTGGGGGGAGGGGGCTTGGGAGAAGGGGGTGGGATTATGGACATTGGGGAGGGTATGTGCTTTGGTGAGTGCTGTGAAGTGTGTAAACCTGGTGATTCACAGACCTGTACCCCTGGGGATAGAGTATTATGCCTCCATCAGAAAGGATGAATACCCAACTTTTGTAGCAACATGGACGGGACTGGAAGAGATTATGCTGAGTGAAATAAGTCAAGCAGAGAGAGTCAACTATCATATGGTTTCACTTATTTGTGGAGCATAACAAATAGCATGGAGGACATGGGGACTTAGAGTGGAGAAGGGAGTTGGGGGAAATTGGAAGGGGAGGTGAACCATGAGAGACTATGGACTCTGAAAAACAATCTGAGGGTTTTGAAGGGACGGGGGGTGGGAGGTTGGGGTACCAGGTGGTGGGTATTATAGAGGGCACGGATTGCATGGAGCACGGGGTGTGGTGCAAAAATAATGAATACTGTTATGCTGGAAATTTAAAAAAAAAATAAAAAATAAAAAATAAAAAATAAAAAAAAGAAGAGACCCCGAATCGCTAAGGAAATGTTGAAAAACAAAAATAAAACTGGGGGCATCACGTTATCTGATTTCAAGATTTACTACAAAGCTGTGATCACCAAGATAGCATGGTACTGGCATAAAAACAGACACATAGACCAGTGGAACAGAGTAGAGAGCCCAGATATGGACCCTCAACTCTATGGTCAAATAATCTTCGACAAAACAGGAAAAAATATACAGTGGAAAAAAGACAGTCTCTTCAATAAATGGTGCTGGGAAAACTGGGCAGCTCTATGTAGAAGAATGAAAATTGACCATTCTCTTACACCGTACACAAAGATAAACTCCAAATAGATAAAAGACCTCAATGTGAGACAGGAATCCATCAGAATCCTAGAAGAGAACATAGGCAGTAATCTCATCGATATCAGCCACAGCAACTTCTTTCAAGATATGTCTCCAAAGGCAAAGGAAACAAAAGCGAAGATGAACTTTTGGGACTTCATCAAAATCAAAAGCTTCTGCGCAGCAAAGGAAAGAGTCAAGAAAACAAAGAGGCAACCCACAGAATGGGAGACGATATTTGCAAATGACAGTAGAGACAGAAGGTTGATATCCAGGATCTATAATGAACTCCTCAAACTCAACATACACAAAACAGACAATCATATCAAAAAATGGGCAGAAGATATGGCAGACACTTCTCCAATGAAGACATTCAAATGGCTATCACACACATGAAAAAATGTTCATCATCACTAGCCATCAGGGAGATTCAAATTAAAACCACATTGAGATATCACCTTACACCAGTTAGAATGGCCAAGATTAGCAAGACAGGAAATAACATGTGTTGGAGAGGATGTGGAGAAAGGGGAACCCCGTTCCACTGTTGGTGGGAATGCAAGTTGGTGCAGCCTCTTTGGAGAACAGTGTGGAGATTCCTTAAGAAATTAAAAATAGAACTTCCCTATGACCCTGACATTGCACTTCTGGGTATTTACCCCAAATATACAGATGTCGTGAATAGAACGGCCATTTGTACCCCAATGTTTATAGCAGCAATGGCCACAGTCGCCAACTGTGGAAAGAACCAAGATGCCCTTCAACGGATGAATGGATAAGGGAGATGTGGTCGATATACACTATGGAGTATTATGCCTCCTTCAGAAAGGACGAATACCCAACTTTTGTAGCAACATGGATGGCACTGTAAGAGTTTATGTTGAATGAAATTAGTCAAGCATAGAGAGTCAATTATCATATGGTTTCACTTATTTGTGGCGCATAACAGAAAACATGGAGGACATGGGGAGTTAGGGAGAATGGGGTTGGGGTAAATTGGAAGGGGCGGTGAATCATGAGAGACTATGGACTCTGAAAAACAATCTGAGGGGTTTGAAGTGGCGGGCGGGGGTGGGAGGTCGGGGTACCAGGTGGTGGGTATTATAGAGGGCACGAATTGTATGGAGCACTGGGTGTGGTGAAAAAATAATGATACTGTTATGCTTAAAATAAATCAATTAAAAAAAATGTTTAGTACAACTCACCTGTTAGCAGACTAGTCTTGCACTTTTATTTGTTGGTAGTTTTTTGTTCTTGTTTTTTTTATTATTATTATTATTGTACTTATCTGATTTCACTGCTTCTTATTGGTCTGTTCAAATTTCCTATTTCTTCCTGCTTCAGTTTTGGTAGTTTATATGTTTTTAGAAATTTGTCCATTTCTTTTATTTTTCCAATTTATGTCATATAATTTTTCATAATACTCTTATAATTGTTTGTATTTCTGTGGTGTTCATTGTTATTTCTCCTTTTATTTTTTTAAATTTAAATTCAAATGCTCATTGAATCATGTGCCTCTTTAATGCCCATCACCCAATTACCCTATCCTCTCACCCATTTCTCCTCCAGCAACCCTCAGTTTGTTTCTTATAGTTAAGATTATTTTATGTCCTGACTCCCTCTCTGTTTTCATCTTGTTTTATTTTTCCTTCCCTTCCCCTATGTTCATCTGTTTTGTTTCTTGAATTTCACATATGAGTGAAATCATATGGCATTTGTCCTTTTATCTACCTTTTATTGTGAAGTTTGTTCTCTCAGTCCTCAGATCCTTCTCTGAGTTATTTATGTTGATGTAAATGTTATCTGATTGTATCCATGGGATAACGCAAGTTTAGGTCTTCCTACTGAACCATTTTCCCAGCCTCTCACTACATGATTTTAAGAGTTAACCTGGTAATACCATCCAAGGTAGGAAGATAGTACAGAAAAGCAATTAGTTTCTGTGCATTGATTTTGTATCCTGCCACATTACTGAATTGCTGTGTGAGTTCTAGTAATTTGGTGGTGAAACTTTTTGAGTCATCCACATAAAGTATCATTTCATCTGTGAAGAGGGAGGAGAAACAAGATGGTGGAGAAGTAGGAGGAGGCGCTGTTTCAACCTGTCCCCTAAAGTAAGCTGATTACCTACCAAAGAACTCTGATCACCCGTGAAATCAGCCTGAGATTATAATTATACGCTTCTGGATCTCTATGGGGGCAGAAAACACCAGTGGGCAGAAGCGTTCCAGGGTTCACGTTGCCTGCACCATGGTCGATTCATTCAGCTACACATCCGCTCAGTCATCTCTCACCAAAATTACTTGGAGGAGGAATGCCCAACAGAAGAAAAACTCAGAGATTGTGCCTTCTGCATCAGAGCTATTGGATATGGGCATAGACAGTATGTCAGAAAGGGAATTCAGGCTAACAATTATCCAGGCAATAGCTAGGTTGGAGAAAGCCATGGATGACAAAATGGAATTGATTAGGGAAGAACTGAAAGCCACCAGTGATGTTGTTCACAGTGCTCTCAGTGAGTTCCAATCTAATCTAAATTCTTTAACAGCTAGGGTAACTGAGGCAGAAGATAGTATTAGTGATCTGGAGGACAAATGGCTAGAGAAAAATGATTAGGAGGAATCCTGGAACAAACAGCTTAGAAGCCACAAAAACAGAATTAGGGAAATAAATGACGCCATGAAATATTCCAACGTCATAATTATTGGAGTCCCTGAGGGGGAGGAGAAAGAAAGAAGACTAGAAGATATTGTTGAACAAATTCTCCATGAAACTTTTCCCAGTCTGGTGAATGGAGCCAGCATTTATGTACTAGAGGCAGAAAGGGCTCCCCCTGAGATCACACAATCTAGAAAGACATTGAGATACCTGATAGTGAAAATGATGAATTATAATTGAAGAGAGGAGCTCTTGAAAGCAGCTAGGGTGAATAAATTCCTTACGTACAGAGGAAAGCCCATCAGGATAACGTCAGACCTGTCCACAGAAACCTGGCAAGCCAGAAAGTGCTGGCAAGACGTATTCAAGGCACTAAATGAGGAGAACATGCAGCCAAGAATACTTTATCCAGCAAGAATGACATTCAAAATGGATGGAGAGATAAAGAGCTTCCAAGACCAGCAAAGTTTAAAAAAGTATGTGACCACCAAGCTGACACTGCAGGAAGTATTAAGGGGGATTCTATAAAAGAGTAAAAATCCTAATAATAGCATTGAATGGAAATATATGGAGACAATCTACAGAAACAAAGACTTCACAGGTAACACCATGTCAATAAAAATGTATCTCTCAATAATCACTCTCAATGTGAATGGCCTAAATGCACCCATAAAAAGGCACAGGATTGCAGATTGGGTAAAATGACAGGACCCATCTGTATGTTGTCCTGAAGTGACTCATTTTGAACCTAAGGATACATCCAGGCTAAAAGTGAAGGGATGGAGAAGCATCTTTCATGCCAATGGGCCTCAAAAGAAGGCTGGGTTAGTGATTCTCATATCAGATGGATGGGATTTCAAACTAAAGACTGTAGTCAGAGATACAGAAGGACACGACATAATTCTTGAAGGGACTATCCACCAAGAAGATCTAACAATTGTAAATATTTATGCCCCCAATATGGGAGCAGCCAATTACATAAGAAAACTGTTAATCAAGATAAAGAGTCATATTGCTATGAATGCATTAATAGTAGGAGATCTTAACACGCCACTCTCAGTAATACACAGATCATCCAAGCAGAAAATGAATAAAGAAACAAGAGCACTGAGTGAGACATTGGACCAGATGGACCTCATAGTTATATACAGAACATTCCACCCTTAAACAGCAGAATACTCATTCTTCTTGAGTGCACATGGAACCTTCTCCAGACTAGACCACATATTGGGTCACAAATCAGGGCTCAACCGATACCAAAAGATTGAGATTATTCCCTATGAAAAGGGAGAGTTTGAATTCTTCTTTGCCAATTGGGATGTCTTTTATTTCTTGCCGTTGTCTGATTACTGAGGCTAGGAGCTATATAACTATGTTGAACAATAGTGGTGAGAGTGAGCATCCCTGCATGTTTCTGATCATAAGGGGAAAGTTCTCAGCTTTTCCTCAATGAGAATGATATTTGCTGTGGGCTTTTCATATATGACTTTTATGATATTGAGGGGTTTTTTTCCCCTCTATCCTTATATTTGGAGTAGTTTATTCAAGAAAGCATGCTGTATTGTGTCAAATGCACTTTCTGCATCAATTGAGAGGATCATACTGTTCTTGTCTTTTCTTTTACTAATGTGCTCTATCACCCTAATTGATTTGCAAATGTTTAAACAACCTTGTATCCCAGGAAGAAATCTCACCTGGTCTTGGTGCATAATCCCTCTAATGTTCGGTTGGATCCTATTGGCTAGGATCTTGTTGTATATTTTGGCATCCATGTTCATCAGGGATATTGGTGTGTAATTCTCCATTTTGATGGGGTCTTTGCCTTGTTTTGGGATCAGGGTAACGCTGGCCACAGAGAATGAGTTTGGAAGATTTCCTTCTGTTTCTATTTTCTGAATATCAACCTTTTGTCTGTACTGTCATTTGCAAATATCTTCTCCCATTCCGTGGGTTGCCTCTTTGTTTTCCTGACTGTTTCCTTTGCTGTGCAAAAGCTATTGAACTTGATGAAGTCCCAAATGTTCATCTTCTCTTTTGTTTCCTTTGCTTTTAGGGACATATCTTGAAAGAAGTTGCTGTGGCTGATATCCAAGAGGTTACTGCCTATGTTTTCCTCTAGGATTCTGATGGATTCCTGTCTCGCGTTGAGGTCTTTTATCCATTTGGAGTTTATCTTTGTGTATGGTGTAAGAGAATGGTCGAGTTTCATTCTTCTACATATAGCTGCTCAGTTTTCTTAGCACCATTTATTGAAGAGACTTTTTTCCACTGTATATTTTTTTCCTGTTTTGTCCAAGATTCTTTGACCATAGAGTTGAGGGTCCATATCTGGGCTCTCTACTCTGTTCCACTGGTCTATGTGTCTGTTTTTATGCCAGTACCATGCTGTCTTGGTGATCACAGCTTTGTAATAAAGCTTGAAATCAGGTAACGTGGTGCCCCTAGTTTTATTTTTGTCTTTCAACATTTCCTTAGCAATTCAGGGTCCCTTCAGGATTATTTGCTCCAGCTTTTGAAATATACCATGGAATTTTGATCGGAATGGCATTAAAAGTATAGATTGCTCTAGGCAGTATAGACATTTTAACAATTTTTATTCTTCTGATCCAAGAGCATGGAATGGTCTTCCATCTTTTTGTGTCTTCTTCAATTTCTTTCATGAGTGTTCTGTAGTTCCTCGAGTACAGTTCCTTTACTTCTTTGGTTTGGTTTATTCCCAGGTATCTTATGGTTCTTGGTGCCATAGTAAATGGAATCGATTCTCTAATTTCCCTTTCTGTATTTTCATTGTTAGTGTATAAGAAAGTTACCGATTTCTGCACATTGACTTTGTATCCTGCCGCGTTGCTGAATTGTTGTATGAGTTCTAGTAGTTTGGGGGTGGAGTCTTTTGGGTTTTCCATATAAAGAATCATGTCTTCTGGGAAGAGAGAGAGTCACAGCTTCAGAGAAATAGGTATTATTTCTTCTTTAAATGTTTGTTGGATTCCTCTGGGAGCCATCTGGTTTTGGACTCCAGTTTTTTGGAAGATTTTAGAGTACTGCTTTAATTTCGTTATTAGTTATTGGTCTATTTCAATTGTCAATTTCTTCCTGTTTCAGTCTTGGTAGTTTATAAGTTTCTAGGAAGGCATTGATTTCTTCCAGGTTGCTTAATTTATTGGCATATAGCTACTGAAAATGATTTCTAATGTTGTTTTTTTTTTTTTTTTCTGTTTCCTTGGTGTTAGTCATGAAAGGAGACCCTTTCATGGATAACTTTATAAATTTGGATTCTTTCTTTTCTTTTTGATAATTCTGGCCAGAGAATTATCAATCTTATAAGTTCTTTCAAAGAACAAGCTCCTAGTTTCATTGATCTTATCTACTGTTTTTCTGGTTTATTTCATTGATTTCTGTTCTAATGTTTATTATTTCTCTTCTCCTTCTTGATTTGGTTTTATTTGCTCTTCTTTCTCCAGTTCCATTAGATGGAAAAATATTTTACAGGTTTGGAAGTTTTCTACTTTTTGACTGAGGCTTGGATGGCCATGTATTTTCCCCTTAGGACTGCCTTTGCTATAACTCATAGGTTTTGGACAATGTGTTTTCATTCTGATTGGTTTTCATGAATTATGTTCTTTTTTTTTTTCTTTTTCTTTTTAAATTTTTTATTTTTTATAAACATATTTTTAGCCCCAGGGGTACAGGTCTGTGAATCGCCAGGTGTACACACTTCACAGCACTGACCAAAGCACATACTCTCCCCAATGTCCATAACCCCACCCCCCTTCTCCCAACCCCCCTTCCCCCGCAACCCTCAGTTTGTTTTGTGAGATTAAGACTCACTTATGGGGGCGCCTGGGTGGCTCAGTGGGTTAAGCCGCTGCCTTCGGCTCAGGTCATGATCTCAGTGTCCTGGGATCGAGCCCCGCATCGGGCTCTTTGCTCAGCGGGAGCCTGCTTCTTCTCTCTCTCTCAGCCTGACTCTCCGCCTACTTGTGATTTCTCTCTCTGTCAAATAAATAAATAAAATCTTTAAAAAAAAAAAAAGACTCACTTATGGTTTGTCTCCCTCCCAATCCCATCTTGTTTCATTGATTCTTCTCCTACCCACTTAAGCCCCCATGTTGCATCACCACTTCCGCATATCAGGGAGATCACATGATAGTTGTCTTTCTCCACTTGACTTATTTCGCTAAGCATGATACGCTCTAGTTCCATCCATGTCATCGCAAATGGCAAGATTTCATTTCTTTTGATGGCTGCATAGTATTCCATTGTGTATATATACCACATCTTCTTGATACATTCATCTGTTGATGGACATCTAGGTTCTTTCCATAGTTTGGCTATTGTGGACATTGCTGCTATAAACATTCGGGTGCACGTGCCCCTTTGGATCACCACGTTTGTATCTTTAGTGTAAATACCACGTAGTGCAATTACTGGGTCATAGGGCAGTTCTATTTTCAACATTTTGAGGAACCTCCATGCTGTTTTCCAGAGTGGTTGCACCAGCTTGCATTCCTACCAACAGTGTAGGAGGGTTCCCCTTTCTCCGCATCCTCGCCAACATCTCTCATTTCCTGACTTGTTGATTTTAGCCATTCTGACTGGTGTGAGGTGATATCTCATTGTGGTTTTGATTTGTATTTCCCTGATGGGAGTGATATGGAGCGCTTTTTCATGTGTCTGTTGGCCATCTGGATGTCTTCTTTACAGAAATGTCTGTTCATGTCCTCTGCCCATTTCTTGATTGGATTATTTGTTCTGTGGGTGTTGAGTTTGCTGAATTCTTTATAGATTTTGGACACTAATTCCTATTCTCCTGAAACTGTTCCAAAAAAGAGAAATGGAAGGAAAACTTCCAAACTCATTTTATGAGGCCAGCATCACCTTGATCCCAAAACCAGACAAGGATCCCATCAAAAAAGAGAGCTATAGACCAATATCCTTGATGAACACAGATGCGAAAATTCTCACCAAAATACTAGCCAATAGGATTCAACAGTACATTAAAAGGATTATTCACGATTAAGTGGGATTTATTCCAGGGCTTCAAGGTTGGTTCAACATCCGCAAATCAGTCAATGTGATACAACACATCAATAAAAGAAAGAACAAGAACCATATGATACTCTCAATAGATGCTGAAAAAGCATTTGACAAAGTACAGCATCCCATCCTGATCAAAACTCTTCAAAGTGTAGGGATAGAGGGCACATACCTCAATATCATCAAAGCCATCTATGAAAAACCCACCGCAAATATCATTCTCAATGGAGAAAAAGGAAAAGCTTTTCTGCTAAGGTCAGGAACATGGCAGGGATGTCCATTATCACCACTGCTATTCAACATAGTACAAGAAGTCCTAGCCTCAGCAATCAGACAAAAAAAGGAAATTAAAGGCATCCAAATCAGCAAAGAAGAAGTCAAATTATCACTCTTTGCAGATGATATGATACTATATGTGGAAAACCCAAAAGACTCTACTCCAAAACTGCTAGAACTTATACAGGAATTCAGTAAAGTGTCAGGATATAAAATCAATGCACAGAAATCAGTTGCATTTCTATACACCAGCAATAAGACAGAAGAAAGAGAAATTAAGGAGTCAATCCCATTTACAATTGCACCCCAAACCATAAGATACCTAGGAATAAACCTAACCAAAGAGACACAGAATCTATACTCAGAAAACTATAAAGTACTCATGAAGGAAATTGAGGAAGACACAAAGAAATGGAAAAATGTTCCATGCTCCTGGATTGGAAGAATAAATATTGTGAAAATGTCTATGCTACCTAAAACAATCTACACATTTAATGCAATTCCTATCAAAGTACCATCCATCTTTTTCAAAGAAATGGAACAAATAATGCTAAAATTTATATGGAACCAGAAAAGACCTCGAATAGCCAAAGGAATATTGAAAAAGAAAGCCAAAGTTGGTGGCATCACAATTCCGGACTTCAAGCTCTATTACAAAGCTGTCATCATCAAGACAGCATGGTACTGGCACAAAAACAGACACACAGATCAATGAAACAGAATAGAAAGCCCAGAAATAGACCCTCAACTCTATGGTCAACTAATCTTCGACAAAGCAGGAAAGAATGTCCAATGGAAAAAAGACAGCCTCTTTAATAAATGGTGTTGGGAAAATTGGACAGCCACATGCAGAAAAATGAAATTGGACCATTTTCTTAGACCACACACAAAAATAGACTCAAAATGTATGAAGGACCTCAATGTGAGAAAGGAATCCATCAAAATCCTTGAGGAGAACACAGGCAGCAACCTCTTCGACCTCAGTCGCAGCAACATCTTCCTAGGAACATCACCAAAGGCAAGGGAAGCAAGGGCAAAAATGAACTATTGGGATTTCATTAATATCAAAAGCTTTTGCACAGCAAAGGAAGCAGTTAACAAAATCAAAAGACAACTGACAGAATGGGAGAAGATATTTGCAAACGACATATCAGATAAAGGACTAGTGTCATGAATTAAGTTCTAATTTAACTTCTGGTCTACCCAATCATTCTTTAGCAGGATGTTCTTTAACTTCGAAGTGTTTGAATTCCTTCCAAATTTTTCCTGTGATTGAATTCCAGTTTCTTGTGGTCTGAAAATAAGCAGGGAATGATTTCAGGTTTTTTTGTTGTTGTTGTTGTTGTTGTTGTTGTTGTTGTTATACTTGAGACCTGATTTTTGGCTATGTATGGCGTCTGTTCTGGAGAAATTTCCATGTGCATTCGAGAAGAATGGGTATTCTGTTGTTTTAGGTTGGACTGTTCTTTATATATCTACAAAATCCATCTGGTCCAATGTGTCATTCAAAGCTCTTGTTTCTTCGTTGTCTTCTGCTTAGATGATCTGTCCAGTGCTGAGAGTGGAGTGTTAAAATCTCTTACTGTTAATGTATTTCTTTCAGTATGATTCTTTATTTTGGTTAATAGCTGGCTTGTGTAGTTGGTTGCTCCCATGTTGAGGGCATAGATATTTAAAATTATTACTTTCTTCGTGGGATAGACCTTTAAGTATGTTATAGTGTCCCTCTACATCTCTTACTACAGTCTTTGGTATAAAATCTAATTTGTCTGCTATAAGAATTGCTACCCCAGCTTTCTTACAAAGTCCATTGGCATGGATAAACGATTCTGAAGTCTGAAGATGTTGTTAGATTCTAAATGAGTCTCTTTTAGACAACATATGGATGGTTTCCTGTCTTTGTATCCAATAGGCAACCCTGTGCCATTTCATGAGACTGTTTAGACCATTCATTTTGAGAGTGACTATTGAAAGATACGGTTTTATTGTCATCATGTTGCCTGTGAAGTCCCTGTTTCTATAGATTGTCTCTGTATATTTATGGTCTGTGTTGCTCTTGGGGTCTTTCTTCTTTGATAGAATCCCCTTTAATATTTGGTTTTTGGGCTGGCGTGGTGGTTGCATATTCTTTCAGTTTCTGACAGACCTGAAAGCTCTATGTTTCTCCATCCTTTCTGAATGTCAGCCTTACTGGATAAAATATCCTTGGTTTTATGTTCTTCCTGTTCAAATGTTTTTTCTTCATCAATTGAGAAGACCATGTGGTTCTTCTCTTTTCTCTTATTGATTTGTTCTAACACATTGGTTGACTTGTGAATATTGAACCACCTTTTCATTTCAGGGATAAATCCCACCTGGTCATGGTGGATAAATTTTTAAAGGTACTGTTGAATCTTATTAGCTAGGATTTTGTTGAGAATCTTGGCATACATAATCATCAGGGATATTGGGCTGAAATTCTATTTTTTTTAAAGATTGTATTCATTTATTTGACATACAGGGATCACAAGTAGGCAGAGAGGAAGGCAGAGAGAGAGGTGGTAGCAGGTTCCCTGCTGAGCAGAAAGCCTGATGCGGGACTTGATCCCAGGACCCTGGGATCATGACCTGAGTTGAAGGCAGAGGTTTTAATCCACTGAGCCACCCAGGCACCCCATGTAATTCTACTTGTTGTTGGGGTCTTTGCCTGGTGTTGGTATCAAGGTAAAGCTGGCTTCATGGAGGAGTTTGGAAGTTTTCCTTCTATTTCTATTTTTTGAAATACATTGAAGAGAATAGGTATTATTTCTTCTTTGAATGTTTGATAGAATTCCCCAGGGATTTGTCAGGTCCTGGACTCTTGTTTTTTGGGAGTTTTTTGTTTACTGTTTCAATCTTGTTATTAGATATGGCCTATTCAGGTTGTCCATTTCTTCCTGTTTCAGTCTTGGAAGTTTATAGGTTTCCAGGAATGCATCCATTTCTTCTAGGTTGCTTAACTTATTGGCATATAACTGTTGATAATAATTTCTGATGATTGTTTCTATTTCTTTGGTGTTTGCCATGATTTCTCTTTTTTCATTCATAATTTTATTAATTCGGGTCCTCTCTCTTTTCTTCTAGAATAGTTTGGCCAGTGGCTTATAGATCTTTTTGATTCTTTGAAGGAACCAACTTCCATAATGGTCTTTGGGAATGATGTACTGCTTAAAACATAGCCTTAGGAAAAACATGTACTAGCAACAGTTCTCTGTGGGAGAGGATGACATAAGTCCTTGAAACAGAGCATGTGAGAACACCCAGCCCACTCTGGGTGGAATGCCGCCTGCTTCTTTTTTCTCTTATCTCCCCTCTCCAGGGATCACCTGTTGTTAACTAGGATCTCTTTAAATGCGTATACTCAACCGCAAATTCTATACTACTTGAGCAGGCATATCTTGCTTTTCTTCTTGCTTATCTATAGTCTCCTTCGACCCCGACCCCTTCGCTGACTGTTAATAAATAAGGGATTGAGGAGTTGTTCGGGGTGGCAATCTTCTCAAATGCCTATCCATGTTCTCTTTCTCTTGCAGCTGACTTGTTTGTACCTGATTTTTCTCCTGTGCACTGCTGGGACGCACACGCTTGTAGTTTCATTGATGCATTCTACTGTATCTCTAATTTTTAACTCATTGATCTTTGCTCTAATCTTAATTTTTTCCCTTTTTATGCATGGGGTTGGCTTAATTTGTTGTTGACTTTTCTGGTTCTTTAAGGTATAAAGCGAGATGGTGTATTCGGGTTTTTCCAATTTCTTTGAGCGAGGCTTGGATGGCTATGTATTTCCCCCTTAGGACTACCTTTGCCATATTCCATAGGTTTTGGACCAATGTGTTTTCATTCTCAGTGGTTTCCATGAATTGTTTTAAGTTCTTCTTTGATTTCCTGATTGATCCAAACATTCTTGAGCAGGATGGTCTTTAGCTTCCAAGTGTTTAAATTCCTTCCAAACTTTTTCTTGTGGTTGAGTTCCAGTTTCAAAATGTTGTGGTCTGAGGAGATGTAGGGAATAATCTTAGTCTTTTGGTATCAGTTGAGCCCTTATTTGTGACCTAGTATGTGGTCTATTCTGGAGAAAGTTCCATGCACACTCGTGAAGAATGTGTATTCTATTGTTTTAGGGTGGAATGTTCTGTATATATCTATGAAGTCCATCTGGTCTGATGTTTCATTCAAAGCTCTTGTTTCTTTGTTGATTTTCTGCTTAGATGATCTGTTTACTGCTGAGAGTTAAGTTCCCCTACAATTAGTGTATTCATATCAATATGACTATTTTGTTTAACAGCTTTCTTATGTATTCAGCTGCTCCCTTATTGGGTGCATAAATATTTACAATTGTTAGATCTTATTGTTGCATAGACCCTTTAAGAATGATATAGTGTCCTTCTGTATCTCTGATTACAGTATTAAGCTTAAAATCTAATTCTTCTGATATGAGACTCACTACCCCAGCTTTCTTTTGAGGCCCGTTGGCATGAAAGATGATTATCCAACCCTTCACTTTCAGTCTGGGTGTATCTTTAGGTTCAAAATGTGTCTCTTATTGACAGCAAGCATATGGATGGGTCCTGTTATTTTATCCAATCTGCAACCCTGTGCCATTTTATGGGAGTATTTAGGCCATTCACATTGAGACTGATTACTGAAAGATAAGTTTTTATTGACACCATGTTGCCTGTGAAGTCCTTGTTTCTAAATATTTTCTCTGTAAATTTCTGTTCTATGTCACTCTTGCGTTTTCTTCTTTTATAGAATGCCCCTTAATATTTCTTATAGTGTTGGCTTGGTGGTCGCATACTCTTTTAAACCTTGCTGGTCTTGGAAGCGCTTTATCTCTCCATCCATTCTGAATGTCAGTTTTGCTAGATAAGGTATCCTTGACTGCATGTTCCTCTCATTTAGCACCCTTAATATGGTTTGTCAGCCCTTTCTGCCTTGCCAGGTTTCTGTGGGCAGGATGACATTATTCTGATGTTACTCCCACTGTATCTAAGGAAACTCTTCCCCCTAGCTACCCTTAAGATATTTTCTCTGAATTTATGACTTCTGAATTTAACAATTATGTCTCTGTAGATCTTTCTACCCTCACTGATATTCAGGAATGTCCTCTCTGCCTCTAGGATACAAACAATTATCCCATTCCCTAGATTAGATAAAATTTCAACCAGGATTTTTTCAACTATATCTTCTAGTTCTCTCTGTTTCTCCAACCCCTCAGGGATCCCAATAATTCTCACATTGGAATGTCTCATGGCATCTTTTATTTCACTAATTCTGTTTTCATGGTTTCTAAGCTGTTTGTTACAAGTCTCCTCCTGATTGTTTTTTTCTATCGGTTTGTCTTCTAGACCATTAATTTGATATTCTGCCTTGTTTACCCTAGCTGTTAGAGTATTTAGATTATATTGGATCTCACTGATAACATTTTCAAGTTCTGCCAGATCAGCTCTTACTTCCTCCCTTAGAGATTTTATGTTGCCACTAATGGTCTCTTCAACCCAGCCATTGCCTGGATAACTGTTACCCTGAATTCTATTTCCGACATATTGTTTATGTTCACATCCAATAATTCTGTGGCAGAGGTCATAGTCTCTGAATTTTTCCTCTATTGGGGTTCCTCCTCCTAGTCATTTTGGTGAGAGCTGGTTGAGGGGATGTATATCTGGATATATCAACCATGACTCAGTCAAGGTGAACCTTGGAAAGTTTCAGAGCAGTCAGTAGTCACCTCCAAAAATCAAGTAAAAAGAAAAAACATAGAGAGAAAAGGAGGAAAAAAATGAGTTGCCAAAGTAAGATTTATAAGGTACAAAGAGAGAAACAGAAAAGACTGTCAAAAGTAAAAGAAATAAAAAAAGAAAAATTCAGCCTAAATGGACCCCAAGAACAATATTTACATAGTACAAAAATGAAAAGAAATACACAGAAACACTGACAAAATAATAAGATGGGAAGGTAGTTATAAACCCTCGATGTGGGTGAGGAAGTTTATTTCAGTTCTTCCTTGGTGTATCTTGTTATCTTTGCTAAAGGACTCAACTTTCCAGAGATATAGAGAAATTAAAACTGGTTCATATTGATGTAGTATTGGATAGGGAAAAGGACTACCTTGAGGCTTATATCTATACCTATAGATAGAGATATACATTAAAAAAAAGAAAAAAAGAAGGGGGAGGAGTCAAGATGGCGGAGAAGTAGCAGGCTGAGACTACATCAGCTAGCAGGAGATCAGCTAGATAGCTTATCTAAAGATTGCAAACACCTGCAAATCCATCGGCAGATTGAAGAGAAGAAGAACATCAATTCTGGAAACAGAAAAACAACCACTTTCTGAAAAGTAGGACTGGCGGAGAAGTGAATCCAAAGCGACGGGAAGATAGACCCCGGGGGGAGGGGCCGGCTCCCGGCAAGCGGCGGAGCAACGGCGCACAAAATCAGGACTTTTAAAAGTCTGTTCTGCTGAGGGACATCGCTCCAGAGGCTAAACCGGGGTGAAACCCACGCGGGGTCAGCGTGGCCTCAGGTCCCGCAGGGTCACAGAAGGATCTGGGGTGTCTCAGTGTTGCAGAGCTTGTGGGTATTGGTAACAGGAAAGCCAGCTACAGAGACAGAGCCGACAGTAAGATTGCAGCTTGGGGTTACCTTGAACCGGTCGCAGGCTGGGTGAGCTCGGAGCGTGGCCGGAGGTCAGGCAGACGGGAGTAACTGGGCGCTATTCTCTGACGGCTCACTGAGGAGTGGGGCCCCGGGCTCTCGGCTTCTTCGGGCCAGAGACCAGGAGGCCGACATTTGTATTCCTGTCCTCCGGAACTCTATGGAAAGCGCTCAAGGAACAAAAGCTCCTGAAAACAAACCCGAGCGGATTACTCAGCCCGGTCCCTGGTAAGGGCGGTGCAATTCTGCCTGGGGCAAAGACACTTGAGAATCATTACACCAGGCCTCTCCCCCAGAAGATCAACAATAAGTTCACCTACCAAGGAGTGCGGTTTCAATACCAAGGAGAGCAGCAGAATTCCAGAGGAGGAGAAAGCAAAGCACGGAATTCATGGCATTCTCCCTGTGATTTTCTTTTTTTTATTTCCCTGTGATTTTTTTAGTCTTGCAGTTAATTTAATTTTTTTCTTTTTCATTTTTTTTCTTCTTCCGCTAAAATCTTTTTTAACTTTTTCCCTTTTTTTAACATTTTTTAACTAGTTTATCTAATATATATATATTTTCCTTTTTATATTTTCCTTTATTCGTTTTCTTTTTTTAAATTCTTTTCTTTTTTTTCTTTCTTTCTTTTTGAACCTCTTTTTATCCCCTTTCACCCCCCTCATGATTTGGGATCTCTTCAGATTTGGTTAAAGCATATTGTCCTGGGGTTGTTGCCACCCTTTTAGTATTTTACTTGCTCCTTCATATACTCTCATCTGGACAAAATGACAAGGCGGAAAAATTCACCACAAAAAAAAGAACAAGAGGCAGTACCGAAGGCCAGGGACCTAATCAATAGAGATATTGGTAATATGTCAGATCTAGAGTTCAGAATGACAATTCTCAAGGTTCTAGCCAGGCTCGAAAAAGGCATGGAAGATATTAGAGAAACCCTCTCGAGAGATATAAAAGCCCTTTCTGAAGAAATAAAAGAACTAAAATCTAACCAAGTTGAAATAAAAAAAGCTATTAATGAGGTGCAATAAAAATCGGAGACTCTCACTGCTGGGATAAATGAGGCAGAAGAAAGAATTAGTGATATAGAAGACCAAATGACAGAGATTAAAGAAGATGAGCAAAATAGGGACAAACAGCTACTGGACCACGAGGGGAGAATTCGAGAGATAAGTGACACCATAAGACGAAACAACATTAGAATAATTGGGATTCCAGAAGAAGAAGAAAGAGAAAGGGGAGCAGAAGGTATACTGGAGAGAATTATTGGGGAGAATTTCCCCAATATGGCAAAGGGAATGAGCATCAAAATTCAGGAGGTTCAGAGAACGCCCCTCAAAATCAATAAGAATAGGTCCACACCCTGTCACCTAATAGTAAAATTTACAAGTCTCAGTGACAAAGAGAAAATCCTGAAAGCAGCACGGGAAAAGAAGTCTATAACATACAATGGTAAAAATATTAGATTGGCAGCTGACTTATCCACAGAGACCTGGCAGGCCAGAAAGAGCTAGCATGATATTTTCAGAGCACTAAACGAGAAAAACATGCAGCCCAGAATACTATATCCAGCTAGGCTATCATTGAAAATAGAAGGAGAGATTAAAAGCTTCCAGGACAAACAAAAACTGAAAGAATTGGCAAACACCAAACCAGCTCTACAGGAAATATTGAAAGGGGTCCTCTAAGCAAAGAGAGAGCCTACAAGTGGTAGATCAGTAAGGAACAGAGACCATATACAGTAACAGTCACCTTACAGGCAATACAATGGCACTAAATTCATATCTCTCAATAGTTACCCTGAATGTTAATGGGCTAAATGCTCATGTCAAAAGACACAGGGTATCAGAATGGATAAAAAAACAAAACCCATCTATATGTTGCTTCCAAGAAACTCATTTTAAGCCCAAAGACACCTCCAGATTTAAAGTGAGGGGGTGGAAAAGAATTTACCATGCTAATGGACAACAGAAGAAAGCAGGAGTGCCTATCCTTATATCAGATCCATTAGATTTTAAGCCAAAGACTATAATAAGAGATGAGGAAGGACACTGTATCATACTCAAAGGGTCTGTCCAACAAGAAGATCTAACAATTTTAAATATCTATGCCCCCAACGTGGGAGCAGCCAACTATATAAACCAATTAATAACAAAATCAAAAAACACATCAACAATAATACAATAATAGTAGGGGACTTTAACACTCTCCTCACTGAAATGGACAGATCATCCAAGCAAAAGATCAGCAAGGAAATAAAGGCCTTAAACGACACACTGGACCAGATGGACATCACAGATATATTCAGAACATTCCATCCCAAAGCAACAGAATACACATTCTTCTCTAGTGCACATGGAACATTCTCCAGAAAAGATCACATCCTCGGTCCTAAATCAGGACTCAACTGGTATCAAAAGATTGGGATCATTACCTGCATATTTTCAGACCACAATGCTCTGAAGCTAGAACTCAACCACAAGAGGAAGTTTGGAAAGAACCCAAATACATGGAGACTAAACAGCATCCTTCTAAAGAATGAATGGGTCAACCGGGAAATTAAAGAAGAATTGAAAAAAATCATGGAAACAAATGATAATGAAAATACAACGGTTCAAAATCTGTGGGACACAACAAAGGCAGTCCTGAGAGGAAAATATATAGCGGTACAAGCCTTTCTCAAGAAACAAGAAAGGTCTCAGGTACACAACCTAACCCTACACCGAAAGGAGCTGGAGAAAGAACAAGAAAGAAACCCTAAGCCCAGCAGGAGAAGAGAAATCATAAAGATCAGAGCAGAAATCAATGAAATAGAAACCAAAAAGACAATAGAGCAAATCAACGAAACTAGGAGCTGGTTCTTTGAAAGAATTAATAAAATTGATAACCCCCTGATCAGACTTATCAAAAAGAAGAGAAAGGACCCAAATAAATAAAATCATGAATGAAAGAGGAGAGATCACAACTAACACCAAAGAAATACAAACTATTATAAGAACATACTATGAGCAACTCTATGCCAACAAATTTGAAAATATGGAAGAAATGGATGCATTCCTAGTAACATATAAACTACCAAAACTGACCCAGGAAGAAGTAGAAAGCCTGAACAGACCCATAACCAGTAAGGAGATTGAAACAGTCATTAAAAATCTCCAAACAAACAAAAGCCCAGGGCCAGACGGCTTCCCGGGGGAATTCTACCAAACATTTAAAGAAGAACTAATTCCTATTCTCCTGAAACTGTTCCAAAAAATAGAAATGGAAGGAAAACTTCCAAACTCATTTTATGAGGTCAGCATCACCTTGATCCCAAAACCAGACAAGGATCCCATCAAAAAAGAAAGCTATAGACCAATATCCTTGATGAACACAGATGCGAAAATTCTCACCAAAATACTAGCCAATAGGATTCAACAGTACATTAAAAGGATTATTCACCACGACCAAGTGGGATTTATTCCAGGGCTGCAAGGTTGGTTCAACATCCGCAAATCAGTCAATGTGATACAACACATCAATAAAAGAAAGAACAAGAACCATATGATACTCTCAATAGATGCTGAAAAAGCATTTGACAAAATACAGCATCCCTTCCTGATCAAAACTCTTCAAAGTGTAGGGATAGAGGGCACATACCTCAATATCATCAAAGCCATCTATGAAAAACCCACCGCAAATATCGTTCTCAATGGAGAAAAACTGAAAGCTTTTCCGCTAAGGTCAGGAACACGGCAGGGATGTCCATTATCACCACTGCTATTCAACATAGCACAAGAAGTCCTAGCCTCAGCAATCAGACAACAAAAGGAAATTAAAGGCATCCAAATCGGCAAAGAAGAAGTCAAATTATCACTCTTTGCAGATGATATGATACTATATGTGGAAAACCCAAAAGACTCCACTCCAAAACTGCTAGAACTTGTACAGGAATTCAGTAAAGTGTCAGGATATAAAATCAATGTACAGAAATCAGTTGCATCTCTACACAAACAGCAAGACAGAAGAAAGAGAAATTAAGGAGTCAATCCCATTTACAATTGCACCCCAAACCATCAGATACCTAGGAATAAACCTAACCAAACAGGCACAGAATCTATACTCAGAAAACTATAAAGTACTCATGAAAGAAATTGAGGAAGATACAAAGAAATGTAAAAATGTTCCATGCTCATGGATTGGAAGAATAAATAGTGTGAAAATGTCTATGCTACCTAAAGGAATCTACACATTTAATGCAATTCCTATCAAAGTACCATCCATCTTTTTCAAAGAAATGGAACAAATAATTCTAAAATTTATATGGAACCAGAAAAGACCTCGAATAGCCAAAGGGATATTGAAAAAGAAAGCCAAAGTTGTGGCATCACATTCCGGACTTTAAGCTCTATTACAAAGCTGTCATCATCAAGACAGCATGGTACTGGCACAAAAACAGACACATAGATCAATGGAACAGAATAGAGAGCCCAGAAATAGACCCTCTACTCTACAGTCAACTAATCTTCAACAAAGCAGGAAAGAATGTCCTATGGAAAAAAGACAGCCTCTTCAATAAATGGTGTTGGGAAAATTGGACAGCCACATGCAGAAAAATGAAATTGGACCATTTCCTTACACCACACACAAAAATAGACTCAAAATGGATGAAGGACCTCAATGTGAGAAAGGAATCCATCAAAATCCTTGAGGGGAACACAGGCAGCAACCTCTTCGACCTCAGCCGCAGCAACATCTTCCTAGGAACATCGCCAACGGCAAGGGAAGCAAGGGCAAAAATGAACTATTGGGATTTCATCAAGATCAAAAGCTTTTGCACAGCAAAAGAAACAGTTACCAAAATCAAAAGACAACTGACAGAATGGGAGAAGATATTTGCAAACGACATATCAGATAAAGGACTAGTGTCCAAAATCTATAAAGAACTTAGCAAACTCAACACCCAAAGAACAAATAATCCAATCAAGAAATGGGCAGAGGACATGAACAGACATTTCTGCAAAGACATCCATATGGCCAACAGACACATGAAAAAGTGCTCCATATCACTCGGCATCAGGGAAATACAAATCAAAACCACAATGAGATATCACCTCACACCAGTCAGAATGGCTAAAATCAACAAATCAGGAAATGAGAGATGTTGGCGAGGATGTGGAAAAAGGGGAACACTCCTACACTGTTGGTGGGAATGCAAGCTGGTGCAGCCACTCTGGAAAACAGCATGGAGGTTCCTCAAAATGTTGAAAATAGAACTGCCCTATGACCCAGCAATTGCACTACTGGGTATTTACCCTAAAGATACAAACGTAGTGATCCAAAGGGTCACGTGCACCCGAATGTTTATAGCAGCAATGTCCACAATAGCCAAACTATGGAAAGAACCTAGATGTCCATCAACAGATGAATGGATAAAGAAGAAGTGGTATATATACACTATGGAATACTATGCAGCCATCAAAAGAAATGAAATCTTGCCATTTGCGACAACATGGATGGAACTAGAGCATATCATGCTTAGCGAAATAAGTCAAGCAGAGAAAGACAACTATCATATGATTTCCCTGATATGAGGAAGTGGTGATGCAACATGGAGGATGAAGTGCGTAGGAGAAGAATCAATGAAACAAGATGGGATTGGGAGGGAGACAAACCATAAGTGACTCTTAATCTTACAAAACAAAATGAGGGTTGCTGGGGGCAGGGGGGTTAGGAGAAGGGGGGTGGGGTTATGGACATTGGGGAGTGTATGTGCTTTGGTGAGTGCTGATTCACAGACCTGTACCCCTGGGGATAAAAATACATGTTTATAAAAAATAAAAAATTAAAAAGAAAAAAGAAAAAAAGTAAAAGAAACAAGTGTATGTATGAAAAAGTTCAAGTTGGAAAGTTTTTATGGTATATGTTCTATTAAACATCTAGGTATTATGGTAAGTAGGTCAAAAAATAAAAGAACAAGAATCATGAGAATAAATTTAAAAAAGAAAGATTTTATTTATGAATTACACAGGCTTTGGGGCAATTCCAGGAGCTTAATATATTGTTTTCCCCTGATTTGGGGGTTTTACAGTTTTATGGGGACCCTGTGTTGTTGTCTTCTTGTTCTTTTGGCTTATCTCCCTGGAAAGGGTCCTGCCACATTGTTTTTCAGTCCATCTTTCTTGAGCTGAGTTGCCCTGCCCCCTATTAAGGGGCTGGGCTCTGTGGAAACTGGTCTTTCAGGCTTTTGTTCTCTGGAGGTTTTTGTTCGTTGGTGACTGTTTTTGCCTTTTCGGAGGGACAGAGTAAAGTAAACTGTCCATACCCAGACCTCCACTTCAGAGAGAAGTCTCAGTCTTCTCCCTTCTGGATGGTGCAAAACACACAGACTCCCCCTCTGCAAACTCTGCTGAACACCGCAGCCTCCCACAGGTGGTGTGCACCCCCAAGCCATCGTCTCAGTTGTTACCTGAGGCCCCTACTTGTCTCTGCACTCCTGTGCCACTAAAACCACAATCGATATTGTTCTGGACTCACCCAATCATGTTGGCTGCCATTGGGGGTCTGCTGTTTGGAGCTTACACTGGGTACGTTCAGGCCTGGCAGTGGCACAGGTTGCAGAAGGCTGTGGGATGAAGGACCTTCAGCTGGAGCCTGTGCCAGGTTCTCTCAGACATGTGTGGGCACCTGCTGTGACTGCTTTGGGACCGTGGGCTTAGGTCTGTGCTTGTGGCCACTTGATACCACCAATTGTCCCTTACAACCCTTTGTTCTTTTTGAGTGCCTTTAACCAGACTCAAAGTTAATGCTGGTCCTCAAGCACAGAGTTCTTTTGTATTGGGGTATTACGTTCCAATTGGTCACCCTTTTGTTTATCCTCTGATATCAGTCCAAGCTTTTCCTCTCCTCTGTACTTCTCCACTGATGATCTTCTGCCCCCGTAGAGATCCAGAAGTATATAATCTTACATCTCAGGCTGATTTCATGGGTGTACTGAGTGTTCTGGTGGATATTAAGCTCAATTTAGGGGATCAATTGAAACAGGGTTTCCTATTTCTCTGCCATTTTGCCCCTCATAGCCTGTATGTAACTTATTTATCCATTTATTAGTTGATGATAATTGGGCTCTTTCCATGATTTGGCTATTGTTCATAATGCCGCTATAAACACTGGAGTACATATACCCCTTCAAATTTGTATTTTTGTATCCTTTGGGTAAATACCTGGTAGTGCACTTGCTGGATCATAGGGTAGTACTATTTTTAACTTTTTGAAGAACTTCCATACTGTTTTCCAGAGTGGATGCACCAGTTTGCATTCTCACCAACAGTGCAAGAGAATTCTCCTTTCTCTGCATCCTTACCAACACCTGTTGTTTTTTGTGTTGTTAATTTTAGCCATTCGGAGAGGTGTGAAGTGGGTATTTATTCATATATATGTACATATATATGAACATTATTTATCCATAAAAGTCAGAAACACTACAGAGATGCCTTTCCATTTGGAAAGACAGGATGTAATGTAGATGGAGCTAGAGAGTATTATACCAGGAAAAATAATTCAGTCAGAGAAAGACAAATACATATGATTTCATACATATGTGGAATTTAAGAAACAAAACCTATGAACATATGGGGAAAGAAAGAGTTAAACCAAGAAAGAGACTCTTAACTATAGAGTAAATAGTATTGTTACCAGAGGGGAAGTAGTTGCGGTGCTGGGTTAGATATGTGAGGGGTAGTAAGGAGTGCACCTGTGATGAGTGCCAGCTGTTGTAAGTGTTGAATTACTAAATTCTACAACTGAAACTGTTACACTGTATGTTAACTAAATGGAGTTTAAATAAACAATTTAAAATTAAAGGACTTACAAAATTCAACACCCAAAACACAAATAATCTAAACTAAAACTAAAAAAAAAAAAAAAATGGTATATGGGATAAGTGAACAGACATTTCTCCAAAGAAGACATCCAAATGGCCAACATACACATGAAAAGATGCTCAACATCATTCATCATCAGGGAAATGCAAATTAAAGCTGCAATTAGATATTACCTCATACCTGTATGAATGAATTGCCTCATACCTCATACCTGTCTGAATACCTGTCCTAAATAAAAAGACAAGAAGCAACCATTACTGGTGAAGATTGAGAAAAAGGAGCTCACTTATGCTGTGGGTGAGAATACAAACTGGTACTGGAAAACAGTATGACACTTCCTCAAAAAGTTAAAAATAAAACTGCCCTAGATTCCAGTAATTTTATTAATGGGTACTTAGTCTCAAAATACAAAAACACTAATTCAAGGAAATACAGGCAACATTATTTACGATAGTCAAATTATGGAAGCAACCCATATACCCATTGACAGATAAATGAATTTTAAAAAAACGTGGTATTGGGGGAAGACAAGATGGCGGGGAAGTAGGAGGAGGTGCCTTTTCAACCTGTACTCTAAAGTGAGCTGATTACCTACCAAAGATTCCGGTTGCCCATGAAATCAGCCTAAGATCAGAATTATACACATCTGGATTTCTAGAGGGGCAGAAGACGCCAGTGGGCAGGTAAAGTGGAGTGGAAACGCAGACTGATATCAGAAGATAAACAAAAGGGGGAGGGAGCCACCAGAGGCGACCGATTGGAAAGTAATAACACTAATATAAGAGTGCCCTGCATCTGGGGACCAGCATTAACTTGGAGACTGGTTGAAAGCACTCAAAAAGAGCAAAGGATCACGGAGGGGGGAAATTGTGGGAATCGGAGCGGCTAGGGACAGGGGCTTAAGTCCCCGGACCCAGGACAGCCTCCCCTGGCACTGAGCCAGAGAGTGTGGCAGAGAAACCAAGTCTTGGTCCCTGAGCCACCAGCATGCCTGAGATTGCGTGGGGTGTGTCTCCTGTGAGGGGCTGGGAGCCACGCCAAATGACAGAACGCGTGAGCCCTGCTACTGAGCCTGAGACACGCACGCCCCTCACCCTCCCCTGAGAGAGGTGTGCAAAGGCCCACCTGGCGCTCTTAGACCAGCGCCATTGTTTCAGAGCCTGAGACGCACACCCCAAACTCTCCCCTGAGAGAGGTACGCGAAGGCCCAGTCTGGTGCTTTCAGACCTGCACCCCGCTCTCAGAGCCTGAGACGTTTGCACCACCCACAGCCTCCCCTGAGAGGAGGTGCACACAAGCCGGGCATTCTTAAACCCAGAAAGACCAAGCACTCCCAGCCCGGGCCAGTGGGAAAATCTCAGTGTGCAATCACTGCTTGGAACCTCTCTGGCGGTCTGGAGCTGCCCAGAAGACACTGCTGCTGTGGTTTTGGGTACAAGCAGAAGATCCTGCATCCCCAGGGACTGCAACTCGGAACCTGCTCTGCCAGCGGCTAAGGGGGGATTTATATGGGCTCTGAAGCACCCACAGAAGAACAGATTGAGGCTTCTCTCTGAGAGGGAGGTCAGGGTGCAGTTTGCTTTTCTCTAAACCTACAAAGACCATCAAAAGTGGTCAAGGCGAGAGGAAAAAAAAAAAAGTAAACAAACATAAAAACCTCCAGAGAATTAAAGCCTGAAAAAACTGGTTTCCTCAGAGCCCACCCCCCTTGAAGGGGGCGGGAGGACTTAACTCAGGGAACATCATTGACTGAAAACCCACGTGGCAGGCCCCTCCCTCAAAAAACCAACCAGGAAAGAAAAAAAAAAAAAAAGACTACAAGAGGACAACCACCACTACTTCATAGGACAACTTTTATTTTTAATTTATTCCCACTATTCTGGCTCATTTTTTAAATATAGATAATTTTTTAACCTATTTACCATCACAGTGAGCTGTCCAGTACATCAAATTCCATTATAACTTTCTAAACTGAACTTTTTGATACATACAACTGTGTTTTTCTTTTGCATTTCTATTTTTTAAATTTATTTTTTTAATTTTACTTTAATTTAGTCTAGTTTATTCCTTTTTTATTTTTATTTTCTGGTATTCATATAGAATTAAAATTCAAAGTAATCCCCTTTCCCCAATCAATACTACCCCTATAGGTAAACCAATTTTTAATCCGCCTTTTTCTTAGGAAAGTTGAGTCCTTTAGAAAAGCTATCAAGATACATCCAGGAAGAATCAAAACAACCTTCCCCACCCACACTGAAAATTTGTAACCACTCTCCCATCTTTTTCTTCCACCAGTGTTTCTGTGTTTTTGTGTTTGTCCTAATAGTATATACCTTGGGGCCCATTTGGGATGAACCTTCTCTTTTATCTTCCCTTTCATTCCTCTCTCTCTCTCTCTCTCTCTCTCTCTCTTTTTTCTTGTTCTTTTCTTTTTTCTCTCATTTGGGTGGGGAATCCTAATTCCTCAGAAGCGTTCCAGGATGTACTTTGACTGCACCATGGTCAATACATCCAGATACATCCGCTCAGTTACCTCTCACAAAAATGACTAGGAGGAGGAATACCCAACAGAAGAAAAACACAGAGGATGGACCTTCTGCAACAGAGCTAACGGCTATCAACATAGACAATATGTCGGAAAGAGAATTCAGGCTAACAATTATCCAGGCAATAGATAGGTTGGAGAAAGCCATGGATGACCAAATGGAATTGATTAGGGCCGAGCTGAAAGCGACCCACAGGATGTTCACAATGTTAGGGCCGAGCTAAAAGCTACCAGGGCTGAGGTTCACAATGCTCTCAATGAGTTCCAATCTAATCTAAATTCTCTCAAAGCTAGGATAACTGAGACAGAAGATAGAATTTGTGATCTGTAGGACAAACAGATAGAGAGAAAGGATCAGGAGGAAGCCTGGAACAAACAGCTTAGAAGCCACAAAAACAGAATCAGGAAAATAAATGATGCCATGAAACGTTCCAACGTCAGAATTATTGGAATCCCTGTAGGGGAGGAGAAAGAAAGAAGTCTAGAAGATACGGTGGAACAAGTTCTTCATGAAAATTTTCCCAATCTCACGAATGGAACCAGCGTTCATGTACTAGAGGCTGAAAGGTCTCCACCCAAGATTATAGATTCCAAAAAAAACATCAAGGCACCTGACAGTCAAATTGAGGAATCATAATTGTAGATATAATCTCTTGAAAGCAGCTAGGACAAAGAGGCTGCTTACTCACAGAGGAAAGCCCATCAGAATAACGTCAGACCTGTCCACAGAGATCTGGCAAGCCATAAAGGGCTGGCAAGATATATTCAGGGTACTAAATGAGAAGAACATGCAGCCAAGAATACTTTATCCAGCAAGACGGACATTCAAAATGGATGGAGAGTTAAAGAGTTTCCAAGACCGGCAAGGCTTAAAAGACTATGCGACCACCAAGCCGACACTGCAGGAAATATTAAGGGGGATTCTATAAAAGAGGAAAAGGCCTAAGAACAGCATTGAACAGAAATAGAGAGACAATCTACAGAAAGAAAGACTTCAAAGGTAACACAATGTTAATAAAAACATATCTGTCAATAATCACTCTCTATGTGAACAGCCTAAATGTGCCCATCAAATGACACAGGGTTGCAGACTGGATAAAACAACAGGACCCATCCATATGTTGTCTACAAGAGACCCATTTTGAACCTAAAGATACACCCAGACTGAAAGTGAAGGGATGGAGAAGCATCTTTCATGCCAATGGGCCTGAAAAGAAGGCCGGAGTAGTGATTCTCATATCAGATAAATTAGATTTTAAATGAAAGACTGTAGTCAGAGATACAGAAGGAGACTACATAATTCTTAAAGGGACTATGCACGAAGAAGATCTAACAATTGTGAATATCTATGCCCCCAATATGGGAGCAGCCAATTACATAAGAAAACTGTTAATCAAGATAAAGAGTCATATTGATACAAATACATTAATAGTTGGAGATCTTAACACACCTCTCTCAGCAATAAACAGATCATCGAAGCAGAAAATCAAAAAAGAAAAAAGAGCATTGAATGACACATTGGACCAGATGGACCTCATAGATATATACAGAACATTCCACCCTAAAACAACAGAATACTCATTCTTCTCAAGTGCACACGGAACCTTCTCCAGAATAGACCACATACTGGGTCACAAATCAGGACTCAACCGATACCAAAAGACTGAGATGATTCCCTGCATATTCTCAGATCACAATGCTTTGAAACTGGAGCTCAATTCCAAGGAAAAGTTCAGAAGGAACTCAAACATCTGGAAGTTAAAGACCACCTTGCTTAAGAATGCTTGGATCAACCAGGAGATCAAAGAAGAACAGAAACAATTCATAGAAACCAGTGGGAATGAAGACACTTTGGTCCAAAAACCTATGGGATATAGCAAAGGCGGTCCTAAGGGGGAAATACATAACCATCCAAGCCTCCCTTAAAAAAAATTGAGAAATCCAGAACACAGCAGCTATCTCTACACCTTAAAGAACTGGAGAATCAACAACAAATCAAACCAACTCCACACATAAGAAGAGAAATAATCAAGATTAGAGCTGAGATCAATTAGGTAGAAACCAGAGATACAGTGGAATGTATCAATGAAAGTAGAAGCTGGTTTTTTGAAAGAATCAATAAGATCGATAAACCATTGGCCACACTAATCCAAAAGAAAAGAGAGAAAGCCCAAATTACTAAAATTATGAATGAAAAGGGAGAGATCACAACTCACACCAAGGAAGTAGAAACAATCATCAGAAATTATATGTTTATAGCAGGAATGGCCACGGTCGCCAAACTGTGGAAAGAACCAAGATGCCCTTCAACGGACGAATGGATAAGGAAGATGTGGTCCATATACACTATGGAGTATTATGCCTCCATCAGAAAGGACGAATACCCAACTTTTGTAGTAACATGGACGGGACTGGAAGAGATTATGCTGAGTGAAATAAGTCAAACAGAGGGAGTCAATTATCATATGGTTTCACTTATTTGTGGAGCATAACAAATAACATGGAGGACAAGGGGAGTTAGAGAGGAGAAGGGAGTTGGGGGAAATTGGAAGGGGAGGTGAACCATGAGAGACTACGGACTCTGAAAAACAATCTGAGGAGTTTGAAGCGGCGAGGGGTGGGAGGTTTGGGGAACCAGGTGGTGGGTATTAGAGAGGGCACAGATTGCATGGAGCACTGGGTGTGGTGCAAAAACAATGAATACTGTTATGCTGAAAATAAATAAATAAATAAATAATAACATGGTACTTATATACAATAAATATAACAATGGAATATTATTTGGCCATATTCAGAAATGAAATCTTGCTCTTTGCAGTGATATGGAGGAGATAGAGTACAATGTTATGTGAAATAATTCAGTCAGAGAAAGTTAAAAAAATCTATATGATTTCATTCATATGTGGAATTCATGAAACAAAACAAATGATCAGACAGGGAGAAAGAGAGAGAGAAATTAAAAAAAAACAGACTGTTAATTATCAGAACAAACTGATGTTTACCATAGGGAAGGTGGGTGGCGGCCGGGGTGAAGTAGGTCATATAGATTAAGGAGTGTGCTTGTCATGATAAGTACTGGGTGATATATGGAATTATCGAATCACTATAATGCACACCTGTTGCCAATATAACAATGTAGGGGTTCCTGGTTGTCTCTCTTGGTTAAACATCCAACTCTTGATTTCAGTTCAGGTCTTGATCTCAGGATAATGAAATCAAGTCCCACAGCAGCTCCATGTTTAGCTCAGAGTCTTCTTGAGAGTCTCTTCCCTTTACCCCTCACTCTCTCTTTCTTAGCCTCTCAAATAAATAAATGAATCTTAATAAATGTATTATACTGGAACAATTTTTTTAAAATTTTCCAATTCTAGGAGATCTTTATTTTGATTATTTTATTTTCTATTCTAAAGTTTCTGTTTGGTCTTTTTTTAATACCTTCCATTTGTTTGCTGTGGTTTTCAAGATAATTAACAATTGCTTACTAAAGCCTTTTTGTGATAGATGCTTTAAAATCTCTTCCAGATTATTTCAATAATTGATTTATCTCAATCTTGATATCTATTGATTTTCTTCCATCATTCAAGTTGTGATTTCCCTTGATCTTTGTATGACTTGTTATTTTCATCAAATTCTTATCATTTTGAATATTATAATATGGGGTACTGTAGTCTTTTTTTTTTTTTTTTTTTTTTTTTAATAATCAGAGAGCGTTCCTGTTGTGATGTACCTGGATGGCCAGGTGTGTGTACATGTCAATGTCTAGTGGGATTTCCTGACACCCCTTTTGCAAAAGTGGAACACTGACTCACACTACCTCATTGCACATGTGTGAAATAGAGATTTAACACCCTTGCCAGATCTGCCAATACCTTCATGGTGAGAGATGGGTACTGACTCATACCATCTCACTGCCTCCAAGTAGATGTAGATGTGGAAGTTTATCTAACCTTTGTGCCTCACTAACACCAGGGTGTAGGGAAATTTGGGTACCATGTATTCCCATCTTCTTCTCCTCATTCAGTCTCACTGATGGTAGATAGGGATGTAATTTCTGTTCCTCACTGTTTTTCACTAACTCCAAGAGTGTTGGAAACTAGAATGTTGTCTTGCCCTGCCTTGTTCTGTGTTATTCATAGTTCCATTGCTGTTGTGTTTATATGGGGGCAGGGTGAGAAGAGGCTATAGAATACAGGTCACCAACACTACCTTATACCATCAGCTAAGGGTAGAGGAACAATGTATTATTAAAGCTCACTGACACTACATAAGAAAGTTAAAACACCACACTGCTTGTTTCTGTTGAGTGTTGGGGTGGGGGAGATAAGTTCTGTGCTCAGATCCTCTTATACTAACTACTCTGACAGGGAAGCTCTGCCATATTAAGGAAACACTGCCATCCTAGGGAATCACTGCCCAGTTCTGCCAGATAGGTCATGGAAAATGAGCTGTCTAGTTGATTCCTGCCAACACTAAATCACAGGAATTAGAACATCATCTGCTCCCACTCAGCCATGGAGAGATCAAACTCCTCAGTAGATGGAAGATCAATTCCCTGCATTTCAGGCTGTCAACTAACTTTGTTTCCCACCACAAACCACATACCCTGTTTCTTAGTCTTGCATACTCTGTGCTCTAACCACCATCTTCTGACCAGTTTTTCATATATCCTATGCTCATGCATCCCTCTGTGCCTTTCCTTCAGCTGACTTAGACTGAAAAGGCCTCAATATTCTACCACCTTCTGAATGTCTTCCTTTTGTTTTCCTACTCTTTCAAGTTGTCTTTTTTTTTTTAAGATTTTATTTATTTATTTGACAGAAAGAGAGAGAGTGAGAAAGGGAATACAAGCAGGGGGAATGGGCAGAGGGAGAATCGGGTTTCCCGCTGAGCAGGGAGCCTAATGTGGGCCTTGATCCCAGGACTCTGGGATCATGACCTGGGCCGAAGGCAGCCACTTAATGACTAAGGCACCCAGGTATCCCTTAAGTTGTCTTTTCTCATCTCCCAGCCATAATAAATTACTACCTCCTTTGGTCCCCAGTATTTAATTTATACATGTCATAGCATGCATGTATTATAATCTAGCTTGTACAATGAAATTAAAATTATTTATGCCTATCTCCACCCCCATCCAATTATAAATTATAACTATATCTCACAAATTTATTTTCAGTAATGTTTTATTTATCCAGAATTTGGGCTTCCAGAAAATTACAACACTTGAAACACTGCTCTGAAACTGGCTATAAGGGACAAATCCTTGCCACTGTGCCTTTTCAGTTTACACTCAGGTCCTGACCAAGAGGTGATGGGCATCAAGGAGGACATGTGATATGATGAGGCCTGGGTGTTATACACAACACTACATCAAAAACTAATGATGTTCTATATGTTGAGTAGTTAATTTTTTTTTTAAAGAGATCTTGAGTGTAAAATAGAGCAAAGGTTTAGAGATGGGACATGATCTAGGGGGTTTGTAGACAGACCTGGTAGGAAAAAGGACATATTTTAGGGGATGACTGCTTAGAAGACCACAAGTACTTACCAGGAGTTGGTTCATGTGTTAAAAAACTTACTTTTATTTATTTTAATTTTTACATTTATCCTTTGAGGTAAATGTTATTATTATCCATGTGTTGTAGGTTGATGGTGCTCTCCTAATCATTTTTAGATTTCTGGACACATTCACAGGGCCAGTGATCTGCATGTTTTGAAGGTATAAATCAAGCTGCTAAGTGAGATTTTAAGTCACTAGGATTTTAATCTGTAGAGGTTGTGTCAGAGTACCTGCTTCATTAGGGAGGATGTCTTTGTATTGGAGCAGAGCAGCTAAAACCACTTATTTCATAAAAAATTATTGAGTACCTACTCTGTGTAAGATACTTGCGATGCAAGATAAAAGTTATTTCCTGATGGTTTTATAGTTGAGTGGGCAGATATACAAAATATACATTATATCGTAGTATGGTAAGGTCCACTGAATCCCTGTTAGGTAATGTTAGGTAATGACTTAACATTAGAATCATAGTTTTAGAAAAGAAAATATATAAGAAATTGCCTTGTCAGGCTGCTTTGTGGGCTTGTGAGCAAGAATTCCGTGGAACTATGTAACCGAAGGGTCTGATTGATTGTTTGGCCTCCATTTGTGCGACCTGTGTGTGGTCGTCCCTACATGTCAACTGCTGTTTTTAAGCAAAAGGAGCTTGGCACATCTTGGTATAGGAGATTAACACACACACACACACACACACACACAAACACACACACACACACACTTTTTTTGTGGATCATAATCACATGACATCTGCACATGCTTTCTTTCAGTGTGTAAGTTGTATATGTATGTGAATATATACAGACCACTGTGACATTCTTTTTTAAAAAGATCTTATTTATTTGACAGAAAGAGAAAGCACAAAGAGGGAGAATGGCAGGCAGAGGGGAATGGAGAAGTAGCCTCCCTGAGGAGCAGGGAACCCAATGCAGGGCTTGATCCCAGGACCCGGGAATCATGACCTGAGCCAAAGGCAGTCGTCCAACCAATTTAGGCACCCCGGTGCCGCTCACTATCACATTCCAAAGAGTTTAGAAGTTTAGTGTATGTAAGTTTCTTGCTTCCTCAGAATTACTTTCTCAATGTGTAGTATTGAAGAATCATCCCATCTTCAAAGTCCTTGGCTTGGGAAACACGGGAAATTGGACATCCAGAACATTCTGCCCTTTTAGCTATTAAATGGTACAAGGACTAGGTTTTTTTTCTGTTCCTGCCTTGGAAGATATGAAATGTGGAGGCAGCCAGTATTTTCATTTTGCAGCTCTCTCTCCTGCTTTTCTACATTTCTATATAAAATGATGACCTTTATTTTACCTGTAAGGACATGAGGTATTGTCTTCTCACCAGTGAAGGATGGAGGAATGAGAATTAGGGAGTAGACTTCCCTGGCTTTAGTTACCATCTCGTAATGTAGGATACAGGGCTAAAAGTTTTACAGACATTACCATTTAATCCTCACAACAACCCTGTGGCTTGAGGTAGATGAAATTACAGACACTTTCTTTTCTATCTTTCAGATTTTCCATAGGAAGATGCAGTAGTCCTATAATCAGAAAAAACAAATATATACAACAGAAGCCCTTTCATTTTTCTCACTATAAAGTTTGTTTCTCTCTCCATAATTTTGTCTCAATAGCCTACTTTTTCACACGTTGTCCTTATCTCATATGTGGATTCCCATGGCATTAAATATTTGAAAATTTGGTTTATACTACTTCAATAAGTCCATATATGAAGGTAAATTAGCTTCATTACCTATTTTGTCATAGCACAAATAATGGACCATCCACACAAAGAAACATTATGGGACAATTAAAAATCATGTTTCCAGAGTATTTGATAAACTTGGAAAATGCTCTTGATATAAATTGGAAAAAAAAATAAGCCACGAAAGTATGAAATCTCACAATTTTGTAAAATATAAAGAAGAAATCAGAACTAACATTTTGCTGTATGTCTAGATGGTAAGATCAAAGTTAGTTTTGTCTTTTATTTCACTGAATTTCAGAAATTCTCCATGTCACTACATTTCTTTTACATTCAGAAAAGAAGATCATTAAAAAAGGCATTACTGGGAATGATCAGGTAGAAAATAAAAAGGAGAGTTTGGATCAAGATGGTGGGCTTTTTCTTCACTGCTCTCATATTCCTTAAACTGAAAGAAAATAATTTGTATGTACAAACTCTATTTATGTATGTATTAGATATTATTTTGTAAAGTTTTTGTAAGAAATTCCTGTAAGATAGAAAGCAGATGGAGTGGCTGTGGAGAACGCTGACGGGTGAAAGGCGGCCAGAAAGAAAGAGCAGGGAAGCCGGCCTTTCTGGCTCCAGTCTGAGGGAAGCGGTCAGGGAGCGCGTGAGGAAACGAAGGAGTGAGAGACTGTGACTGCGTACTGAACGCGGGTGCGCGCACTGACCCGCCCAGTCACTGCAGGCCCAGCGGAAGGCGGAATGGCAGGGGGCGGGGCCGAGGCGCAGGCGGGCTCTAAGGGGTCGAATTCCTGAAAAAAGCAAAAACCCCCGCGCCAGAGCTAGGCCGGGCAGAGCAGCGCTGCGAAGCCGAGGCCGCGCGGATTTGTCAGAGACCCACCGCTGCCTGCTCCTTTGCTGCTGCAGTCATCTCTCTTATCCCTTGACTACATTTCCTGTCGTCTTCTCAATCACCGTTTTTGCAGCTTCAGCACCAGCGATAACAGCTAAGTGGTCAATTCTGGGACTCGGGTTGGGAGTCAGGGTGGGTGCGAGGCGTAAGCAGTACAAGCTAGCCCGCCATCTGCTGCGGCAGCCGCCACTGCTGCAGACACTTCTCCTGGGCGGGAAAGGAGAACACTGTCAAAAGGTCCACGCTGTTCCAGTGCCCACGGTCAGAGTTAGAACGTTTCTGTCAAGACTTGGGGAGAGCCTTGCACTTGGGTAAAGGAGGAAAGACCCAGAGATCAGGAAAAAATATCTCATTTTGGGTAGTGTTGACTTTTTGTCATCTTAACTGAGGAAGTGGCAGCTTTGCTTGAGCCTCCTTAAACCCTGAGCCATGTCACCCCCAACTGTGCCCCCGATGGGTGTAGATGGCGTCTCTGCATACCTGATGAAGAAAAGGCACACCCACAGGAAGCAGCGGCGCAAGCCCACTTTCCTCACGCGTAGGAACATCGTGGGCTGCCGCATTCAGCACGGCTGGAAGGAAGGCAATGAGCCCGTGGAGCAGTGGAAGGGCACTGTGCTCGAGCAGGTTTCCGTGAAGCCCACTCTCTACATCATCAAATATGATGGCAAAGATAGTGTGTATGGGCTAGAGCTGCACCTAGATAAGAGAGTTTTAGCGTTAGAAATCCTTCCTGAAAGAGTGCCAACTCCTCACATTGATTCGCGCCTGGCGGATTCCCTGATTGGCAAAGCGGTGGGGCATGTGTTTGAGGGTGAGCATGGTACGAAAGATGAATGGAAGGGCATGGTTCTGGCGCGAGCTCCTGTGATGGACACTTGGTTTTACATAACTTATGAGAAAGATCCTGTCCTTTATATGTACACGCTGCTGGATGACTACAAAGACGGTGACCTGCGCATCATTCCAGATTCCAACTACTATTTCCCTACAGCAGAACAGGAGCCTGGAGAAGTGGTCGACAGCCTCGTGGGCAAGCAAGTGGAACACGCCAAAGATGACGGGTCCAAGAGAACCGGCATATTTATCCATCAAGTGGTGGCCAAGCCATCCGTCTACTTCATTAAGTTTGATGATGATATTCACATTTATGTCTATGGCTTGGTGAAAACCCCCTAAATTCATTGTGCTCTTTGTAAAAGTCATGGAACTATTAAATGTAAAACGTCATGTTCTTGTAATTGTGAATTTTTGGAACAGAATGGTGTCAGAGGTTCAGGAATTTATGATTACTTTTTACTTTTGTGCCTCCAAATCTTACAACGACTAGTCCCACAGTTTTGTCCCAAGTGTACACTGGTACTTTTGATATGGCTTTGTTCTATAATTGAATATTTAATTTGGGTGTTAATAGAAAACTGAAAAGTATTCATTACCATTGGAACAATGAAAAACTAAAGAAAAATCAGTGGTGTAACTCCACACCAGATCCTTTCTCCCATTTTATTATCTCCCCTTTCTTCTTTCCAGGTAACAAGTGTTAAGAACATGATGTATAACCTTACACGTTTTCCCCATCCACTTACAGTAAGTTTGTTGTAGTCTCTTCTGTAAAAATGAAAAGCCACATCATTTCTCTGTAATTGCTTTTCACATTTGGAATATCCATGATATCTGTTCTAATCAGTAGCTGCAAGTCTCTCTCTCTCTCTCTCTCTCCCTCTCCCCCCTCTTGTCCTCTCCCAGTTCCCCTCTGCCCCTGGAATTTACTTTGTATTTGTTATAACACAGAGGTCAAATTATGCATTCTGTTCACATCAGGTACCTGATTAAGCCATCACATTTATTAAATAAATCACCTTTTCCCCTCTTCTTTCTCTCCTTCCCTCTAACAGCTGCATATACAGTAAATTTATATACCAAAAAGATATTCAGGCATTCTATCACTGATGGTCACTTAAATTATTTCCTTTCCTTTTTTGACCATAGCACTGCTGCAATAAATACTGATGATTTTATTTCTATTGGGTAGATTCCCAGAAATGGGATTGCTAGGTAGGGATATATTTAATTTTAAGTAATATTACAAAATTACTATACAAAATGAAAGTGCTCATTTCCCATTATCCTGTCCAGTACTCTTTCAAGTTTGCAAATCTGGAGGGTGAAACATTAAATAGTAATTTTTTAATTAACAAATTCAAGGAGTTTTGTTTTTTTAACTGTTCGGATTTTTCTCTTTTGTGATTTGCCAATATGTATCCTTTGCTCATTTATCTATTGAATCTTTGATCTTTTTCTTATACATTTCTAGGAATTCTTATTATATTTCTCTAGGATACAGATTAATCATTTGTAGCCAATCTGTATTTTTTTCCATTCTATCACTGATCTTGACTTTAGTGGTAGTATCTTTTACTTTATAGGTTCTTACATTGTTGTTTTTAATTTTTAGATAGACTGCTACCTCCTTTTAAGTTTTTTGGTTTCATATATTTTTCAGATGAGTGCCCCCAACCCAAGTCATAAAAATAGTCACCTATATCTTTTTCTAAAATTTTAATTAATTTTAAGGTTTTAGCTGTTTGAGCCATCTGGAGTTTATTTTATATATGGTATAAGATAAAATTTCAAATATACATTTTGTTCACATTGGATTCATGATTATGCTATCATATATATTAAATAAGCCACCCATTTTTCAGTCTGTGAACCAGTATCCTGTCGTTTAACTATAGTGGCTTGACCATGAATTTTGAACTCTGGTAAAGCAAGTTACCTCTCATTAAGTGTTTCTTTTTTTCACCATTTCTTCTTTTATATAAATTGTTCTAGAAATTAATTTTTATATGAAAATTGAAAGCATACTTTCCACATTTCAAAAATTCTGATATCTTAGAATTGTGATACATTTCAACATTTCTATTTAGAACACAATTTTAATGATATTAACTCTTGCCATTCAAGAGTTTTGGTACCTCATTAAAATCTTTTGGTTTTGTTTTTGTAATGTTCTTCATATGGATCCATTACATCTGATTAAATTTGTTTTTAAATATTTTTACAGACTTTGTCACATTTTGAATTGGACATTTTTTCCTCTTTATTTTTAACTTCTTATTTTTGACAATATAGGTAAAATACAGAATTAATTTAATAAATTCTCTTATACTTTTTAAAAGAATAATTTCAATCTTCTAGGTATAAAATCATTTCATCTGCAAATAGTGATAATTTTATTTATTCAAAATAATGTTTAATAATGATTATGACAGATATGCTCATTTGGTATTAGTTTTCATGGAATTGTCTTTAGTGTTCCCTATTAATGTTTGGCTTTGGTTATTGGCAAATAGTCATTAACCCTTAAAATGTTTAAGGGAGTTTTTTTTATTCCATTTTTTTTTCCATTCCTGTTTCACATTAGGAGGCTTACTGAAAGTGGCTTCTGGAATTTATCAGATGTCTTTCAGCATCCATTGAAAAAATCATATGATTTTGTTTTCCTTTAATTTGTCAATGTAATGAATTAGAGGACTAGGTATTTGATGCTAAACCAAATTTGTGTTTCTGGAATAAATCCTACTTAGTCATCTTATAATAATCAAATAATCATTTGATACATAGCTAGATTTTATTTACCAATATTTTTTAGAATTATTCAATTTACACTTCAAACTGAAATTGTATTTTTTCTTTTTTTTTCATTTTTTAAAAATTATGTTAGTCAGCATACAATACATCATTAGTTTTTGATGTAGTGTTCCAAGATTCATTGTTTACATATAACACCCCCTGTCTTTATCAAATTCTGTTTTTAAAATGTGCTAGCTTTAAAAATGAATTGGTGAATTTTCTGTCTTTTTTTGTGGTCTGAAATAGCTCTAAAAAGCATTATAGTTATTTGTTTTTTGTCTAAAAATTTTATTAAAATTCCAGTTGTTCTTTTAAAATTAGCTAGTACCAAGCTATAAAACAATTTAATTCTGGTGACAATTTTGATGGAAGATCCTTAATCAACCTTATCTCTCCAATGGTAATTGGTTTACTGAAACTTTCTATTAAGAAAAGAATGTATTGTTTCTATAAAATACAAAATTTAAAGTTTTCTCTATTATCAAGCTTCTTAGTTGTATTATTCAGATGTTTTATGTCCTTGCATATTGCATATACCTACTTCTTAAATATGTTCAATATTGAAAACATTGTAATAAATCAGCTATCATGGTGTTTTAAAATTTCTTTGTATTTTTATTTATTTTAAAAAATTAAAACATGATACAGAAAGTATATAAAACATAACATTTGTTTACTTTTGTGCAAAATCAACTATGTCAATATTTAACAAACAATTAAAACATTTTGGCATACTTCCTTTAGAAATAGATTTATATATTTATTATTTATTCATTTATTTCTTTATTAAGATTTTATTTATTTATTTATTTATTTGACAGAGAGAGAGACAGCGAGAGAGGGAACACAAGCAGGGGGAGTGGGAGAGAGAGAAGCAGACTTCCTGCCTAGCAGGGAGCTTGATGCAGGGCTTGATTTCAGGACCCTGGGATCATGACCTGAGCTGAAGGCAGCCACTTAAACAACCGAGCCACCCAAGTGCCCCAAAATAGATTTATATTTTAAGAAGTGAGAACATATAATTTTATATATATAGACATATATATATATAGACATATATAACATATAATAAATCCTTTTCCCAATACTGTAAAGTTTCCTTCCTCTGCTGAAGCAAACACTAACATGAATTTGGTGTGAATCTTATCTATGCCTTAAACATTTACTTTGAATATAATCATAGGCGATAATATTATTGGTATTGGTGCTTTAAAACTTTCTGACATAAATGGGAAACTTCAAATCATGTGGAATGTATTTTGTTTTTATTTTTTTCAAAGATTTTATTTATTTATTTGACAGACAAAGATTACATTAGGCAGAAAGGCAGGCAGAGAGAGAGAGAGGAGGAAGCAGGCTCCCTGTTGAGCAGAGAGCCTGATGTGGAACTCAATCCCAGGACCCTGGGATCATGACCTTAGCAGAGGCTTTAACCAACTGAGCCCCCCCGGGTGCCCCTGTGTTTTGTTTTTAATTGTAGAAATATTTTCTTTTTTCTAATTGGGAGATGGATTGCAATAAGAATACAACCAATAACACTGACCTTAGAATGCTAGTTGATATTCTGAGTACTTTTACCACTTTTGACACTCAAGAATGCCTGGTCTAGCCACAGAACTAGCTACTGACTAAAGAAGAAAAAAAAAATTCAGTTCTCATTGAGATTGTATCTTGGCTGTTCCTGAGACAGATATCTACCATTGCCACTGACCTTGGGACCAGAAACAGACCTTACATTTCCCCATGATAATATTGGGGTTACTCCACATTCTGACTCTCAGAGGAAGGCTGGCCCTAATCCTGGAACTGTTTAAAGAGTTTTGGACATAGCAGAAGACAAAATAAAAACCTCCCTTTCTTAACACATGGTCTTTTATCATTTAAGTAGTCTTCAGTCCAATAAAGAGGATATAAGATAGTATAAAACTTCACAAAACAATAAAAAATGTGATAAATGTAACTATAGAGTTAGATGAGTGCATACGATAGATGACAAAAATAGTAATATATATACTTTTTAGATATGTAATAATCCTTTCTAGTCCCTGGTTTCCCACTGGTCCCCAAGTCCTGAACCAAACATTGTATTGTTTCATGATGACATTGGGTTATTAATATATAATCAAACAGAAAGCTCACCCCAGTCCTAGGATGTGAGGATTGAACAGAAAATCATCTAAACAAAATAGCTGATGTCTTAAAGCATATATCTTAGTGGGGGAAGGAAGACAGACACTACCACCTTCACATCTCTGACTCATAGGTCTTATATTATTTTACAGTGATTTGGGGATATTCCGTGTCTTGTTAATCAGATGAAGGTTTGATAATATTTCTAATTCTGTTTTAGGGGTTGAATATACAGCAGTGAGCAAAATATGACACTATGTCTTAATGGGAGGAAGAGAGAAAAAAAATTCAGTGTACTATACTCACCTGCTATGCTTTTACTCCCCAATTTTCTGTGCTTCTAGACTAGAACCAAGTTGTGATTGTTCCATGATAATATTATTATCACACCTGCTTATTTGAGTCAGAGGGAGTCTCAGCCTGGACCAGGCAATGATGAAAACTGTCTAAACCTCTATTCTCTTGCACTTACATTCTGTTGTTTAGAAGCAGTCATACCCTCTACCTTAGGCCAATAGTCTAGAATCAGGTTATTCCATGGTGATACTGAAAATCTCCCATATCTTGGTGCTAAATCAATGGCAAGACTGAAAGTGATTATGGCACTGTTTCAGGAAGTGTAAATAGGCAGAAACAAAGTCCTTGTTCTCATAACCTTTACAGTTTACACCATGTTGGATGGAGCCAAATTCTTATTTCTTTCTTCCTAACACACTTTTTATGTCCATCAGGTTGTGATGATTTTTAGAGTGACTTTTAGAGCAGGGTAAGTAAAGTGGCAGGATGTGACTTTGCGCATACTACTTTATTAGATGGATAGATACTCTCAGAATAGATGGCATTTGAGTAAACAACTGAATAAATTGAGGGTAAAAATCATGTTGCTGATGCCTTGAGACAAAATGTGCCTGGAGATAGCACCCTAAGTATGGCCAAAATAGAAGTGAGCAGAAATGAGGATGGAAAGAAATGAGATCAGAGAGGTTATCAGGGCGAGATCCATGTACAACTTTTTTGTCATTATTTTTAAATTTTGTTCAGTTAGTCAACATATACAACATCATTAGTTTTTGACATAGTGTTCAGTTCATTAGTTGAGTATAACACACAGTGTTCATCACAACACAAGCACTCCTTAATACTCATTACCTAGTTATACACATCCCCCTTCTGTGACCCTCACTTTGGTTCCTGGACTGCAGAGACTCTCACAGTTTGTCTCCCAGTCTAATTTCTTCCTGAATTGAAGAAATTCCCTCCCTTCCCCTGCAGTCCTCTACACTATTCCTTATGCTCCACATATGAGTGAAACTATATGATAATTGTCCTTCTCTGCTTGACTTATTTCACTTAGCATACTCCCATCCAGTTCCATCAACATTGATGCAACAGGTGGGTATCCACCTATTCTGATGGCTGATTAATATTCCACTTTTTATAAGAAGCACATCTTTATCCATTAATCTGTTGAAGGGCACCTCGGCTCCTTTCAGGGTGCATGTGCCCCTTCTTTTAACTACATCTGTATCTTCAGTGTGCATACCTAGTAGTACAAATGATAAGGCATAGGGTAACTCTATTTTTAACATCTTGAGGAACCTCCATACTGATTTTCAGATTGGCTATACCAGTTTGCATTCCCACCAACAGTATGAGAGAGTTCCCCTTTCTTCACATCCCTGTCAAAAATTGTTGTCTCCTATCTTGTTAACTTTTGTCATTCTAACTGGTGTATGGTGATATCTCACTGTGCTTTTGATTTGCATTTCCCTGATGGATTGTGAAGTTCAACAATTTTTTTCAACAATTTTTTTATGCATCTGTTAGCTATTTGTATGTCTTCTTTGGAGAAGTGTTGGTTTATGTCTTCAGTCCATTTATTGACTGGATTGTTTGTTTTGTGGGTGTTGAGTTTGATAGATTCTTTATAGACTTTGGATACTAGCCCTTTTTCTGTAATGTTATTTGCAAATAGCTCCTCCCATTCTGAAAGTTGCCTTTTAGTTTTGCTGACTGTTTCCTTTGCTGTGCAGAAGATTTTAAAGTTGATGAGGTCCCAGTTCTTTTTGCTTTTTATTTCCTGTCCCTTTAGAGACATGTATTGAAAGAAGTTTGTGTTAGAGGATGTCAAAGAGGTGGCTATCTGTACTCTCCTTTAGGATTTTGTTGGATTCCTGTCTCACATTTAGGTATTTCATCCATTTTGAGTTTATCTTTTTTGTTGTAAGAGAATGGTCCAGTTTCATTCTTCTGCATGTGGTTGTCCAATTTTCCCAGCTCCATTAATTGAAAAGACTATCTTTTTTCCATTGGAAATTCACTCCTGATTTGTTGAAGATTAGTTGACCATAGAGTTGGGGGGTCCTTTTGAGGAGACTCTTCTGTTCCAGTGGTCTATGTGTCTGTTCTTGTGCTAATACCATGCTTTCTTGGTAATCACAGCTTTATAATAGAGCCTGAAGTCAGGCCTTGTGAAGCGGCCAGACTTGGTTTTCTTTTTCAACATTTCCTTGGCAATTTGGGTCTTTTCTGGTTCCATACAACTTTAGGATTCTTTGTTCCAGCTCTGTGAAAAATGTCAATGGTATTTTGATAAGGATGGCATGGGAAGTGTAAATTAGTCTGGGCACCATAGACTTTTTCATAATGTTTATTCTTCCAATCCATGAGCATGGAATGTTTTTCCATCTCCTTTTGTCTTCCTTTCTTTCATAACTGTTCTGTAGTTTCTAGAGTATAGATCCTTTACCTCTTTTGTTAGGTTTATTCCAAGGTATCTTAGTGGTTTTGGTGCTGTTGTAAATGGAATTGACTCACATTTTCTCTTCCTACAGTTATGTTTTTAGTGTATAGAAAATCAATTGATTTTATGTTCTCCCACATTACTGAGTTGCTGTATGAGTTTTAGTAATTTGGGGTGGAGTATTTTGGGTTTTCCACATAAAGTATCATTTCATCTGTGAAGAGAGAAAGTTTGGTTCTTTGCAAATCTGAATGTATTTTATTTCTTTTTGTTTTCTGATTGCTAAGGCTAGGATTCCCAGTACTGTGTTGAACAAAAGTGGTGAGAGTGAGCATCCCTGCCATGTTCCTGACCTTAAGGGAAAAGCTATCATTTTTTTCCCATTGAGAATGTTATTCACTGTGGGTTTTTCATAGTTGGTGATTATGATATTGAGATATTTTCCTTCTATTCTTATAATTTGAATAGTTTTAATCAGGAAAGAATACTGTATTTTGTCAAATGTTTTTCCTGAAATAATTGAGAGGGTCATATGGTTCCTGCTTTTTCTTTTGTTAATATGATCTATTATGATGATTGATTTGTGAATATTGAACAATCCTTGCATCCCACCTAGGTGGGATATAAATAAATCCCACCTGATCATAGTGAATAATCCTGTAAATGTACTATTAGATATATTGGCTAGGACCTTGAGGAGTATTTTGGTATCTGTATTCATCAGAGATATTGGTCTGTAATTCCCCTTTTTGATGGTGTCATTTCTGCTTTTGAGATCAGGGTAATGTTGGCCTCATAGAACAAGGCTAGAAGTTTTTTACTCTATTTCTATTTTTTTAACATCTTCAGTAGAATAGATATGATTTTTTTTTCTTTAAATATTTGGTAGAATTCCCCCGGGAAGCCATCTGGCCCTGGAGTCTTGTTTTTTGGGGAAGTTTTTGATTTCTGCTTCAATTTTCATACTGCTTATTGGTCTGTTCAGATTGTTTGTTTCTTTCTATTTCTGTCTTAGTACTTTATAAGTTTCCAGGAATGTGTCTATTTCTTCCAGGTTGCTAAATCTGTTGGCATATGGTTGCTGGTAATAATTTCTAATAATTGTTTCTATTTCCTTGGTGTAGTCATGATCTCTTCCCTTTCATTCATGATTTTTTTTTTTTTTAAGTTGGGTCCTTTCCCTTTTCTTTTGGATAAGTAGGCCAGAGGTTTATTTATCTTATTAATTCTTTCAAAGAACCATCTTCTAGTTTTGATGATCTGTTCTACTGTTTTTCTGGTTTCTATTTCATTCATTTCTTCCCTAATCTGTATTTTTCTCTCCTCCTTGGCTTAGGTTTTACTTGCTGTTCTTTCTCCAGTTCCTTTAGGTGTAAGGTAAGCTTGTGTGGTTGGATCTTTTCTAATTTTTTGAGAGAGGCTTGGAAGGCTATGTATTTCCCTCTAAGGGCTGCCTTTGCAGTATCCCATAGGTTTTCAAACCAATGTGTTTTCATTCTCACTAGTTTCTATAAATCGTTGAAGTCCTTCTTTAATTTCCTGGTTGATCCAAAGATTCTACTGGAATGCTCTTTAACTTTCAAGTGCTTGAGTTACTTCCAAATTTCTTCTTGTGGTTAAGTCAGTTTCAAAGCACTGTAATCTTAAAATATGCAGGAAGTAATCTCAATTTTTTGGTATCATTTGAGTCCTGATTTGTGAAACAGTATGTGGTGTATTTCGGAGAAAGTTGAATGTGCACTTGAATGTGCAAAGGAATGAGGATTCTTTTGTTATAGGGTGGGATGTTCTGCATAAATCTATGATGTCCATCTGGCCCAATGTGTCATTCAAAGAAGCTCTTATTTGTTTGTTCACCTTCTTCTTAGATGATCTGTCCATTGCTCTGAGTGGACTGTTGAGGTTTCCTACTATTAAGGTGTTATTTTCAATATGTTTATTTTTTTGTTATTAATTGGATTATGTAATTGTCTGCTCCCATGTTGTGGGAATAGATATTTGCAATTGTTAGAACTTCTTGTTGGATATACTCTTTAAGTATAATAGAGTGTCCCTCCACATCTCTTACTACAGTCTTTTGTTTAAAATCTAATTTGTCTGATATGAGAATTGCTACCCCAGCTCTCTTTTGAAGTCCATTAGGATGGTAAATTGTTCCCCATCCCACAGTTTCAATCTGGAGGTTTATTTAAGATCAAAATGTGTCTCTTGTAGACAGCATATGGATAAGTCTTGCTTTTTTTTAATCCAATAGGAAACTCTGTATCTATTCATGAGAGCATTCAGCCCATTTGCATATAGAGTAACTATTAAAGGATAGGAATTTAGTTCCATTGTTTTGACTGTAAAGTCTTGTTTTCTGTAGATTTTCTCTATTTCTTTCTGGTTTATGTGACTCTTGGGGTCTATCTTCCCCACAGAATTCCCCCTTAATATTTCTCGGAGGTCTGGCTTTGTGGTCACATTTTTTTTTTCTTTTTCATTTTCTGCCTGTCCTGAAAGCTCTTCAACTCTTCATCTGTTCTGAATGACAACTTTGCTGGATGAAGTATTTCTGGCTGCATGCTCTTTTCATTTAGTATCCTGATTATGTCTTGTCAGTCCTTTCTGGCTTGGCAGGTTTCTGTTGCTTGGTCTACTGTTACTCTGATTTTTGTCTTTCCATGTGAAAGGAACCTACTCACCCTGGCTTATCTCAGGATAGGTTCTTTGGCTGTGAAATTTGAATGCTTCACCACTATATGTCAGGTTGTTGATCTATATTTATTGATTTTGGGAGGGATACTTTCTGCCTCTTTGGACTCGAATGCTTGTCTTCTTTTCCAGATTAGGGAAGTTCTCAGTTATGGTTTTCTCAATTAAATCTCCTAGCCACCTATCTCTCTCCAATCCCTCAGAGATCCCAATAATTTTGACATTGGAATGTTTCATAGCTTTGTTAACCTCTTCAATCCTTTCTTCATGTGCAACTGGCACCCCATCTCTGTTTTCCCCAACTTCCTTCCTTTCTCTGTTTATCTCTTAAATCACTAATTCTCTTTTCTGCCTCATTTATGCTGGCTGATAGAGTATCCATTTTAGACTGTATATTTTGTAGCATTTTAGTTCAGCCTGATTAGATCTCATTTCTGCTCTTAGAGATTCTATATTGTCATTAATATTTTTTTCAAGCCTAGCTATTGACTTCATGATTGCTACCTTGAATTCTATCTCTGACATCTTGGTTATATCCATATCTACTTGTTCTATGGTAGAGGACATTGTCTCTGGTTCATTTCTTTGTTGAGAGTTCCTTTTCTCTGTCATTCTGTCAAGGGATGGTTGAGTGAATGAGCAGAGTCCAAAATATAAAATATCAACCATGATCCAGGCAAGGTGAAACCTAGCAAAATTCAGAGTGGTCAGAAGCCACCACAGATAAATATATATATAGATATAGATATAGATAGATAGAGATATAAATAGATATAGATATAGATAGATAGATAGATGATAGATAGATTACAAGCAGGGGAGTAGGGAGGTTTTAATCCCTCAGTGTGGTCAAAGCAGAGTGTTTCATGTGTTCCTGGATTTATTTTGGTCTGTGTGTTAGAGGACACTACATCCCAAAATTACAAGGAAAATAAAACTTGTATTTATGTTAATGTAAAATTAAATAGAGTGAAAAATGGACTAAAACTAAGACTACATCTATAAAAAATATAGGTGTGAAAAAGTACAAGTCAAAAAGCAACTATGAAATATAAGTTGGTATAATAAAAACCTAGTTGAAATGAAAAGAAGTCAAAAAGAAAAGAAAAACAGAGAAAAAGCATAAGAAAAAGAAAAAAATAGAGAAAAAGAGAATTTTATCTGAAAAATAAACAAGTCATGAGGCCACACCTGGAGCTCAATAAACAGTTTTTCCCTGGCATTGAGTTTTACACTCTTTTTTTAAAAAAGATTTTATTTATTCATTTGACATACAGAGATCACAAGTAGGCAGAAAGGAAGCAGGCTCCTTGCTGAGCAGAGAGCCCAATGCAGGGCTCAGTCACAGAACTCTGAGATCATGACCTGAGCCAAAGGCAGAGGCTTTAACCTACTGAGCCTCCTAGGTGCCCCTGGGTTTTACAGTCTTATGTTATCTGTAGAATTGTCATCACCTGTTCTTCCAGCCTGTCTTCTGGAGGAGGGCCTTGCTGTGCTGTTTCTCAGGTAACCCTGCCTGGGGAGAATTGCCTTGCCCTGTCAGGGAGATGGTCTCAGTGGAAACCAGTCATCTGTGTGGGTTTTGTTCTGTGGGGGCTTTCCATGCTTCATCAGAGGATCAGAACAAAACCAGTGCAGCCAAATCTCTGGCCCAGAACATGAAAATTCACAGTCTATCCTCTTTAATAAACTTTATCTAGGACAGAGAGTCTCCACTTCTGCTTGCTCCTCTGAAAACCACAGCCTCCCAAAGCAACTCTCTCAGATGTAGTCCCAGGAGTCCAGTAGTGCCACTGCCCTTTGTGATTCCAAAACCATGAGTGGCCATGGGCTCGTGTGTGCACCCAAAGCTCCTGGATCATGTCTGGATGCTGCTCTAATATCCTTCTTGGCTACTAGCACTTTATGAGTTTTTGCCTAGTTGGGCTCAGGTTCCAGAGTTTTTCAGGCTGCCCAGGAAAAGATTGGTTACCAATAGGCTGGCTCACAGTTTACTGTGATATTATCTAAGAGTACCTTCCTGGACTGGCTGACCATAACCTGCTTCCTGGCTCAACTGCTTGGGAACTCTACTAGTTCAGGAACCCCCTTCTGCTCTGTGGTTCGTTGTATCCTGAGACCATGATGCCCTACCTAGAATTCTGCCTTTTTGATTCCAAAGCCCCTTTCAGAGAGGGATGTCTCACACTACAGCAGATTTCTAATGGTTCCGATTTTGAATTCATGTATTATATAATTTTCCAAGAGTCAGCTTATGGTGGTTCCCTCCCCTTTCTGTTTATCTTCTGATATCTCCCCCACAGATTCATTATTATTCATTTCCTGCCTTGCATAAGGCACTCACTTTTCTACATTTAGAGATCTGGATATATATTCTTAAACCTCAGGCTGATTTTGTGGGTGTTAAAATTTGTTTGATAGATATCCAGATTAATTCAGGGGACCAGTTGAAATGGGGTCTCCTACTCCTCCAATATCTTGCCTCCTCCCTTTTTATTTCATTTTCTTCTATGATTATTGTGCCTAGGGATTCTAGTATTATGCTGAATAAAACTGGAGAGAGGGGACATCATTGTCTCATTCCTGATCTAAAGGGGAAAAGTCTAAGTTCTTCACTTTTGAATATGATGTTAGCTGTGGTTTTCTCATATATGGCCTTTATTATGTTGAGCTATGTTCCCTCTAAAGCTGCTTCATTCAGAGTTCTTTTCATGAACGGATCTTGGGATTTTTTTAAAGCTTTTACTTCATCTATTGAAGTGATAATAAGCTTTATATCTTTTTTGTTGTTGTTGTTGTTGATGTGATGTATCACATTATTTGATTTGCCAATTTTGAACTATCCTTACATCCCAGGAATAAATCTCATATGATTGTGGTGAACAAATTTTTTAATGTATTGTTGGATTCAATTTGCTAATATTTTGTTGAGATTTTCAGCATCTGAACTCACCCAAGATATTGGCCTATAGTTCTCATTTTTGTAGTGTCCTTATATGGTTTTCTTGTCAGGGTACTGCAGGCCTCACACCATGAATTTGGAAACTTACCTTATTATTCTATTTTTTGGAACAGTTTGAGAATAAGCATTAACCCTTCTCTACATGTTCAGCAGAATTCACCTGTGAAGCCAACTGCTTCTGAACATTGCTTTGTTGGGAATATTTGGATTGCTGATTCCATTTTATTTCTGGTAAATATTCTTTTTTATTATTATGATATGTTAGTTACCATACAGTACATCATTAGTTTCTGATGTAGTGTTCCATGGTTCATTGTTTGCATATAACACACAGTGGTCCGTGCAATACATTCCCTCCTTATTACCCATCAGCAGGCTAACACAACCCCCAAACTCCCTCCCTTATAAAACCTTCAGTTTGTTTCTATAGTCTCTTGTGGTTCATCTCCTCTCTGATTTCCTCCTCCTTTCATTTTTCCCTACCATCTCCTAATGTCCTCCAGGTTATTCCTTATGTTTCACAAATAAGAGAAACCATATGATAATTGACTTTCTGTGCTTGACATACTTCACTTAGCATGATCCCCTTCAGTTCCATCCATGTCGATGCAAATGGTGGGTATTCATCCTTTATTATGGCTGAGTAATATTCTATTGTATATATGGACCACATCTTCTTTATCCATTCATCTGATGAAGAAGAGTTTGGCTATTGTGGACATAGATGCTATGATCGTTGGAGTCCATGTGCCCCTTCTTTTAACTACATCTGTATCGTGGGGTTAAATACCCAGTAGTGCAATTACTAGGTCATCGGGTAGCCCTATTTTTAACTTTTTGAGGAACCTCCACACTGTTTTCCCAAGTGGCTGCACCCACTTGCATTCCTACCAACAGTGTAACAGGGTTCCCCTTTCTCCCCATTCTATCCAACATTTGTTGTTTCTTGCCATGTTAAATTTTACCATTCTAAGTCTGAAAGTTTCTTGATTTGAATTTCCCTGATAGCTAGTGATGATGAACATTTTTTCAAGTGTCTGTTAGACATTTGTATGTCTTCTTTGGAGAAGTGTCATGTCTTCTGCTGATTTCTTGAAGAATTATTATTATTTTATGTTGAGTTTGAGAAGTTCTTTATAGATCTTGGATACCAGCACTTTATCTGAAATGTCATTCGCAAATATCTTCTTCCATTCCGGGTTGTCTCTTTATTTTGTTGACTATTTCCTCTGTTGTGCAGAAACTTTTATCTTGATGAAATCCCAAAAGTTTATTTTTGCTTTTGTTTCCCTTTCCTTTGGAGATATGCCCTGAAAGAAGTTGCTGTGGCCAATGTCAAAGAGTTTGCTGTCTATGTTCTCTAGAATTTTTATGAATTCCTACCTCACATTGAGGTCTTTCATCCATTTAGAGTTTATCTTTGTGTATGTTGTAACGGAATGGTCGAGTTTCATTCTTCTGTATATAGTTGTCCAATTTTTCCAGTATAATTTAATGAAGATAATTCCTTTTTTTCCGTTGAATTTTTTTCCTGGTTTGTTGAAGGTTAGTTGACCATAGAGTTGAGGGTCCATATCTGGGCTCTCTATTTGTTCCATTGATCTATGCGTCTGTTTATGTGCCAGTACCTTGCTGCTTTGGTAATCACAGCTTTGTAATATAGCTTGAAATCAGGCAACATGATGCCCCCAGGTTTTTCTTTTTCAACATATCCTTGGTGATTCTGGGTCTTTTCTGTTTCCACACAAATTTTAGGATTGTTTGATATGACACTTTGAAAAATGTCATTGTTATTTTAATCAGGATGGTGTTCAAAGTAAAGATTACTCTAGGCAGCATAGACATTTTAACAATGTTTGTTCTTCCATTCCATGAGCAGGAATGTTTTTCCATCTTTTTGTGTCTTCCTCAATTTCTTTCATAAGTGTTCTGTAGTTTCTAAAGTATAGATCCTTTATCTCTTTGGTTAGGTTTATTCCAAGGTATGGTTATTTGGTTAGGTTTATTCCAAAGTATGGTTTTTAGTGCTATTGTAAATAGAACCAAGTCCCTAATTTTCTTTCCACTGTTCTTTCCAATGTAGTTTTTACTCACTGTCTGTGAGTAAAAGAAAGCAACTGATTTCTGTGCATTGATTTCCTGCCCTGCCCCATACTGATTTTTTCTACTATATGAGTTCTAGTAATTTAGGGCTGGAGTCTCTTGGGTTTTCATCATAAAGTATCATGTTGTCTATGAAGAGAGAGAGAGTTTGAATTCTTCTTTCCCAATTTGAATACCTTTTATTTCTTTCTATTGTCTAACAGCTGTTGCTAGGACTTCTAGTACTATGTTGAACAATAGTGGAGAGACTGGATATTCTTGTATTCCTGATCTTAAGGGTGAGGCTTTTAGCTTTTCCCCATTGAGAATTATATTTGTTATGGGCTTTTTATAAATGGTTTTTATGAACTTCAGGAATGTTCCTTCTATCAGTACACTGTAAAGAGTTTTAACTGGGAAAGAATGCTGTAGTTTGTCAAATGCTTTTTCTGCATCAATTGAGAGGACCATATGGTTCTTCTCTCTTCCCTTACTAATGTGTTATTTCACACTGTTTGATTTGCAAATGTTGATCCACTCTTTTATCCCAGGGATAAATCCCAACAGCTCGTGATGGTTACTGCTTTTAATGTATTTTTGAATCTTATTAACTAGGATCATGTTGAGAATTTTGGCATCCACATTAATTAAAGATATTGGTCTGAAATTCTTTTTGATGCAGTCTTTGCCTGATGTGGGGACCAAGGTAATGCTGGCTTCATAGAATGAGTTTATATGTTTTCCTTCTGTTTCTGTTTTTTGAAACAGCTTCAGGAGAATAGGTATTATTTATTCTTTGAACACTTGGTAGAATACCCCAAGAAATCCATCAGGTCCTGGACTCTTGTTTTTTAGGAAGTTTTTGATCACTGCTTCAATCTTGTTATTAGATATTGGCCTATTCAGGTGGCCAATTTCTTCCTGTTTTAGTCTTGGTAGTTTATAGGTTTCCAGGAAGGCATCATTTCTTCCAGGTTGCTTAATTTATTGTCATATAGTTGTTGATAATAGTTTCTAATAATTGTTTTTATTTCCTTGGTGTTAGTCCTGATCTCTTCCCTTTCACTCATAATTTTAATTTGGGTCCTTTTGCATTTCTTTTGGATAAGTTTGGCCAGTGGTTTATCCCTCTTATTAATTCTTTCAAAGAACCAGCTTCTAGTTTCATTGATCTGCTATACTTTATTTCTGGTTTCTAATTCATTGATCTCTGCTCTAATCTTAGTTAGTTCTCTTCTCTTGTGTAGCTTAAGCTTAGTTTGTTGCTGATTCTCCAGTTCTTTAAGGTATAAGATTAGTTGGTGAATTTGGGATTTTTAATTTTTATTTTATTTATTATTATTATTATTATTATTAATTAATTAATTTATTTTTTTACTGAGGCTTGGATGGCTATGTATTTCCCCCTTAGGACCACCTTTCGGGTATCCCATAGATTTTAGATGAATGTGTTTTTGCTCTCATTTTTTTTCCATGAATTGCTCAAGATCTTTGATTTCCTGGTTGATCCAAACCATGTTAAACCGATGGCCCTTAGTTTCCAAGTGTTTGAATTCCTTACAAATGTTTTCTTGTGATTGAGTTCCAGTTTCAAAGCATTGTGGTCTGAGAATATGCATGGAATAATCTCAATAATTTGGTATTGGTTGAGAGATGATTTGCAACCCAGTATGTGGTCTATTCTGGAGAAAGTTCCATGTGTGCTCAAGAAGAATGAGTATTCTGTTGTTTTAGGGTTAGGGTGAAATGTTCTGTATATATCTATGAGGTCCATCTGGTCCAGTGTGTCGTTCAAAGCTCTTGTTTCTTTGTTGATCTTCTGTTTAGATCATCTGTTTGTTGGTGAGAGTGGAGTGTTGAGGTCTCCTACTATAAACGTATTATTGTCGATATGTCTCTATTTTGGTTAACAGTTGGGTTATGCAGTTGGCTGTTCCATATTGAGAGTATAGATATTTATAAGTGTCAGATTATCTTGTTGGATGAAATTGTGTCCTTCTGTGTCTCTGACTACAGTCTTTAGTTTAAAATCTAATTTGTCTCATATGAAAATTTTTACCCCATGTTTCATTTGAGGTCCATTGGCATGACAAAATTTTCTCCATCCTTTCACTTTTAGTCTGGATGTATCCTTAGTTTCAAAATGTGTCTCTTGTAGACAAGATATGGATGGGTCATGACTTTTTATACAGTCTGCAACCCTGTGCCCTTTTATGGGAGCTTTTATACCATTCACACTGTGAGTGATTATTGGAAGTTATAATTTTATTTTCATCATGTTGCCTGTAAAGTTCTTGTTTCTATAGATTGTCTGTAAATTTCTGTTCTAGATCACTCATAGAACCCCCCCTTAACATTTCTTGCAGGGCCATCTTAGTGGTCAAATATTCTTTCAGTTTCTGCTTGTCCTGGAATCTCCTTGCCTCTCCATCCATTCCGAATGAAAGTCTAGCTGGATAAAGTATCCTTGGCTGCAGGTTCTTCTCATTTAGTACCCTGAATATGCTTTGTCATACCTTTCTGGTTTGCCAGATCTCTGTGGACAGATCTGATGTTATTCTGATGTTCCTTCTTATGTACAGAAGAAATTACTTCCTCTTTGCTACTTTTAAGATTGTTTCCTTGAATCTGAGATTTTCAAATTGTACTATTATATGTCATGGTGTCGGTCTGTTCTCATTTATTTTGGGAGGGATACTCTCTGACTCTTGGACATGAACACGTGTTCTCTTCCACAGATTAGGGAAGTGCTCAGCTATGATTTTCTCAAATATATCTTCTAGGCCTCTCTCTCTCTCCACCCCCTCAGGGATCCCAATAATTCTCATACTGGAATGTTTCATTGGGTCACTAAGCTCTCTCAGTTTGATTCCTTGGGCTTCAGTTTGTTTTTCCCATGCTTCCTTGTTTTCCTTCTTTTCTATCATCTAATCCTCTAGCTCACTAATTGATTCTTCTCCCTTGTTTACCCTGGCAGTCAGAGTATCTAGTTCAGACTGCAGTTCACCCATAGCATTTTTAAATCCAGCCTGATTAGATCTCATTTCTGCCCTTAGAGATTTTATATTGTCATTAATATTTTTCTCAGTCTAAAATTTTTTTTTCTCAGTCTTAGAGACTAACTTTATAATTGTTACTCTGAAGTATATTTTGACATCTTGGCTATATCCATGTCCACTAATTCTGTGGCAGAGACCACAGTCTCTGATTCTTTCCTTTTCAGGTATTCCTCCTCTTAGTCATTCTGGTGAGAGGTGGTTGAGGGAATGTACAGAGTCCATACTATTAACAACTACCCAAGCAAGATGCACCTATTTTATAGGGTCATCGGGGTTGTCATCCTCTTTTTCTTCCAGCCTGTCTTCCAGGGGAGGGGCCTGACAGGCTATTACCCAGGCAACATTGTTTGGGCAGAGTTGCTCTGCCCCCTGTGGGGGGAATGGGCTGAGTGAAAACCAGTTTGGGGGACCTTTTGTTCTCTGACAGTTTTCTCTCGGAGATTTTTGCACCTCTTCCAAGAGACAGAGCATGGAATGGGAGAAGATATTCACAAATGACAATACAGGCAAGGGGCTGATATCCAAGATATATTAAGAACTCCTCAAACTCAACACACACAAAACAGATAAACATGTCAAATAATGGGCAGAAGACATGAACAGACACTTCTCCAAAGAAGATATACAAATGGTTAACAGGCACATGAAAAAATGTTCATCATCACTAGCCAGTAGGGAGATTCAAATCCAAACCACACTGAGATACCACCTTACACCAGTTAGAATGGCCAAAATTTAAAAGACAGTAAATAACGTGTGATGGAGAGGATGTGGAGGTGGGAATGCAAGTTGGTGCAGCCACTTTGGAAAACAGTGTGGAAATTCCTCAAGAAATTAAAAATAGAGCTACCCTATGACTCTGCAATTGTACTACTGGGTATTTACCCCAAAGATACAGATGTCGTGAAAAGAAGGGCCATCTGTACCCCAATGTTCATAGCAGCAATGGTCACAGTTGCCAAACTGTGGAAAGAACCAAGATGTCCTTCAACAAATGAATTAATAAAGAAGATATGGTCCATATATACAATGGAGTTTTACACCTCCATCAGAAAGGATGAATACCCAACTTTTATATCAACATGGACAGGACTGGAAGAAATTATGCTGAGTGAGATAGGTCAAGCAGAGAGAGAGTCAATTATCATATGGTTTCATTATTTTTGGTGCATAAGGAATAACATGAAGGACATGGGGAGATGGAAAGGAGAAGGGAGTGGGGGAAATTGGAGGGGAAGATGAACCATGAGAGACTGTGGACCCTGAGAAACAAGAGACTGTGGAGGGGAGAGGGTTGGCAGGTTGGGTGAGCCTGGTGGTGGGTATTATGGAGAGCACGTATTGCATGGAGCACTGGATGTGGTGCAAAAACAATGAATTCTGGAACACTGAAAAGAAATTAAAAAAAAAATTAAAGAGTCAGAACAGAAGTGACCCCATCAAAGCTTCTCTCTCAGAACAAAGAGATCACAGTCTGCTCTTCACTGAGCTCTCCAGACCACAGTGTCTCCATCTCTGTCTGAGCTGCTAAAAACCATAGTGTCCTGGGTTGTGCACCCCATAGCCATTGCTAAGCCATTGCTTCCATTTCTGGGCACATCTCTCCCCTTTATGCTCCTCAAACAACAAGGCACTCAGAGTTCACACATATGCCCCCTTAGATCCAGGTTTCAGTCTGAGAAGCTTCCCTAAAGTCTTTTCGCCGCTGCTACTGGTCTGTGAGTCTCCCCGGCATGGGAGGCTTTTGTCTTCGCTGTGCAAGATCACAGAAGCTCCCTTCCACTTCCATTTATCTTCTGATATCTGCCTGCATAATCATGGCTCCCCACTTCATACCTCATAAATAACTGCCATAGATATTCTGTTTGCAGAGATCCAGATATACCTTCTTACATTTCTGGCTGATCTCATGGATGTTCAGAATGGTCTGGTAGATATCCAGCTCAATTCAGGGGACCAGCTGAAATAGGGTCCCCTACTTTTCTGTCATATTTTCTCCTCTTGCTGTTAAATGATCTGCTTAAACTTTGTATTTCCTTTGATTTCCGTTTTTGGAAATTATGTGTTTCTAGAAATTTACCCATTTATTCTATGTTGGCAATTTGTTGGCACATAATTTTTTTTTTTTTATTTCCAGCATAACAGTATTCATTATTTTTGCACCACACCCCGTGCTCCATGCAATCCGTGCCCTCTATAATACCCACCACCTGGTACCCCAACCTCCCACCCCCGTCCCTTCAAAACCCTCAGATTGTTTTTCAGAGTCCATAGTCTCTTACCTCTCACCTCCCCTTCCAATTTCCCCCAACTCCCTTCTCCACTCTAAGTCCCCATGTCCTCCATGCTATTTGTTATGCTCCACAAATAAGTGAAACCATATGATAATTGACTCTCTCTGCTTGACTTATTTCACTCAGCATAATCTCTTCCAGTCCCGTCCATGTTGCTACAAAAGTTGGGTATTCATCCTTTCTGATGGAGGCATAATACTCTATCCCCAGGGGTACAGGTCTGTGAATCACCAGGTTTACACACTTCACAGCACTCACCAAAGCACATACCCTCCCCAATGTCCATCATCCCACCCCCTTCTCCCAAACCGCCTCCCCCCAGCAACCCTCAGTTTGTTTTGTGAGATTAAAAGTCACATATGGTTTGTCTCCCTCCCAATCCCATCTTGTTTCATTTATTCTTCTCCTACCCACTTAAGCCCCCATGTTGCATCACCACTTCCTCATATCAGGGAGATCATATGATAGTTGTCTTTCTCTGCTTGACTTATTTCGCTAAGCATGATACGCTCTAGTTCCATCCATGTTGTCACAAATGGCAAGATTTCATTTCTTTTGATGGCTGCATAGTATTCCATTGTGTATATATACCACATCTTCTTGATCCATTCATCTGTTGATGGACATCTAGGTTCTTTCCATAGTCTGGCTATTGTGGACATTGCTGCTATAAACATTCGGGTGCATGTGCCCCTTTGGATCACTACGTTTGTATCCTTAGGGTAAATACCCAATAGTGCAATTGCTGGGTCATAGGGCAGTTCTATTTTCAACATTTTGAGGAACCTCCATGCTGTTTTCCAGAGTGGCTGCACCAGCTTGCATTCCCACCAACAGTGTAGGAGGGTTCCCCTTTCTCCGCATCCTCGCCAACATCTGTCATTTCCTGACTTGTTGATTTTAGCCATTCTGACTGGTGTGAGGTGATATCTCATTGTGGGTTTGATTTGTATTTCCCTGATGCCGAGTGATATGGAGCACTTTTTCATGTGTCTGTTGGCCATCTGGATGTCTTCTTTGCAGAAATGTCTGTTCATGTCCTCTGCCCATTTCTTGATTGGATTATTTGTTCTTTGGGTGTTGAGTTTGCTAAGTTCTTTATAGATTCTGGACACTAGTCCTTTATCTGATATGTCATTTGCGAATATCTTCTCCCATTCTGTCAGTTGTCTTTTGATTTTGTTAACTGTTTCCTTTGCTGTGCAAAAGCTTTTGATCTTGATGAAATCCCAATAGTTCATTTTTGCCCTTGCTTCCCTTGCCTTTTGCGTTGTTCCTAGGAAGATGTTGCTGCGGTTGAGGTCAAAGAGGTTGCTGCCTGTGTTCTCCTCAAGGATTTTGATGGATTCCTTTCGCACATTGAGGTCCTTCATCCATTTTGAGTCTATTTTTGTGTGTGGTGTAAGGAAATGGTCCAATTTCATTTTTCTGCATGTGGCTGTCCAATTTTCCCAGCACCATTTATTGAAGAGGCTGTCTTTTTTCCATTGGACATTCTTTCCTGCTTTGTCGAAGATTAGTTGACCATAGAGTTGAGGGTCTATTTCTGGGCTCTCTATTCTGTTCCATTGATCTATGTGTCTGTTTTTGTGCCAGTACCATGCTGTCTTGATGAAGACGGCTTTGTAATAGAGCTTGAAGTCCGGAATTGTGATGCCACCAACGTTGGCTTTCTTTTTCAATATCCCTTTGGCTATTCGAGGTCTTTTCTGGTTCCAAATAAATTTTAGCATTATTTGTTCCATTTCTTTGAAAAAGATGGATGGTACTTTGATAGGAATTGCATTAAATGTGTAGATTGCTTTAGGTAGCATAGACATTTTCACAATATTTATTCTTCCAATCCAGGAGCATGGAACATTTTTCCATTTCTTTGTGTCTTCCTCAATTTCTTTCATGAGTACTTTATAGTTTTCTGAGTATAGATTCTGTGTCTCTTTGGTTAGGTTTATTCCTAGGTATCTGATGGTTTTGGGTGCAATTGTAAATGGGATTGACTCCTTAATTTCTCTTTCTTCTGTCTTGCTGTTGGTGTAGAGAAATGCAACTGATTTCTGTGCATTGATTTTATATCCTGACACTTTACTGAATTCCTGTATAAGTTCTAGCAGTTTTGGAGTGGAGTCTTTTGGGTTTTCCACATATAGTATCATATCATCTGCGAAGAGTGATAATTTGACTTCTTCTTTGCCGATTTGGATGCCTTTAATTTCCTTTTGTTGTCTGATTGCTGAGGCTAGGACCTCTAGTACTATGTTGAATAGCAGTGGTGATAATGGACATCCCTGCCGTGTTCCTGACCTTAGCGGAAAAGCTTTCAGTTTTTCTCCATTGAGAATGATATTTGCGGTGGGTTTTTCATAGATGGCTTTGATGATATTGAGGTATGTGCCCTCTATCCCTACACTTTGAAGAGTTTTGATCAGGAAGGGATGCTGTACTTTGTCAAATGCTTTTTCAGCATCTATTGAGAGTATCATATGGTTCTTGTTCTTTCTTTTATTGATGTGTTGTATCACATTGACTGATTTGCGGATGTTGAACCAACCTTGCAGCCCTGGAATAAATCCCACTTGGTTGTGGTGAATAATCTTTTTAATGTACTGTTGAATCCTATTGGCTAGTATTTTGTTGAGTATTTTCGCATCTGTGTTCATCAAGGATATCGGTCTATAGCTCTCTTTTTTGGTGGGATCCTTGTCTGGTTTTAGGATCAAGGTGATGCTGGCCTCATAAAATGAGTTTGGAAGTTTTCCTTCCATTTCTATTTTTTGGAACAGTTTCAGGAGAATAGGAATTAGTTCTTCTTTAAATGTTTGGTAGAATTCCCCCGGGAAGCCGTCTGGCCCTGGGCTTTTGTTTGTTTGGAGATTTTTAATGACTGTTTCAATCTCCTTACTGGTTATGGGTCTGTTCAGGCTTTCTATTTCTTCCTGGTTCAGTTGTGGTAGTTTATATGTTTCTAGGAATGCATCCATTTCTTCCAGATTGTCAAATTTATTGGCGTAGAGTTGCTCATAGTATGTTCTTATAATAGTTTGTATTTCTTTGGTGTTAGTTGTGATCTCTCCTCTTTCATTCATGATTTTATTTATTTGGGTCCTTTCTCTTTTCTTTTTGATAAGTCCGGCCAGGGGTTTATCAATTTTATTAATTCTTTCAAAGAACCAGCTCCTAGTTTCGTTGATTTGTTCTATTGTTTTTTTGGTTTCTATTTCATTGATTTCTGCTCTGATCTTTATGATTTCTCTTCTCCTGCTGGGCTTAGGGTTTCTTTCTTGTTCTTTCTCCAGCTCCTTTAGGTGTAGGGTTAGGTTGTGTACCTGAGACCTTTCTTGTTTCTTGAGAAAGGCTTGTACCGCTATATATTTTCCTCTCAGGACTGCCTTTGTTGTGTCCCACAGATTTTGAACCGTTGTATTTTCATCATCATTTGTTTCCATGATTTTTTTCAATTCTTCTTTAATTTCCCAGTTGACCCATTCATTCTTTAGAAGGATGCTGTTTAGTCTCCATGTATTTGGGTTCTTTCCAAACTTCCTTTTGTGGTTGAGTTCTAGCTTTAGAGCATTGTGGTCTGAAAATATGCAGGGAATGATCCCAATCTTTTGATACCGGTTGAGTCCTGATTTAGGACCGAGGATGTGATCTATTCTGGAGAATGTTCCATGTGCACTAGAGAAGAATGTGTATTCTGTTGCTTTGGGATGAAATATTCTGAATATATCTGTGATGTCCATCTGGTCCAGTGTGTCGTTTAAGGCCTTTATTTCCTTGCTGATCTTTTGCTTGGATGATCTGTCCATTTCAGTGAGGGGAGTGTTAAAGTCCCCTACTATTATTGTATTATTGTTGATGTGTTTCTTTGATTTTGTTATTAATTGGTTTATATAGTTGGCTGCTCCCACGTTGGGGGCATAGATATTTAAAATTGTTAAATCTTCTTGTTGGACAGACCCTTTGAGTATGATATAGTGTCCTTCCTCATCTCTTATTATAGTCTTTGGCTTAAAATCTAACTGATCTGATATAAGGATTGCCACTCCTGCTTTCTTCTGATGTCCATTAGCATGGTAAATTCTTTTCCACCCCCTCACTTTAAATATGGAGGTGTCTTCGGGCTTAAAATGAGTTTCTTGGAGGCAACATATAGATGGGTTTTGTTTTTTTATCCATTCTGATACCCTGTGTCTTTTGACAGGGGCATTTAGCCCATTAACATTCAGGGTAACTATTGAGAGATATGAATTTAGTGCCATTGTATTGCCTGTAAGTTGACTGTTACTGTATATGGTCTCTGTTCCTTTCTGATCTACCACTTGTAGGCTCTCTCTTTGCTTAGAGGACCCCTTTCAATATTTCCTGTAGAGCTGGTTTGGTATTTGCAAATTCTTTCAGTTTTTGTTTGTCCTGGAAGCTTTTAATCTCTCCTTCTATTTTCAATGATAGCCTAGCTGGATATAGTATTCTTGGCTGCATGTTTTTCTCCTTTAGTGCTCTGAAAATATCATGCCAGCTCTTTCTGGCCTGCCAGGTCTCTGTGGATAAGTCAGCTGCCAATCTAATATTTTTACCATTGTATGTTACAGACTTCTTTTCCCGGGCTGCTTTCAGGATTTTCTCTTTGTCACTGAGACTTGTAAATTTTACTATTAGGTGATGGGGTGTGGGCCTATTCCTATTGATTTTGAGGGGCGTTCTCTGAACCTCCTGAATTTTGATGCTCGTTCCCTTTGCCATATTGGGGAAATTCTCCCCAATAATTCTCTCCAGTATACCTTCTGCTCCCCTCTCTCTTTCTTCTTCTTCTGGAATCCCAATTATTCTAATGTTGTTTCGTCTTATGGTGTCACTTATCTCTCGAATTCTCCCCTCGTAGTCCAGTAGCTGTTTGTCCCTCTTTTGCTCAGCTTCTTTATTCTCTGTCATTTGGTCTTCTATATCACTAATTCTTTCTTCTGCCTCATTTATCCTAGCAGTGAGAGCCTCCATTTTTGATTGCACTTCATTAATAGCTTTTTTATTTCAACTTGGTTAGATTTTAGTTCTTTTATTTCTCCAGAAAGGGCTTTTATATCTCTCGAGAGGGTTTCTCTAATATCTTCCATGCCTTTTTCGAGCCCGGCTAGAACCTTGAGAATTGTCATTCTGAACTCTAGATCTGACATATTACCAATGTCTGTATTGATTAGGTCCCTAGCCTTCGGTACTGCCTCTTGTTCTTTTTTTGTGTTGAATTTTTCCGTCTTGTCATTTTGTCCAGATAAGAGTATATGAAGGGGCAAGTAAAATACTAAAAGGGTGGCAACAACCCCAGGAAAAAAATGCTTTAACCAAATTAGAAGAGATCCAAAATCGTGAGGGGGGAGAAAGGGGATAAAAAGAGGTTCAAAAAGGAAGAAAGAAAAAAAAAGAAAAAAAGAAAAAAAAAAAAAAGAAAAAAGAAAAGAAAAGAATTAAAAAAAAAAGGAAAACACCTAAGAAAATGTAAAAATGAAAAAATATATATATTAGATAAACTAGTAAAAAATCGTTAAAAAAGAAAAAGGTAACAGTTAAAAAAAAAAAAATTTACCCGAAGGCGAGGAAAAAAAAAAAAAAGTGTTAAAGAAAAAAATTAAATTAACTGCAAGACTAAAAAAAAATCACAGGGAAAAAGCCATGAGTTCCGTGTTTGGCTTTCTCCTCCTCTGGAATTCTGCTGCTCTCCTTGGTATTGAAACCGCACTCCTTGGTAGGTGAACTTGGTCTCGGCTGGATTTCTTGTTGATCTTCTGGGGGAGGGGCCTGTTGTAGTGATTCTCAAGTGTCTTTGCCCCAGGCGGAATTACACCGCCCTTACCCGGGGCCGGGGTGAGTAATCCGCTCGGGTTTGCTTTCAGGAGCTTTTGTTCCCTGAGCGCTTTCCGTAGAGTTCCGGAGGACGGGAATACAAATGGCGGCCTCCTGGTCTCCGGCCCGGAGGAGCCGAGAGCCCAGGGCCGCACTCCTCAGTGCGCCCTCAGAGAACAGCGCCCAGTTACTCCCGTCTGCCTGACCTCCGGCCACGCTCCGAGCTCTCCGAGCCTGCGACCAGTTCAAGGTAACACCGAGCTGCGAGCTTACTGTCGGCTCTGTCTCTGTAGCCGGCTTTCCCGTTCCAATACCCGCAAGGTCTGCGACACTCAGACACCCCTGATCCTTCTGTGACCCTGCGGGACCTGAGGCCACGCTGACCCCGTGTGGGCTTCGCCCCGGTTTAGCCTCTGGAGCCATGTCCCTCAGCGGAACAGACTTTTAAAAATCCTGATTTTGTGTGCCGTTGCTCCGCCGCTTGCCGGGAGCCGGCCCCTCCCCCCGGGGTCTATCTTCCCGTCGCTTTGGATTCACTTCTCTGCCGGTCCTACCTTTCAGAAAGTGGTTGTTTTTCTGTTTCCAGAATTGCTGTTCTTCTTCTCTTCGATCTGCCGATGGATTTTCAGGTGTTTGCAATCTTTAGATAAGCTATCTAGCTGATCTCCGGCTAGCTGAAGCAGTCTCAGCCTGCTACTTCTCCGCCATCTTGACTCCTCCCCGGCACATAATTTTTTTTAAAGATTTATTTATTTATTTATTTATTTATTTATTTATTATTTATTTGACAGAGAGAGAGAGTGAGAGAGAAAGAGCCCAAGTAGTGGGAGTAGCAGAGGGAGATTGAGAATCAGGATCTCCACTGAACAGGGAGCCTGATTTGGGCATCAATCCCTGGACCCAGAGATCATGACTTGAGCAGGAGGCAGAAACTTCATGAATGAGCCATCCAGACACCCTGGCACATAACTTTTCTTAATATTGTCTTATAATTATTTGTATCTCTTTGCTGTTAGTTGTTATTTCTCCTATTTAATTTCTGATTTTGCTTATTTCAGTGAGATGTCTTTTTATTTTTGATGACTTTGGCTCATGTTTTTTCAATTTTGTTGTTATTTTCAAAGAACCACCTTCTTTCATTGATCTGTTCTATCACTTTTTAGTTTCTATTGCATTTGTTTCTGTTGTTATCTTTATTATTTTCTTCCTTTTTCCTTGGGGTTTTGTTTTCTTTTTCTTTTTTTTTTTTCCCTGAAGAACTTTCTTTAGGTGTAATGTTAGGTTGTTTATTTGAGATTTTTCTAGCATCCTGATGTAGGACTGTCTTGCTATAAAGTTCCCTCTTAGAACTGCTTTAACTATATCTCAAAGTTTTTGGATGATCATGTTTTTTCTTTGTTTTCATTTATATCCACGTTATTTTTTATTTTCTCTTTGCTTTCTTTTTTCATCCAATTGTTGTTTAGTGACATATTATTTAACCCCAGTGTATTAGTGTTCTTTACACTTTTTCTCTTGCCGGTGATATCATATTTCACTATTTCATAGTATTGTGTTCAAAAAGGATGCATGGCATGTACTTGATCTCCTTGAATTTGCTGAGACTTTTTTTTTGGGGGGGGTACAGTGTGATCTTTTCTGAAGAATGTTCTATGTATACTTAAAATGAATGTGTATTCTGCTATTTTTATGAAGGAAAGCTCTGAATATATCTGTCACATCCACCTGGTCCATTGTGTTGTTCAAAGCCACTGTTTTCTTTTTGAGTTTCTTTTTGGATGATTTACACATTAATGTAGGTGGGGTGTTAATGTCTTCTACTATTAATGTATTACTATTGATTAGTTCCTTTATATTTGTTATTAGCTACTTTATATATCGAGGTGCTCCCATTTGGGGGGCATAAATATTTACAATTGTTATATATTCTTGTTTGATTGTTCCCTTTATGATTATACAGGGTCCTTATTTGTCTCTTGTTACAGACTGTTTTAAAGTCTTTTTTTTTCTGATATAACTGTTTCTAACCTTGCTGACTTTTCACTATATTTGCAAGATAAATGTGTTTCCATTTCTTCACTTGCAATCTGAATGTGTCTTAAATCTGAAATGACACTTATAATTCTTTATCCATGGGTCCAGCTTTTTTATCCATTCAGTTACTCTCTCTTTTGATTGGAATGTTTAGTCAATTTGTATTCAAATAATTATTGATATGTATGTACTTATTTCCATTTAAATACTTGTTTTATGGTTGTTTTGTTGCTCTTCTCTGTTTCTTTCTTCTCTTACTCTCTTGTCTCAGGATTGATTTAATTTCACTAGCTAAATACTTAGATTACTTTGTCTTATCTATTTGCATATCTATTACAGGTTTTTCTTTTGTAGTTATTATTAAATTTATATATTATCTTATGCATATAGCTGTTTATTAATTTGATGGTTGCTCAAGTTTCAACACATTCTAAAGGTGCTACATTTTTTATTCCTTTCCCATTCATATTTTAGATATATGATGTCATCATTTACATCTATTTATTTTGTGAATGCTGTGACAGATTTTGTAGATATGGTGATGTTTCTGCTTTTGTGGCTCCTACTTTTATTACTCCTGCTTATGGTTTTTCCTTTCCACTCAAAGAATGCCCTTTAACATTTTATGTAAGCTGGTTTAGCAGTAATGAATTTCTTTAAGTTTTGTTTGTGTGAAAACTCTTTATTTCTTTCTCTATTCTGAATGATATCTTCACTGGATATCGTATGTTTTGTTTGCAGTTTTTTTTTTTCTTTCAGCAATTTGAATATATTATGCCACTCCCGTCAATCTTTGAAAATGCCTGTTTAAAAAAAAAATGTTGATGGACTTATAGGATTTCCCTAGTACCTAATTTTTTTCTCTTCCTGTTCTTCAAATTCTTTATCACAAATTTTTGCAATTTTAATTACTATGTGTTTTAATGTGGACCTCCTTGTGTTAATTTGGGTGGGATCTCTATGCCTCCTGGATTTGGATTTCTGTGTCCTTCCCCAGATTCAAGAAGTTTTCAAACGTTTCTTCAGATAAGTTTTCTGCTCACTTTTCACTCTCTTCTCCTTCTAAGATCCCTATAATGTGAATGTTATTATGCTTGATGGTGTCATTGAGTACCCTTAATCTTTTTTCTTTTTTTTTTCATCTTTCTTCTATCTTTCCTGTTCAGATTGATTGTTTTCCCTTATTCTGTCCTCTGGTAGCTGATTTGATTTTCTGTTTCTTCTAGTCTACTATTTATTTCCTTCTAGTTTACTTTGGATTTCAGTTATTGAGCCCTTCATCTCTGATTAGATCTTTTTTATGTTTTCTATTTCTTTATTAAGGGTATTAATGAGGTTTTGTGCTCTAAAGTACAGTGAGTAGATTTATGACCATTATTTTAAGTTCTCTATCAGGCAAATTATTTGTCTCTCTTTCATTAACGCTTTTGTTGTGCTTTTTGCTCTTCTTTCATTTAGGGTATTTTCCTTTATCTCTCCATTTATACTAATTCTCTGTATCTTTTTCTATGTGTGAGGAAAATTATCTGTCTCCTGCACTTGAAAACAGTGACCTTATGAAGAAGAGGTCCTATAGTGCTTTGCAATGCAATCTCCCCTCTTCACCAGAAACTGGTACTTCAGAGGTGTCTTCTATGTGTGTTTCATGCACTCTACTATTTTGGATGAGCCAAGTTTGCTTTCAATCCAGTTGTTTGCAATGCCTGCCTTTGTCTGTTGTGGGCAGGTTTGGTTCCCTATGTTTTAGGGGTCAATCTGGGGTCAACCTGGCCATAAGTTCAGTCAAAGCAGGCATTTGTCAGAGCTGAGGTGGCATGCAGCCACAGGGTACTCTCCCTGTACTGTTTACGGAGAAGCATTTGCTGGTGGGTGGTAGGGCCTATAGTCAGACCCAATGTCTGACCTAAGTACACTGCTGGGGTCACTGTTGAAATGGTGTGTGTGTGTGTGTGTGTGTGTGTGTGTGTTTCCTTTATTCCTAGGGTAAGAGTTACATTGGGGTGGTCCTGACCCCTGTTGGGACTGCTAGCACACAGCCACACTTACAACACTGCTTTGAATGTACTCCTGCCAGGGCCATGTTGGATGGCGAGGGTCCAGCAGAGCATGTGGAGGTAGGGCTCATCATGCTAACAAGGTCCATGGTGGTGTGGTGTAGTAGGGGACACAGCCACCAGTTTTCTGGTATAGCTATAGCTATACCAGAAAACTGCTGTTGAAGCTATACAGGAAGGGGCAGGGCCACAGAAGAGAGAAGGGGCAGTGAACATTATTAGCAACCTAGATAGAAAGTGTTTATATTGTGCTGGTTCTTCAGGTGTCTGTGTATCTAGGCTGAGGAAGAGGAAGCCTAGGCTGGGGCAGAGGAAGAAAATGGCATCTGCCAGCTATTTTGTTCTTAAAGAAGTCTCCCAAAGATTTCTGTCCCTCCAGCACATCCTGTGAGATTAGTAAACAAATCTCCCTCTTGTATACCCCAGGAATTTTTCAAACTGCTGCTTCTTTGAGTATCAGTCAGGTTGTTTGTAGTGCTGTCTCTTTAAAGGTGTGAATTGGGTTTCCCATGGACCTCCAGCTTTCCTGGAACAATGCCTGCTTATTTTTAAATTTCCAGGTGTTAAACCCTACAGACTATAAAGGTGCATGAAGTTAAGCCCTTCTGGTTTTAAAACCAAATGTTATTATAAGGGCTCGCCTTCCCAGTGTCAGTTCTTCATGTCTGATGTGCCTGGTGTGGGGCCTCTTTCTCTCCTCTGTCTGCCAGTGGCATCCCTCACTCATGCATGTAGTCCCGCAGGTTAACTGGGTTCCTGACCATGTCTCTGCCCTTCTTATCATTTTTGATGTAGCCTCTTCTCTATGTTTAGCTCTGGAGAGTCTCTTCTTCCAGTTCTTTGGTCACTTTCTGGGTTATTGATACTTATATGTCTGTTATCTAGGTGTATGTGTTGAACAAGGTGAATCTGGGATCCTTCTACACTACCATCTTCCCCAGAAGTCCTACAAGTAACTCATTTTAGAAATAAAGAGAAAAAAGGAGCTGAAAGTGAAGGGAAGGAAAGATATTCTATTCAAATGCCAACTCAAGGAACGTAGAATTTTCTATATTTATGTCAGACAAAACAGACTAAATAGAAAACCTATCTTTTGAGATAAAAACCATTATATAATGATGAAAGAGTCAGTTCACGATGAAGTTGTAACAATTATACAAACACAGGAAATCAAACCGCTTAACTACATGAAACAAATATTGACAGATGTGAAGGCAGAAATTGACAGCAATAAAATAATAATAGTATGTTTCAATACTCCACTTACAATGATGAATAGAACAATTAGTCATTAAAATAACAAAAACAAAAACAAAAAAACCTAAATAGCTTGCCTGTAAGAGAAAGAAAAAAAAAAAAAACACAAGATACCACAGAAATACATAGTGCGATAACAGAATATACTAACAAATCAGATAACTGGGGGAAAAAAGATAATTCTTACAAACACAAAAGTGGCTGAGACTGAATCATGAATCTTGAATCCAAGAAGTAGGACATCTTAGATCAACAGAGAAAGAAAATGTAATTAGGAAATTAAAATCTCCCAGTGTAGAAAAGCCCAAGACCACATGGTCTCATTGGTGAATTCTACCAAACATTAAAAAATAATTAAAGATAATCTTTGTCAAAATACTAAAAATAATGATATAGAAGGACCACAACCAAAATCATTCTATGATGTCAATATTATCCTGATGCCAAAGCAGGATAAAAACAATACAAGAAAAAAATATTTAGTTTTTCTGATATAAATATTGGTACTCCAGATTTCTTTTGACATACATTTGCATGATAAAAGTTTCTCTACCCTGTCACTTTCAATTTTCAGGTATTTAGTTCTTAAATGAATTTCAAGGGGAAATTGAGATAGAAGCATAGTAGGAAGCCTCGGGCTTGTCTCATCTTTCAGTCACATCTATCAAACCATTCTGATTACCCAAGAAATTGACCTGAAGACTGATAGAAGAAACTGCAAAACTAGAGGGAGAGAAGAGGCCACATTAAGGAAGGTAGGAGTATGTGGTTTGGGGGATAAATGGATCTCAGGTGCTGCAGGAGGTGGAGCTCTGGTCATGGAGTAAAGTGAGAGAAAGAGCACACAGTGGAATGCACAAGGAGAACACTGCCCCAAAGTCATTGGCTGGAATGATAAGAAGGGCTAATTTTTGTGGGTGGGGTTTGAAGACTGGAGTTTTGCTAGCAGAGTTCTCTGGGATAGAGCCCTGAGAGTCCTGCCCTACTCCTAGAGAGAAAGCAGGCAAACAGCAAGGGGCAGATGGCATGATATGAGAAATGACTGGTGAACACAGAGGAGATATGATTTGCTCTTCTTGGACCATGTCCATGAGAGATATCATTTATGGAGATGCTGTTCTGGGCACAAAGGAGACAGTAGCAACATTTCCATTCTCTGACCCTCAGCATAAATGCAGACCCACCTGTCAAGAGTAGCTCAACCTTGACACTGGTTGCCTAACCTTCTTGCTTCTGTCCCCCACTCTGGTGTGACTGCCCTTCTCAATCAAAACTCCCTCAGTCCCAGCACAGTAAGACCCTCCCCCAGAAGACCATCAAAAGCCCCTACCACACGACATCATTAAAGTTCTTAGTTTTAAAAGTCAACAGGCTCTGGTCATCTGGTTGGGTTAGTGGGTTAAAGCCTCTGCCTTTGGCTCAGGTCATGTTCCCAGGGTCCTGGGATGAAGCCTCACATTGGGCTCTCTGCTCAGCGGGGAGCCTGCTTCCTTCTCTCTCTCTCTCTCTTTCTGCCTGCCCCTCTGCCTACTTGTGACCTCTATCTGATAAATAAATAAATATAATCTTTAAAAAAATTTTTTTAAAGTCAACAGGCTTGCCAAGGGTAGAGATAAGAGGGCACTGTCCTGCTCCTGGAAGAATGCAGGTAAACAATTCAGAGGCAGACAACATGAAGATAGCAGTCTAAAAAACAACTGTAATATATAGGGAAAGATTATTTACTCTTCTGGGAGCACTTCCCTGACAGCAGAAAGCATAGAGACCTCTCTCCAGAGACAAAGGAGCTTGCTGATGCCTCCTCCACCTCTTAGCATAAACACAAAACCACCTTCAGTTACTAGCACAGTGCAAACATGGCTACCAGCTGACACCAGGTCCCACATACATTCGCTCTGCCTGTCCAGGCATTCTAAGTCCTGTTTGATTCAGTCCCAGTGTGGCAGGTTCCTTGTTAGAAGACCAACATAAACCCCTTCCCATTTTGAGGTTATCTTTGTGTATGGTGTAATGGGATGGTCGAGTTTCATTCTTCTAGATGTAGCTGTCTAATTTCCCCAGCACTACTTAATGAAAAGACTGTCTTTTTCCCACTGGATTTTTTTCTTGATTTGTCAAAGATTAGTTGATCACAGAGTTGAGGGTCCATTTCTGGAGTTTCTATTCTGTTCCACTAATCTATGTGTCTGTTTTTGTGCCAGTACCATGCTGTCTTGATGATCACAGATTTGTGTTTTTCTTTTGTGTGTATGTGTGTGTGTGTGTGTGTTATATTAGTCACCATACAGTACATCATTAGTTTTTTGATGTAGTGTTCCATGATTCACTGTTTATGTATAACACCCAGTGCTCCATGCAATCCGTGCCCTTCTTAATACCCATCACCAGGCTCACCCATCTCCCCATCTCACTTTGTTTCCCAGAGTCTCATGGTTTGTCTCCTACTCCATTTTCTCTCTCTTCATTTTTCCCTTCCTTCTCCTAATGTCTTCCAAGCTATTTCTTATGTTCCACAAACAACTGAATTAAAAAATATATATATATACACTGAAAAATTTAAAAAATATTTAAAAAATTAAAAATTAAAATATATACACCCTTATATGCTGATTATTGCAGCATTATTTGTCACAGCCAAGTTATGGAAGTAACACAATTGTTTATCAAGAGATAAATGGATGAAAAGATGTGGTTATATTTATACACACAATGGAATATTATTCATCCATAAGGAAGAATTAAATATTTCCATTATCAGCAACATAGAGGGATCTATCAAGTAAAATGCTAAGTGCAATAAGTCAGTCAGAGATAGATATGATTTCACTCATGTGTGGAATTTAAGAAACAAAAGAATAAGGACAGGGGAAAAAAAGACAACAAACAAACACCAGACTCTTAAATACAGAGAATAATGTGGAAGTTACCATAGGAGAGGTTGTTGGGTGGGGGATGAAATAGGTGAAGAAGATTAAGAGTACACTTATCTGTGACTAACATAATTAAAAAAAAAATACTTAAAAAGGTAAGAAGGGCGCTGGGGTGGCTCAGTTGGTTAAGCGATTGCCTTGGGCTCAGGTCATGAGCCTGGAGTCCCAGGATGGAGTCACACTTTGGGCTCCCTGCTCTTCAGGGAGTCTGCTTCTCCAGCTGACCTCTCTCCTCTCATGCTCTCTCTCTCTCTCTCATGCCCTCTCTCTCTCTCTCAAATAAATAAATAAAAATTTAAAAGATAAAAAAGGGAAAGAAGAAGGAGAAGGAGGAGGAGGAGGAGGAGGAGAAGAAGAAGAAGAAGAAGAAGAAGAAGAAGAAGAAGAAGAAGAAGAAGAAGAAGAAGAAGAAGGAGGAGGAGGAGGAGGAGGAGGAGGAGGAGAAAGAGGAGGAGGAGGAGAAAGAGGAGGAGGAGGAGGAGAAAGAGGAGGAGAAGGAGGAGGGGACATACAGATAACCCAAAGACACATGAGAGGATGCTCAACATAAATCATCATCAAGGGAATAAACATCAAAACTATAGTGAGATAGCTCTTCACACCTGTCAGGAAATGGATAGAGTCAACAACACAAGAAGCAACAGGTGTTGGGGAGGATATGAAGAAAAAGGAATCCTCTTGCACTGTTGGTGGGAATCCAAACCAGTCCAGCCACTGTAGAAAACAGTATGGAATTTCCTCAAAAATTTTGTGTGTGTGTGTTAAAAAGCAATAACACTGGGGCACCTGGGCGACTCAGTTGGTTAAAGGACTGCCTTCAGATCAGGTCATGATCCTGGAGTCCCAGGATTAAGTCCTGCATTGAGCTCCCTGCTCAGCAGGGAGTTTACTTCTCTCTCTGACCCCCCACCTCCTCATGCTCTCTCTCTCTTCTCTGATTCTCTCTCAAATAAATAAATAAAATTTAAAAAAAACTATAACATAATAGACATTTTTATCATGTGCATATGGTACGTATTCTAAAATAGATCACATGTTAGGTGAGAGTAACAGTTTCAACAAATATAAGAAGATTGAAATAATTCCAAGAATCTTTTCCAGACGCAATTGAATGAAAATAGGAATCAACAACATCAAAAAAGAGGGAGATTCACAAATAAGTGGAAACAAAACAACACAAGCTTGAACAATCAATGGGTCAAACCAGAATCTGAGGGAAATTAAAAAGTATCTCAGACAAATGAATTGAAAACACAACATTCCAAAATATATGCAGTGCAATAAACATAGTAATAGAACAGAAGTTCACAGCAAAAAAGATGCCTACATTAAGAAAGAAGAACGATCTCAAATAACCTAATTTCATACATCAAGAATGTAGAATAAGAATAATAAAATAAGCCCCAGTTATCAGAAGAAAGGATGTAATAAAAATTGGTTAAAAGCAGCTAACCATTTCTTTAGAATATGCTCTCTAGCCAAGTATAACTTTATTTAGACACTGTAGATGAACAAGCTTGATTGTTTGAACCAAAATGGGAACATTAAACAAACATCACAGCCCTCACTAATAACCTTGTGACTTTGCTGTCAAGTGTAGAATCCTTCCTTCAAGAAAAAGCTTGCAACCATTTTGTATGGCTTGTCTGGAAACTTCTGTAAATCTTATGTTTTAGTAAAATATTTTTTGTTAAAAAAAAATTGGAGCAAAACTAAATAAAATAGACAAGAAAAATATAGAAGAAAATCAAGAAACCTAAGAGTTGATTTTATGAAAAGGGACATAAAATCAACAAATCTTTAGCTAGACAAATTAAATAAGAGTATATTTATATATTATATTATGTATATATACACATATATATGTATGTATACTCATATATATACACATGTGTACATACACAAGTACATGTATACATATATGTATATATGTATACGTATAACATGTATGTGGTATATTACATGCATTATTTTTTAAAAGTAGGAAATACCACCATTTGGAAGGACATGGATGAACCTGATGGACATTATGTTAAATGAAATAAGGCAATACAGAAAAAAAAATTGTGCATGGTCTCACTTTAATGTATATAATCTAAAAAAAAATCTAATTTAAACTTAGATCTCACTTCTCCATATGTAATCTTTTAAAAAGTAAAATTTAAATAGGTAATAATGGTTGTTTACCAGGGTGGGAAGAGGGGAAATTCAAAGATGTCAGTCAAAGAGTACATTTTCAGTCACACAGGGTGAAAAAGTACTTGAGATATAATGGACAATAAAATGACTATAATTAAAACTTTATTGTATGGATGAAATTCACTTAACTAGGTAGATCTTAAGCATTCTTACTACAGGAAAAAATGCAGTAACTGGTTTTGTTATCTTGAAGGTTATAATTATTTTGCAATGTATGAGTAGAACAAATCATCAAATTATACACTTTAATGTGTTTAATTATTTTTTAAAAATATTTTATTTATTTATTTGACAGACAGAGATCAAAATAGGCAGAGAGGCAGGCAGAGAGAGAGGGAAGCAGGCTCCTTGCTGAGCAGAGTGTCCAATTCAGGGCTTGATCCCAAGACCCTGGGATCATGACCTAAGCCGAAGGCAGAGGCTTAACCCACTGAACCACTCAGGTGCCCCAGGCAATAGTTTTTTAAATATGTCTCCAAAAAAACAAATGACAGTATTGCACACCTAAAACTAGCATTACACTGTATTTAAACAGAATTTAAGTTAAAACTAATTTTAAAAATTGGGAAATGAAAGAATAAATAAATTGGTTCTCATCAAAATTAAAACACTTTTGCCTCAAAGAACACCATCAAGAAAATTAAAAAGTAAATACACATCAGACGACACAGATACATATTTGCATATCTTGCACCTAATGAAAGCCTGTGTATACAGAGTATATCACAGAACTCTTACAACTCAATGAAAACACAAATAAACCAATTAAAAATGGCCAAATTATTTGAATACACATTTCTCCATAGAAACTATACAAATGAAAACATGAACAAGAAGAGTAGCTCAACATAATTAGTCATTAAGGAAACACAAATCAAAAAGATAATTGAATACCATTTAACACACATTAGAATGCCAATAATCATGAAAATGGAGGGAAAATATTACTAGCAAAAATATGCAGAAATTGGGACACTCATTTATTGCTGTTAAAATATAAAGTGATTCAGCTCTTTTGGAACAAAGTGTGGCCATTTCTCAAAATGGTAAACTTAGAATTATCATATGAGCCAGGGAGCAGTTAAGATGGCAGATGCATAGGGTAACCCTAAGCTATTCTAGTCCCATGAACACTGCTAGATAATTATCAAAACATTCTGAACACCCAAGTAATCTATCTGAGGACTGAGGAGGAAAAGCTGCACGGCTACAAGTAGAAAGGTGACCAACTCCCAGAAAGCAGGTGCTGCAGAGAGTTGATTCAGGGGAGAAAAGAGCCATGGGCACTGTAGATGGAAGGGAACCCTGAACACAGACAGAGGAGAGAGGGGGAAAGACAGAAAGAGAGAGAGAAAGAGAGAAAGAGAAAGAGTGAAAAGAAAATGAAAACACACTCAAGGGACTGCACAAGAAAACTCTTCCCCCAAACCACTCACTGGGTGAAGGACAAGAGCTGAATACCACAAGTCTTTATAAATGGAGCACAAACTGAAATTTTAGAGGTCTTCATCATTGCCAGGGTCATGCCTGGCAGGTTTAGTGGTGCTCCAATGGGGAAGGAGAACACAGACCTGAGAGTGGGCAGCATGGTCTGAGGATCCCCTGGGTCACAGGGGGAGAAATAGTCCCCCTTCTTGGGTGGCATTTGGGAGACATGTCAGAGCCTCTCCAGAGACAGAAGACCATGCAGCACTATTGAGCTGCCCCATTCACCAGCATAGGAATAAAGATGTAGGCTGAAGGCAGTGAGACTTGGTGCTGGAATTCTTCTTTTTTATTTTTTTTAAGATTTTATTTATTTGACAGATTGCACAAGCAGGGAGAGCAGGAGAGGGCGGTGGGAGGAAAGCAGGCTCCCTACTAAGCAGGGAGCCCAATGCAGGGCTTGATCCCAGGACCCTGAGATCATGACCTGAGCTGAAGGCAGAGGCTTAACCCACTGAGCCACCCAAGGGCCGCTCGGTGCTAGAATTATACTGTGCTTCATCATAAACTCCAATCTGCTGTGTGACCATGCAACTGTTTTCTGGGACAAACTGGCACCTGGCCACAGTGCAGTGAGACTCTACTCTAGAGGATCAGTGCAGGTCCATGACGTGTGTGTGTGTGGGGGGGTGTCTCTGAAATTTGGAGTTTTGAAACCCAGTCATGTGCCTGAGATAAAACAGGATGCTGTGTTGCTTGGCAGGTGGACAACTTGGACAAAGGTAATGTGAAAGCAGGGATCTGACAGAATCCAGGGACACCGGATTGCTTACTATGTTGTGAGGGCACCCTGACTAGTGGGTGCTAACCCACTTCTTAGGAGGGGAGAGAGTGGGGTGAAGCCATTTTCCCTCCCTTCCCATCAATATTGACAAAATTCGGTGAATAAAACAGTGCCACCAAGTAGTGGCCAGAGCCACTACACCAAGTCCTGCCATCCTGCACCATTCAGGTTCACCTCCAATAGGGCAAGTCCTCCTAAGAAACAGTACAAAAACCTCACAGCAGAAAATGAGTACAAACCCCTCACATGTACCAAGTCTACTGATTATACAATAACGAATACCTTCAGTTCTAGCTGAAACAATATCTAGATTACTTTAATTTTTTAATACTGAAAAAAACATTTATTTATTATTTTATTTTTTAATTTTTTTTTTAATTTTTGTTTTTTGGTATGTCCAATTAGCCAACACATAATACATCATTAGATTTTCATGTAGTGTTCAGCGATTCGTTAGTTGTGTATAGCACCCAGTGCTCATAACAACATGTTCCCTTCTTAATACCCAACACACAGGTACCCCATTCCTCCCACCCACCTTCCTTCTGAAAACCTCAATTTGTTTCCTGGAGTTCAGAGTCTCTTATGGTTTGTCTCCCACTCTGATTTCATTCCCTCCCTTCTCTATGGTCTTCCGTACTATTCCTTATATTCCACATATGAGTGAAACCATATAATTGTCTTTCTCTGCTTGACTTATTTCACTTAGTATAATCCCCTCCAGTTCCATCCATGTTGATGCAAATAGTAGGTATTAATACTTTCTATGGATGAGTTATTCAATTGTATATATGTACCACACCTTCGTTATCAATTCATTTGTTGAAGGACATCTCAGTTATTTCCACAGTTTGGCTATTGTGGACATTGCTGCTATGAACATTGGGGTGCAAGTGCCCTTTCATTTCACTACACCTGTATCTCTAGGGTAAATACCCAGCAATTCAATTGCTGGGTCAGAGGGTAACTCTATTTTTAATGCCTTAAGGAATTTTCATACTGTTTTCCAAAGTGTCTATACCAACTTGCATTCCCATCAACAGTGTAAGAGGTTCCCCTTTCTCTACATCCTCAACAACATTTGTTGTCTCCTGCGTCATTAATTTTTGCCATTCTAACTGGAAAAAGGTGGAATCTCACTGAGGTTTTGATTTGAATGTCCCTGATGGCTAATGATGTTGATAATTTTTTCATGTGTCTGTTACCAATTTGTATGTCTTTATTGGAGAAATGTCTGTTCATGATTTCTGTTCACTTTTTCGTTTGATTGTGTTTGGATGTTGAGTTTGAGAAGTTCATTATAGATCTTGGAAACCAGCCCTTTATCTGAAATGTCATTTGCAAAAATCTCCCATTCCATGGGTGGCCTCTTTGTTTTGATGAATGTTTCCATCGCTGTGCAGAAAAATCTTATCTCAATGATGTCCCAAAAACTCATGTTTGCTTTCATTTCCCTGGCCTATGGAAACATGTCTTGAAAGAAGTTGTGGCTGATGTCTTGAAAGAAGCTGAGGCTGTTGTCAAAGAGGTTACTGCTTATTTCTCCTCTAGAATTTTGATGGATTCCTGTCTCACATTAAGGCCATTCATCCATTTTGAGTTTGCCTTTGTGTATGGTGAAAAAGAATGGTTCAGCTGCATTTTCTGTATATGGCTGTCCAATTTTCCCAGTACCATTTATTGAAAAGACTTTTTTCCACTGAGTATTTTTCCTGATTTGTCAAAAATCTGTTGACTATAGAGTTGAGGGTCCATTTATGGGGACTTTATTCTTTTGCACAGATCTATGTGTCTGTTTTAGTGCCAATACCATGCTGTCTTGATGATCACAGCTTTTTAATAGAGCTTGAAGTCAGGTGACCTGACACCTCCAGCTTTGATTTCTTTTTAAACATTCCTGTGGTGATTTGGGGTCTTTTCTGATTCCATACAAATTTTAAGATTATTTCTTCTAGGTCTGTGAAAAACGTGAATGTTATTTTATTTTTTTTTTAGGTTTTTACTTATTTATTTGACAGAGATAGACACAACAAGAGAGGGAACAAAAGCAGGGGGAGTGGGAGAGGGAGAATTTGGCTTTCCACCAAGCAGGGAGCCTGATGCAGTGCTTGATCCTGGGATCATGACCTGAGCCAAAGGCAGAACCTTAATGACTGAGCCACCCAGGTGCCCCGTCAATGGTATTTTAATAGGGATGACATTGAAAGTATGTATTGCTCTGGGCAGCATACAAATTTTCACAAAGTTTATTCTTCCACTCCATGAGCATGGGATGTTTTTCCATCTCTTTGTTTCTTCTTTAATTTACTTCATAAGTGTCCTGTACTTTGTATAGATCCTTTATCTCTTTGGCTAAGTTTATTCATATCTTATGGGTTTTGGTGCTATTGTAAATGGATTTTTTTCTTTAATTTCTCTTTCTACAGTTACATTGTCAGTGTATAAAATGCAACTGATTTCTCTGCATTGATTTTGTATCCTGAAACTTTGCTCAATTGTTGTATGAATTCTAATAAATTGGGGGTGGAGACTTTTGGGTTTCCCATATGCAATATTATGTCATCTGTGAAGAGAGAGATTTGGAATTCTTTCTTGCCAATTTGAATGCCTTTCATATCTTTTAGCTGTCTGATTGTTGATGCGAGGAATTCTAGTACTATTGAACAATAATTGTTAGAGTGGGCATCCCTGTCATGTTCTTGACCTTGAGGGAAACATTCTCAGCTTTTCCCTGTTGAGAATGATGTTTGCTATGGGCGTTACATAGATGACTTTTATGATACTGAGTTTTGTTCTCTCTGTCCCCACACTTTGAAGAATTTTAAAAGGAAAAATATGCTGTACTTTGTCAAATGCCTTTCCTGCATCAGTTGAGAAGATTATGTGGTTCTTGTTGTCTTTTTTATCAATGTGCTTTATCCATTGATTTGTGAATGTGGAACCATCCTTCCAGCGCAGGAATAAACCTCACCTGGTCATGGTGCATAAAACATTTAAAGTACTGTTAGATCTTTTGATGATTATTTTGGCATTCATGTTCATCAGAGCTATTGGTATGTAATTCTCTATTCTGATTTGGTCTTTGCCTGGTTTGGGATCATGGTAATGCTGGTCTCTAGAATGCGTTTTGAAATACATTCTGTAAAATAGGTATGATTTCTTCTTTAAATATTTGATAGAATACACTGGGAAGCCATTTGGCCCTGGAATCTTGTTCTTTGTTTTTTGTTATTTTTGAAGGTACTGTTTCATTTTTTAAAGTACTGTTTCATTTTTCTTTTTTTTTTTTTTTAAAGATTTTATTTATTTGACAGAGAGAAACCACAAGTAGATGGAGAGGCAGGCAGAGAGAGAGAGGAGGAAGCAGGCTCCCCGCTGAGCAGAGAGCCCGATGCGGGACTCGATCCCAGGACCCTGAGATCATGACCTGAGCCGAAGGCAGCGGCTTTAACCCACTGAGCCACCCAGGCGCCCCTGTTTCATTTTTCTAACTGGTTATTGGCCTATTCATCTTGTCTATTTCTTCCTCTTTCTGTCTTGTTACTTTATAGGTTTCCAGGAAGGCATCCATATCTTGCAGGTTGTTTAAATTGTTGGCATATAGTGGCTGGTAATAATTTTTTTTAAATTTATTTCTTTTCAGCATAACAGAATTCATTGTTTATGCACCACACCCAGTGCTCCATGCAAAATATGCCCTCCACAATACCCACCACCTGGCTCCCCCAACCTCCCACCCCCCGCCCCTTAAAAACCCTCAGGTTGTTTTTCAGAGTCCATAGTCTCTCATGGTTCATCTCCCACTCCAATTTCCCTCAGTTCCCTTCTCCTCTCCATCTCCACATGTCCTCCATGTTATTTGTTATGCTCGACAAATAAGTGAAACCATATAATAATTGACTCTCTCTACTTGACTTATTTCACTCAGCATAATATCTTCCAGTCCTGTCCATGTTGATACAAAAGTTGGGAATTCATTCTTTCTGATAGAGGCATAATAATCCATAGTGTATATGGACCACATCGTCCTTATCCATTGAAGGGCATCTTGGTTCTTTCCACAGTTTGGCAACTGTGGCCATTGCTGCTATAAACATTGGGGCACAGATGGCCCTTCTTTTCACTACATCTGTATCTTTGGGGTAAATACATACTAGTGCAATGGCAGGGTCATAGGGAAGCTCTATTGTTAATTTTTTGAGGAATCTCTACACTGTTCTCCAAAGTGGCTGCACCAACTTGCATTCCCACCAACAGTGTAAGAGGGTTCCCCTTTCTCCACATCCTCTCCAACACATGTTGTTTCCTGTCTTGCTAATCATGGCCGTTCTAATTGGTGTAAGGTGGCATCTCAATGGGGTTTTAATTTGAATCTCCCTGGTGACTAGTGATGATGAATATTTTTTCATGTGTCTGATAGCCATTTGTATGTCTTCATTGAAGAAGTGTCTGTTAATGACTTCTTCCCATTATTTGACAAGATTATCTGTTTTTTGTGTGTGTTGAGTTTGAGAAGTTCTTTATAGACCCTGGATATCAGCCTTTTGTCTGTATTGTCATTTATGAATATCTTCACCTATTCTGTGGGTTGCCTCTGTGTTTTGTTGCCTGTTTCCTTTGCTGGGCAGAAGCTTTTGATATTGATGAGGTCCCAAAAGTTCATTTTTGCTTTTGTTTCCTTTGCCTTTAGAGACATATCTTAAAAGAAGTTGCTGTGGCTGATATCGAAGAGGTTACTGCCTATGTTCTCCTCTAGGATTCTGATGGACTCTTGCATCACATTGAGGTCTTTTATTCATTTAGAGTTTATTTTTGTGTACAGTGTAAGAGAATCATTGCGTTTCATTCTTCTACATGTAGCTCTCCAATTTTCCCAGCACCATTTATTGAAGAGACTCTCTTTTTTTCCACTGTATATTTTTTCCTGTTTTGTCGAATATTCTTTGACCACAGAGTTGAAGGTCCATAACTAGGCTCTCTACTCTGTTCCACTGGTCTATGTGTCTGTTTTTATGCCAGTACCATGCTGTCTTGGTGATCACAGCTTTGTCGTAAAGCTTGAAAGCAGGTAAGGTAAGGCCCCCAGGTTTGTTTTAGTTTTTCAACCTTTCCTTAACAATTCGGGTTCTCTTCTGATTCCATACAAATTTTAGGTTTATTTGTTCCAACTCTTTGAAAAATACCAGTAGAATTTTGAAAATAATGGCATTAAAAGTATAGATTGCTCTAGGCAGTATTGACATTTTAACAATGTTTATTCTTCCGATCTAAGAGCATGGAATGGTCTTTCATCTTTTTGTGTCTTCCTCAATTTCATTCATGAGTGTTCTGTAGTTCCTCAAGTACAGATCCTTCACCTCTTTGGTTAGGTTTATTCCCAGGTATCTTATGGTTCTTTGTGCTATAGTAAATGGAATTGATTCTGTAATTTCCCTTTCTGTATTTTCATTGTTAGTTTATAAGAAAACAACTGATTTCTGTACATTGACTTTGTATCCTGCCACATTGCTGTATGAGTTCTAGTAGTTTGGGGGTGGAGTCTTTTGGGTTTTCCATATAAAGAATAATGTCATGTCTGAAGAGAGAGAGTTTGACTTCTTCATTGCCAATTTGGATACATTTTATTTCACTTTGTTGTCTCATTGCTGTTGCTAGGATTTCTAATACTATGTTGAACAATAGTGGTGAGAGTGGGCATCCTTGTCATGTTCCTGATCTCAACGGGAAGGCTGTAAGCTTTTTCCCATTGAGGATGATATTTGCAGTGGGTCTTTCATAGATAGATTTGATGAAGTTCAGGAATGTTCCCTATATTTAAAGTGTTTTAATCAGGAGGACGCTGGATTTTGTCAAATGCTTTTTCCATCCATTGAGAGGACCATGTAGTTCTTCTCACTTCTCTTATTGATGTGTTCTATCACATCGATTGATTTGCGAATGTTGAACCATCCTTGTAGCCCAGGAATGAATCCCACCTGGTCATGGTGGATAATCTTTTTAATGTGCTGTTGGATCCTATTTTCTAGGATCTTGTTGAGAATCTTAGCATCCATTTTCATCAGTGATATTCGTCTGAAATTCTTCTTTTTGGTGGGGTCTTTTCCTGGTTTGGGGACCAGGGTAATGCTGGTTTCATAGAAGGGGTCTGGAAGTTTTCCTTCTGCTTCAATTTTTTGAAACAGCTTCAGGAGAATAGATGCTATTTATTCTTTGAATGTTTGGTAGAATTCCCCAGGAATCCGTCAGGTCCTGGGCTCTTGTTTTTTGGGAGGTTTTTGATCACTGTTTCAATCTCATTACTAGATATCGGTCTATTCAGGTTGTCCATTTCTCCCTGTTTCAATTTTGGGAGTTTATAGTTTTCCATGAATGAATTCGTTTCATCTAGGTTGCTTAATTTATTAGCATCCAACTGTTGATAATAACTTCTGATGATTGTTTCTATTTCCTTGCTGTTAGTTGTGATCTCTCCCTTTTCATTCATAATTTTATCAATTTGAGATCTATCTCTTTTCTTTTGGATTAGTGCAGCCTGTGGTTTATCAATCTTACTGATTCTTAAAAAAAACAAAAACAAACAAACAACAAAAAAAAAAAACCCAACAGCTTCTACTTTGATTGATACGTTCTACTGTATCTCTAGTTTCTATGTCATTGATCTCTGCTCTATCCTTGATTATTTCCCTTCCTCTGTGTGGAGTTGATTTAATTTGCTGTTGATTCTCCATTTCCTTAAGGTGTAGAGAAAGCTGGTGTATTCTGGATTTTTCAGTTTTTTTGAGGGAGACTTGGATGGCTATGTATTTCCCCCCTAGGACCGCCTTTGCTGTATCCCATAGGTTTTGGACTGAAGTGTCTTCATTCTCATTGGTTTCCATGAATTCTTTCAGTTCTTCTTTGCTCTCCTGGTTCATCCAAGCATTCTTAAGCAAGGTGGTCTTTAGCTTCCAGGTGTTTGAGTTCCTTCCAAACTTTTCCTTGTGATTGAGCTCCAGTTTCAAAGCATTGTGATCTGAGAATATGCTGGGAATAATCTCAGTCTTTTGGTATCAGTTGAGCCCTGATTTGTGACCCAGTATGTGGTCTATTTTGGAGAAGGTTACATGTGCACTTGAGAAGAATGAGTATTCTGTTGTTTTAGGGTGGAATGTTCTGTATATGTATCTATGAGGTCCATCTCGTCCAAGGTGTCATTCAATGCTCTTGTTTTTTATTGATTTTCTGCTTGGATGATATGTCAATTACTAAGAGAAGCGTGTTAAAATATCCAACTATTAATGTATTCATATCAATATGACTATCTTGATCAACAGTTTTCTTATGTAATTGGCTGCTCCCATATTGGGGGCATAGATGTTCATAATTGTTAGATCTTCTTGGTGGATAGTCTCTTTAAGAATTATGTAGTGTCCTTTGGTATCTCTGACTACAGTCTTTAGATTGAAATCTAATTTATCTTATATAAGAATTGCTGCCCTGGACTTCTTTTGCGGCCCATTAGCATGAAAGATGCTTCTCCATCCCTTCACTTTCAGCCTGGATGTATCCTTAATTTCAAAATGGGTCTCTTGCAGACAACATATAGATGGGTCCTGTCATTTTATCCAATCTGCAACCCTGTGTCATTTTATGGGCACGTTTAGGTCATTCACATTGAGAGTGATTGTTGATAGATACGTTTTTATTGACATCGTGTTAACTTTGAAGTCTTTATTTCTGTAGATTATCACCATATTTCTGTTTAATGATATTCTTAGGACTTTTCCTCTTTTACAGAACTCCCCTTAATGTTTCCTGCAGTGTCTGCTTGGTGGTCACATACTCTTTTAAGCCTTGCCGGTCTTGGGAACTCTAGCTCTCCATCCATTTTGAATGTCAGTCTTGCTGGATACAGTATTCTTGGCTGCATGTTCTTCTCATTTAGTGCCCTGAATATATCTTGACAGCCTTTTCTGGCTTGCCAGGTTTCTGTGGGGAGGTCTGACGCTATTCTGATGGGCTTTCCTTTCTACATAAGGAAGTTCTTTGTCCTAGCTGCTTTCAAGAGAGCCAGTCACCAGTTATGATTCCTTATTCTTACTATCAGGTGTCTTGAGGACTTTGGAGATTCTATAATCTTGGGAGGATACTGTTCTGCCTCTAGTATATGAACGCTGGTTCCATTCACAAGATTGGGAAAATTTTCATGGTGAATTTGTTCCACTACATGTTCTAGACTTCTTTTTTGTCTCCTCCCCTTCAGAGATTCCAATGATTCTGATGCTGGAACATTTCATGGCATCCTTTATTTCCATAATTCTGTTTTCGTAGCTTCTATGCTCTTTGTTCCAGGCTTCCTCCTGATTCTTTCTCTCTATTTGTCTTCCAGATCATTAATTCTATCTTCTTTCTCAGTTACCCTAGCTTTTAGAAAATTTAGTTTAGATTGGAACTCATTGAGAACATTGTGAACATCATCCCTGGTGGCTTTCAGTTCTTCCCTAATCAATTCCATTTTGTCGTCCATAGCTTTCTCCAACCTAGCTATTGCCTGGATAATTGTTAGCCTGAATTCCCTTTCTGACATCCTGTTTATGTTCATATCTAAAAGCTCTGATAGAGGGCCCAGTCTCTGAATTTTTCCTGTGTTGGGCATTCCTCCTCCTAGTCATTTTGGTGAGAGATGACTGAACAGATGCAGCTGGATGTATCAACTGTGGTGCAGTCAAGGTGCACCCTGGAACACTTCTGAGCAATCAAGAGTCCCCACCCAAATGAAAGAAAAAAGAAAGAGAGAAAAAAGAAAACAAAAAGACAGAGAGAGAGACAGGTAAAAAATAAAAGATAAAATAAAAAAGAAGGCCCAGTCTAAATGGGCCCCAAGGTAAGATTTATGAAGTATACAAACAAAAACAGACAAACAAAAAGACTGATAAAATAGTATATGACAAGAAAAAAAAAAATATATATATATATACATACATATATACAAAACAAAAAAAGAGCCTTGTCAAAAAGAACCCCAAGTATAAGATTTATATACTACCAGGACAAACATAAATACACAGAAACACTGGCAGAATAAAAAGATGGCAGAGTGGTTATAAATTCTCAGTGTGGGTGAGCAAGGTTATTTTGATTCTTCCTGGATGTATCTTGATATCTTTGTTAAAGGACTCAACTTTCCTAAGATAAAGGGGGTTAAAAATTGGTTTACCTATAGGGGTAGCATTGATTGGGGAAAGGGGATTACCTTGAAGTTTAAGTCTATAAGAATATTAAAAAATAAAAATAAAAAATAATAAAATAAAATAAAATAAAATTTTTAAAAATTTAAAAATATAGAAAAGCAAAAAAAGAAAAAAACACACGGGTATATGTATCAAAAATTTTAGGTTAAAAGATTATTGTGAAGTTTGATGTACTGGACATCTCACTGTGATGGTAAATAGGTTAAAATATTATCTATATAAAAAAATGAACCAGAATAGTGGGAACGAATTAAAAATAAAAGTAATAAAAGTTGTATCTTTGAAGTAGTTGTGGTTGTTCTCTTGTCGTTCCCCGCCCCCCCCCCCCCCCCCCCCCCGCGCAGTTGGGTTTCTGGGGGAGGGGCCTGCCACGTGGGTTTTCAGGTAGTGTTTCCTGAGTTAAGTCCTCCCACCCCCCTCAAGGGGGTCGGCTCTGAGGAAACATGTCTTTCAGGCTTTTGTTCTCTAGAGGTTTTTTTGTTTGTTTTTTTCTTTTTTTTTTCTCTCACCTTGACAACTTTTGATGGTTTTTAGAGGTTTAGAGGAAAGCAAACTGCACCCAGACTTCCCTCTCAGAGGGAAGCCTCAGTCTGTTCCCCTCTGGGTGCTTCAGAGCACACAAATTCCCCCTTGGCTGCTGGCAGAGCACGGTCCCAGTTGCGGTCCCTGGGGACGCAGAACTCCTGCTTGTACCCAAAACCATGACAGCGGCAGCTGTCTGGGCAGCTGCAGACCACCAGAGAGGTCCCAAGCAGCGATAGCACACGGAGATTTTCCTGCTAGCCTGGGCTGGGAGTGCTCAGTCTTTCTGGGTCCAAGAGCACCGGGGCTGGCGCCTGCACACACCTTTCTCGGGGGAGGGTGTGGGGCGTGACTCAGACTCTGATAGCACGGCACAGCGCATGCGTGGAGAGTGCAAAAAGGCTGTGGTTCTGCTGGCTGTCAAGGCTCCAAGCCCCTCACGGGAGCCACCACCCAGGCACCCTCAGGCTCGCTCATGGCTCAGGGACCAAGACCTGGTTTCTTCACCACACTCTCCCTGGCTCAGCACCAGGGGTGGTTGTCCTCAGTCTGGGGACTTAAGCCACTGTCCCTAACTGCCCCAATTCCCACAATTTCCCCCCCACGATCCTTTGCTCTTTTTGAGTGCTCAACCAGACTCCAAGTTAATGCTGGTCCCCAGTCACAAGGCACTCTCGTATTCGGGTATTACTTTCCAATGGGTCGCTTTCAGTGGCTCCCTCCCCCTTTGTTTATTTTCCAATATCAGTCCAACGTTCTCACTCCGCTTTACCTGCCCATTGGCGTCTTCTGCCCCCATAGAAATCCAGACATGTATAATTCTAATCTCAGGCTGATTTCATGGGTGATCAGAGTTCTTTGGTAGGTAATCAGCTCACTTTAGGGTACAGGTTGAAACGGCACCTTGTCTCCCCACTGGTAATAATTTCTAATAAGTGTTTCTTCTTCCTTGATATTAGTCATGGTCTCTTACTTTTCATTTTTTATTTTATTGATTAGGGTCATTTTCTCTTTATTTTTGTTAAATCTGGCCAAAGGTTTATTGATATTATTAATTGTGTCAAGGGACTGGCATCTAGTTTCTTGATCTGTTCTCTTTTCTGGTTTCTATTTAATTGATTTCTGTTTAAATCTTTATTATTCCTCTTCTATTTGGTTTAAGTTTTATTTGCTGTTCTTTCTACAGCCTTTTTAGGTTTAAGGTTAGCTTGTGCATTTGGGATTTTTCTAATTTTTTGAAAGAGGCTTGGATGATTATGTATTTCCCTCTTAGGGCAGCCTTTGCAGCATCCCACAGGTTTTGGACAAATGTGTTTTTATTCTCATCAGTTCCCATGAAAAGATGGAGTTCGTCTAAAACTTCCAGGTTAACCTAATAATTTTTAATAGGAAGATCTTAAATTTCCACGTATTTGAATTTCTTATAATTTTTTTCCATTTCATTGAGTTCCAGTTTAAAAGTTTTGGCCTGATAACTTACAAGGAATAATCTCAATCTTTCGATAGTGGTTGAAATCTGATTTGTGACACAGTATGTGGTCTATTCTGCAGAAAGTGCTTTTTAAAAATAAATAAATAACTTTTTTTCAGTGTTCCAAGATTCATTGTTTATGCACCACACCCAGTGCTCCATGCAATATGTGTCCTCCTGAATATACACCATCAGGCTAACCCATCCCTCAAATCCCTCCCTTCCAAAACCCTCAGTTTGTATCTCAGAGTCCAATATCATGCTTCATCTTCCCCTCTGATTTTCCCCAACTCACTTTTCCTTTCCTTCTCTTAATGTCCTCCATGTCATTCCTTACGCTGAACAAGTGAAACCATATGATACTTGACTTTCTCTGCTTGACTTATTTCACTTAGCATAATTTCCTCCAGTCCCATTCATGTTGATACAAAAGATGGGTATTCATCCTTTCTGATGGAGGTATAATATTCCATTGTATATATGGACCACATCTTCTTTATCCATTGGTCTGTTAAATAACATCTTGGCTCTTTCCATGATTTGACGGCTATGGTCAATGCTGCTATGAACACTGGGGTACAGATGGCCCTTCTTTTCACTACATCTGTATAAATACTCAGCAGTGAAATTTCAGGGTCATAGAAAAACTCTATTTTTTAAAATTTTCTTTTATCTTCTTTTTTTTTTAAATTTCTTTTCAGTATTTCAGTGGAAACAATAAATTCCAGAATTCGTTGTTTATGTACGACACCCTGTGTTCCATACAATACATGCCTTCCATAATACCCACCACCAGACTCACCCAATCTCCCACCCCCTTCCCCTTCAAAACACTCACAATGTTTTTCAGAGTCCACAGTCTCTCATGGATTATCTCTTCCTGCCATTTCCCCCAAATCCCTTTGCCTCTCCATCTCTCCATGTCCTCTGTGTTATTTCTTATGCTCCACAGATAAGTGAATCCACAGATGATTGACTCTCTCTGCTTGACTTATTTCACTCAGCATAATCTCTTCCAGTCCCATCCATGTGGATACAAAAGTTGGGTATTCATCCTTTCTGATGGAGGCCTAATACTCCATAGAGAATATGCACCACATCTTCCTTATCCATTCATCTGTTGAAGGGCATCTTGGTTCTTTCCACAGTTTCACAACTGTGGGCTTTGCTGCAATGAACGTTGTGGTACAGATGGCCCTTCCTTTCACTACATCTCTATCTTCAGGGTAAATACCCAGTAGTGCAATTGCAGGGTCATAGGGAAGCTCTATTTTTAATTACTTAAGGAATTTCCACACTGTTTTCCAAAGTGTCTGCACCAACTTACATTCCCACCAACAGTGTAAGAGGCTTTGCTTTCTCCCCATCCTCTCCAGCACACATTGTTTACTGTCTTGTTAATTTTGGCTATTCTGACTGGTATAAGGTGGTATCTCAATGTGGTTTAGATTTGAATTTCCCTCATGGCTATTGATGATGAACATTTTTTCATGTGTTTGATAGCCATTTGTATGTCTTCTTTGGAGCAGTGTCTGTTCAGGTCTTCTGCCCATTTTTGGACATGATTATCTGTTTTGTGTCTGTTGAGTTTGAGCTGTTCTTTATAGATCCTGGATATCAGCCCTTTGTCTGTACTGTCATTTGTGAATATCTTCTCCCATTCTGTGGGTTGCCTCTTTGTTTTCTTGACTGTTTCCTTTGCTGTGCAGAAGCTTTTGATTTTGAAGAAGTCCCAAAAGTTTATTTTAGCTTTTGTTTCCTTTGCCTTTGGAGACATATCTTGAAAGAAGTTGCTGTGGCTGATATTCAAGAGGTTACTTCCTATGTTCTCCTCTAGGATTCTGATGGACTCCTGTCTCATGTTGAGGTCTTTTATCTATTTCAAGTTTATCTTTGTGTATGGTGTAAGAGAATGGTCGAGTTTCGTTCTTTTACATATAGCTGTCGAATTTTACCAGCACCATTTATTGAAGAAACTGTCTTTTTTCCACTGTATATTTTTCCCTGTTTTGTCGAAGATCATTTGACCATTGAGTTGAGGGTCCATATCTGGGCTCTCTACTCTGTTCCACTGGTCTACGTGTTTGTTTTTATGCCAGTACCATGCTGTCTTGGTGTTCACAGCTTTGTAGAACAGTTTCAAATCAGGCAACATGATGCCTCCAGGTTTGTTTTTCTTCTTCAACACTTCCTTAGCGATTTGGGGTCTCTTTTGATTCCATACAAATTTTAGGGTTGTTTGCTCCAGCTTGTTGAAAAATGCCAGTGGAATTTTGATCGTAATGGCTTTGAAAATATAGATTTCTAGGCAGTATAGGCATTTTAACAATGGTTATTTTTCCAATATATGAGCATGGAATGATCTTCCATCTTTTTGTGTCTTCTTCAATTTCTTTCATGAGTGTTCTGTAGTTCCTCAAGTACAGATCTTTTACCTCTTTGGTTACGTTTATACCCAGGTATCTTGTGGTTCCTGGCGCTATAGTAAATGGAATAGATTCTCTAATTTCCCTTCTGTATTTTCATCATTAGTGTAAAAGAAAGCAACTGATTTCTGTACATAGACTTTGTACCCTCCCACATACTGAATTGCTGTATGAGTTCTTGTAGTTTGGGGGTGGAGTCTTTTGGGTTTTCCATAAAAAGTATCATGTAATCTGTGAAGAGAGAGAGTTGTACTTCTTCATTGTCAATTTGAACGTCTTTTATTTCACTTTGTTTTCTGATTGCTGTTGCTAGGACTTACAATACTATAATGAGCAAGAGTGGTGAGAGCGGCCATTCTTGTCGTGTTCCTGGCCTCAAAGGGAAGGTTATCAGCTTTTTCCCATTGAGGATATTTCCTGTGGTTTTTCCATAGATAGGTTTCATGAAGTTGAGGAATGTTCCCTCTATCCCTATACTTTGAAGAGTTTTAATCAGGACCGGATGATGCATTTTGTCAAATGCTTTTTCTGCATCAATTGAGAGGACCATGTGGTTCTTCACATTTCTCTTATTGATTTGTTCTACCACATTGATTGATTTGCGAATGTTGAACCATGCTTGCAACCCAGGGATGAATCCCACCTGGTCATGGGGGATAATCTTCTTAATGTCCTGTTGGATCCTGTTTGATAGGATCTTGTTGAGAATCTTAGCATCTATATTCAGCAGGGATATTGGTCTGAAATTCTCCTTTTTGGTAGGGCCTTTGCCTGGTTTGGGGATCAGGGTAATGCTGGTTTCATTAAAAGAATCTGGATGCTAACATTCTCAACAAGATCCTAGCAAACAGGATCCAACAGCACATTAGAAAGATTATCCACCATGTCCAGGTGGAATTCATTCCTGGGCTACAAGGATAGTTCAACATTCCCAAATCACAATCAATGTGATAGAACAAATTAATATGAGAAGAGAGAAGAACCACATGTTCCTCTCAATTGATGCACAAAAACCATTTGACAAAATTCAGCATCTGTTCCTGATTAACACGCTTCAAAGTATAGGGATAGAGGGAACATTCCTGAACTTCATAAAATCTATGAAAGACCCACAGCAAATATCATCATCAATGGGGGAAAACTTGCAGCCTTCCCTTTGAGATCAGGAACATGACAAGGATGCCCACTCTCACCACCCTTGTTCAACATAGTATTAGAAGTCCTAGCAACAGCAATGAGACAACAAATTGAAATAAAAGGTATCCAAATTGGCAATGAACAAGTCAAACTCTCTCTTTTCACACATGACATGATTCTTTATATGGAAAACCCAAAAGACTCCACTCCCAAATTACTAGAACTCATACAGCAATGCAGTAACGTGGCAGGATACAAAATCAATGTGCAGAAATCAGTGGCATTCTTATACAATAACAATGAAAACACAGAAAGGGAAATTAGAGAATGGATTCCATTTACAATAGCACCAAGAACCATAAGATACCTTGGAATAAACCTAACCAAAGAGGTAAAGGAACTGTACTCGAGGAACTACAGAACACTCATGAAAGAAATTGAAGAAGACACAAAAAGATGGAAGACCATTCCATGCTTTTGGATTGGAAGAATAAATATTGTTAAAATGTCTATAATGGGGGGAGGAGTCAAGATGGTGGGGAAGTAGCAGGCTGAGTCTACTTCAGCTAGCAGGAGATCAGCTAGATAGCTTATCTAAAGATTGCAAACACCTACAAATCCATCGGCAGATCGAAGAGAAGAAGTACAGCAATTCTAGAAACAGAAAAACAACCACTTTCTGAAAGGTAGGACTGGCGGAGAAGTGAATCCAAAGCAATGGGAATATAGACCCCAGGGGGAGGGGCCAGCTCCCGGCAAGTGGCAGAGCAAAGGAGCACAAAATCAGGACTTTTAAAAGTCTGTTCTGCTGAGAGACATCGCTCCAGAGGCTAAACCGGGGTGAAGCCCACGTGGGGTCAGAGTGAACTCAGGCCCCGCAGGGTCACAGAAGGATCAGGGTGTCTCAGTGTTGCAGAGCTTACTGGTATTAGAACGGGGAGCCAACAGTGAACTCACAGCTCGGGTTTACCTTGAACCAGTCGCAGGCTCGGTGAGCTCAGAGCACGGCCGGAGGTCAGGCAGATGGGAGTTACTGAGCGCTGTTCTCTGAGGGCGCACTGAGAGGGGCCCTGGGCTCTCAGCTCCTCTGGGCCGGAGACCAGGAGGCCGCCATTTGTATTCCTGTCCTCTGGAACTCTACGGAAAGCACTCAGAGAACAAAAGCTCCCGAAAACAAACCCGAGCGATCGCTCAGCCCGGCCCCTAGTAAGGGCGGTGCAATTCTGCCTGGGGCAAAGACACTTGAGAATCACTACAACAGGCCTCTGCCCCAGAAGATAAACAACAAATCTAGCCAAGACCAAGTTCACCTACCAAGGAGGGCAGTTTCAATACCAAGCAGAGCAGCAGAATTCCAGAGGACGAGAAAGCAAAGCACGGAACTCATGACTTTCTCCCTATGATTCTTTAGTCTTGCAGTTAATTTAATTTTTTTTTTGTTTTTCACTTTTTTTCTCTTCTTCTGGGAAAAAAATTTTTTTTAACTTTTACCCTTTTCTTTTTTAACGTTTTTTAACTAGTTTAGCTAATATATATATATATTTTTCTTTTTTATACTTTTCTTTATTCGTTTTCTTTTTAAAATTATTTGCATTCCTTTTTTTTTTTCTTTTTCTTTCTTTCTTTCTGAACCTCTTTTTATCCCCTTTCTTCCCGCTCACGATTTGGGATCTCTTCTGATTTGGTTAAAGCATATTTTCCTGGGGTTGTTGCCACCCTTTTAGTATTTTACTTGCTCCTTCATATACTCTTATCTGGACAAAATGACAAGGCAGAAAAATTCACCACAAAAAAAAAGAACAAGAAGCAGTACCGAAGGCTTGGGACCTAATCAATAAAGACATTGGTAATATGTCAGATCTAGAGTTCAGAATGACAATTCTCAAGGTTCTAGCCGGGCTCGAAAAAGGCATGGGAGATATTAGAGAAATCCTCTCAGGAGACATAAAAGCACTTTCTGGAGAAATAAAAGAACAAAAGTCTAACCAAGTTGAAATAAAAAAAGCTATTAATGAGGTGCAATCAAAAATGGAGGCTTTCACTGCTAGGATAAATGAGGCAGAAGAAAGAATTAGCGATATAGAAGACCAAATGACAGAGAATAAAGAAGCTGAGCAAAAGAGGGACAAACAACTACTGGACCATGAGGGAAGAATTCGAGAGATAAGTGACACCATAAGATGAAACAATATTAGACTAATTGGGATTCCAGAAGAAGAAGAAAGAGAGAGGGGAGCAGAAGGTATACTGGAGAGAATTATTGTGGAGAATTTCCCCAATATGGCAAAGGGAACAAGCATCAAAATTCAGAAGGTTCAGAGAACGCCCTTCAAAATCAATAAGAATAGGCCCACCCGCCATCACCTAATAGAAAAATTTATAAGCCTTAGTGACAAAGAGAAAATCCTGAAAGCAGCTCGGGAAAAGAAGTCTATAACATACAATGGTAAAAGTATTAGATTGACAGCAGACTTATCCACAGAGACCTGGCAGGCCAGAAAGAGCTGGCATGATATATTCAGAGCACTAAATGAGAAAAACATGCAGCCAAGAAAACTATATCCAGCTAGGCTATCATAGAAAATAGAAGGAGAGATTAAAAGCTTCCAGGACAAACAAAAACTGAAAGAATTTGCAAACACCAAACCAGCTCTACAGGAAATATTGAAAGGGGTCCTCTGAGCAAAGAGAGAGCCTAGAAGTGGTAGATCAGAAAGGAACAGAAACAATATACAGTAACAGTCATCTTACAGGAGATACAATGGCACTAAATTCATATCTCGCAAAAGTTACCCTGAATGTTAATGGGCTAAATGCCCCAATCAAAAGACACAGGGTATCAGAATGGATAAAAAAAAAACATAAATCATCTATATGTTGCCTACAAGAAACACATTTTAAGCCCAAAGACACCTCCAGATTTAAAGTGTGAGGGTGGAAAAGAATTTACCATGCTAATGGACATCAGAAGAAAGCAGGAGTGGCCATCCTTATATCAGATCAATTAGATTTTAAGCCAAAGACTATAATAAGAGATGAGGAAGGACACTATATCATACTCAAAAGGTCTGTCCAACAAGAAGATCTAACAATTTTAAATGTCTACGCCGCCAATGTGGGAGCAGCCAACTATATAAACCAATTAATAACAAAATCAAAGAAACACATCAACAATAATACAATAATACTAGGAGACTTTAACACTCCCCTCACTGAAATGGACAGATCATCCAAGCAAAAGATCAACAAGGAAATAAAGGCCTTAAATGACACCCTGGACCAGATGGACATCACAGATATATTCAGAACATTTCATCCCAAAGCAACAGAATACACATTCTTCTCTAGTTCACATGGAACATTCACCAGAATAGATCACATCCTCGGTCCTAAATCAGGACTCAACCAGTATCAAAAGATCGGGATCATTCCCTGCATATTTTCAGACCACAATGCTCTGAAGCTAGAACTCAACCACAAGAGGAAGTTTGGAAAGAACCCAAATACATGGAGACTAAACAGCATTCTTCTAAAGAATGAATGGGTCAACCAGGAAATTAAAGAAGAATTGAAAAAAACCATGGAAACAAATGATAATGAAAACACAATGGTTCAAAATCTGTGAGACACAACAAAGGCAGTCCTGAGAGGAAAATACATAGCGGTACAAGCCTTTCTCAAGAAACGAGAAGGGTCTCAGGTACACAACCTAACCCTACACCTAAAGGAGCTGGAGAAAGAACAAGAAAGAAACCCTAAACCCAGCAGAAGACAAAAAATCGTAAAGATCAGAGCAGAAATCAATGAAATAGAAATCAAAAAAACAATAGAACAAATCAATGAAAGTAGGAGCTGGTTTTTTGAAAGAATTAATAAAATTGATAAACCCCTGGCCAGACTTATCAAAAAGAAAAGAGAAAGGACCCAAATAAATAATATCATGAATGAAAGAGGAGAGATCACAACTAACACCAAAATTCTAAGAACATACTATGAGCAACTCTACACCAACAAATTTGACTCTCTGGAAGAAATGGATGCATTCCTGGAAACATATAAACTACCACAACTGAACCAGGAAGAAATAGAAAGCCTGAACAGACTCATGACCAGTAAGGAGATTGAAGCAGTCATCAAAAATCTCCAAACAAACAAAAGCCCAGGGCCAGACGGCTTCCCGGGGAAATTCTACCAAACATTTAAAGAAGAACTAATTCCTATTCTCCTGAAACTGTTCCAAAAAATAGAAATGGAAGGAAAACTTCCAAACTCATTTTATGAGGCCAGCATTACCTTGATCCCAAAACCAGACAAGGATCCCATCAAAAAAGAGAGCTATAGACCAATATCCTTGATGAACACAGATGCGAATATTCTGACCAAAATACTAGCCAATAGGATTCAACAGTACATTAAAAGGATCATTCACCACGACCAAGTGGGATTTATTCCAGGGCTGCAAGGTTGGTTTAACATCCAAAAATCAATCAATGTGATACAACACATCAATAAAAGAAAGAACAAGAACGATATGATACTCTCAATAGATGCTTAAAAAGCATTTGACAAAGTACAGCATCCCTTCTTGATCAAAACTCTTCAAAGTGTAGGGATAGAGGGCACATACCTCAATATTATCAAAGCCATCTTTGAAAATCCCACCGCAAATATCATTCTCAATGGAGAAAAACTGAAAGCTTTTCTGCTAAGGTCAGGAACACGGCAGGGATGTCCATTATCACCACTGCTATTCAACATAGTATTAGAAGTCCTAACCTCAGCAATCAGACAACAAAAGGAAATTGAAGGCATCCAAATCAGCAAAGAAGAAGTCAAACAATCACTATTCGCAGATGATATGATACTATATATGGAAAACTAAAAAGACTCCACTCCAAAACTGCTAGAACTTATACAGGAATTCAGTAAAGTGTCAGGATATAAAATCAATGCACAGAAATCAGTTGCATTTCTCTACACCAACAAGCAGACAGAAGAAAGAGAAATTAAGGAGTCAATCTCATTTACAATTGCACCCCAAACCATAAGATACCTAGGAATAAACCTAACCAAAGAGGCACAGAATCTATACTCAGAAAACTATAAAGTACTCATGAAAGAAATTGAGGAAGACACAAAGAAATGGAAAAATGTTCCATGCTCCTGGATTGGAAGAATAAATATTGTGAAAATGTCTATGCTACCTAAAGCAATCTACACATTTAATGCAATTCCTATCAAAGTACCATCCATCTTTTTTCAAATAAATGGAACAAATAATTCTAAAATTTATATGGAACCAGAAAAGACCTCGAATAGCCAAAGGAATATTGAAAAAGAAAGCCAAAGTTGGTGGCATCACAATTCCGGACTTCAAGCTCTATTACAGAGCTCTCAGCATCAAACAGCATGGTACTGGCACAAAAACAGACACATAGTTCAATGGAACAGAATAGAAAGCCCAGAAATAGACCCTCAACTCTATGGTCAACTAATTTTCGACAAAGCAGGAAAGAATGTCCAATTGAAAAAAGACATCCTCTTCAATAAATGGTGTTGGGAAAATTGGACAGCCACATGCAGAAAAATGAAATTGGACCATTTCCTTACACCACATACAAAAATAGACTCAAAATGGATGAAGGACCTCAATGTGAGAAAGGACTCCATTAAAATCCTTGAGGAGAACACAGGCAGCAACCTCTTCGACCTCAACCGCAGCAACATTTTCCTAGGAACATCACCAAAGGCAAGGGAAGCAAGGGAAAAAATGAACTATTGGGATTTCATTAAGATCAAAAGCTTTTGCACAACAAAGCAAACAGTTAACAAAACTAAAAGACAACTGAAAGAATGGGAGAAGATATTTGCAAACGACATATCAGATAATGGGCTAGTGTCCAAAATCTATAAAGAACTTAGCAAACTCAACACCCAAAGAACAAATAATCCAATCAAGAAATGGGCAGAGGATGAACAGACATTTCTGCAAAGAAGATATCCAGATGGCCAACATGAAAAAGTGCTCCATATCACTCGGCATCAGGGAAATACAAATCAAACCCACAATGAGATATCACCTCACACCAGTCAGAATGGCTAAAATTAACAAGTCAGGAAATGACAGATGCTGGCGAGGATGCGGAGAAAGGGGAACCCTCCTACATTGTTGGTGGGAATGCAAGCTGGTGCAACCTCTCTGGAAAACAGCATCTAGTTTCCTCAAAATGTTGAAAATAGAACTACCCTATGACCCAGCAATAGCACTACTGGGCATTTACCCTAAAGATACAAACGTAGTGATCCGAAGAGGCACGTGCACCCGAATGTTTATAGCAGCAATGTCCACAATAGCCAAACAATGGAAAAAAACCTAAATGTCCATCAACAGATGAATGGATCAAGAAGAAGTGGTATATATACACTATGGAATACTATGCAGCCATCAAAAGAAATGAAATCTTGCCATTTGCTATGATGTGGATGGAACTAGAGAGTATTGTGCTTAGTGAAATAAGTCAAACGGAGAAAGACAACTATCATATGATCTCCCCGATATGAGGAAGGGGTGATGAAACATCAGGGCTTAAGTGAGTAGGAGAAGAATAAATGAAACAAGATGGGACTAGGAGGGAGACAAACCATAAGTGACTCTTAATCTCACAAAACAAACTGAGGATTTCTGGGGGGAGGGGGGTTGGGAGAAGGGGGGTGGGATTATGGACATTGGGGAGGGTATGTGCTTTGGTGAGTGCTGTGAAGTGTGTAAACCGGGCGATTCACAGACCTGTACCCCTGGGGATAAAAATATATTATATGTTTATAAAAAATAAAAAAATTTAAGAGATTTTTTTAAAATGTCTATACTGCCTAGAGCAATCTATACTTTTAATGCCATTCTAATCAAAATGCCACCGGTATTCTTCAAAGAGCTTGAGCAAATAATCCAAAAATTTGTATGGAATCAAAAGAGACCCCGAATCGCTAAGGAAATGTTGAAAAACAAAATAAGGCTGGGGACATCACACCACCTGATTTCAAGCTTTATTACAAAGCTGTGATCACCAAGACAGCATGGTACTGGCATAAAAATAGACACATAGACCAATGGAACAGAGTAGAGAGCCCAGATATGGACCCTCAACTCTATGGTCAATTAATCTTCGACAAAACAGGGAAAAATATGTAGTGGTAAAAAGACAGTCTCTTCAATAAATGGTGCTGGGAAAACTGGACAGCTATAAGTAGAAGAATGAAACTCGACCATTCTCTTACACGGTACACAAAGATAAACTCAAAGTGGATAAAAGACCTCAATGTGAGATAGGAATCCTTCAGAATTCTAGAGGAGAACATAGGCAGTAATCTCTTCGATATGAGTCATAGCAACTTCTTTCAAGATATGTCTCCAAAGGCAATGGAAACAAAAGCAAAAATAAACTTTTGGGACTTCATCAAAATCAAAAGCTTCTGCACAGCAAAGGAAACAGTTAAGAGGCATTCAGAGGCAACCCACTGATTGGGAGAAGATATTTGCAAATCACAATACAGACAAAGGTTGATATCCAGGATCTATAATGAACTCATCAAACTCAACACACATGAAATAGGCAAACATTAAAAAAATGGGCAGAAGATATGAACAGACACTTCTCTAATCAAGACATACAAATGGCTATCAGACACATGAAAAAATTTTCATCATCATTAGCCCTCAGGGAGATTTAAATAAAAACCACATTGAGATATCACCTTACACCATCTAGAATTGCCAAAATTAACAAAACAGGAAACAACATGTGTTGGAGAGGATGTGGAGAAAGCGAAACCTTCTTCCACTGTTGGTGGGAATGCAAGTTGGTGCAGCCTCTTTGGAGAACAGTGTGGAGATTCCTCAAGAAATTAAAAATAAAACTTCCCTATGACCCTGCCATTGCACTTCTGGGTATTTACCCCAAAGATACAGATGTTGTGAAAAGAAGGGCCATCTGTACCCCAATGTTTATAGCAGCAATGGCCATGGTCGCCAAACTATGGAAAAACCAAGATGCCCTTCAACGGATGAATGGATAAGGAAGATGTGGTCCATGTACACTATGGAGTATTATGCCTCCATCAGAAAGGATGAATACCCAACTTTTGTAGCAACATGGACCGGACTGGAAGTGATTATGCTGAGTGAAATAAGTCAAGCACAGAGAGTCAATTATCATATGGTTTCACTTAATTGTGGAGCATAAGAAATATCATGGAGGACAAGGGGTGTTATAGAGGAGAAGGGAGTTGGGGGAAATTGGAAGGGGAGGTGAATCATGAGAGACTATGGACTCTAAAAACAATCTGAGGGGTTTGAAGTGGCGGGGGTGTGGGAAGTTGGGGTACAAGGTTGTGGGTATTATAGAGGGCACAGATTGCATGGAGCAATGGGTGTGGTAAAAAAATAATGAATACTGTTTTTTTGAAAATAAATAAAGTACTCATAAATTATTTTAATTTTAAAAAAATAATGAAATTGGTATTTTGATCAGGATGGCATTGAAAGTATAGATTGCTCTGGGCAACATAGACATTTTAACAGTATTTATTCTTCCTACCCATGAGCTTGGAATGTTTTTCCATCATTTTGTGCCTTCTTCAATTTCTTTCATGAGTGGTCTGCAATGTTCATAGAATCAATGTCCAAAATAGCCAAACTGTGGAAAGAGTCAACATACCCTTCAGCAGATGAATAGATGAAGAACATGTGGTCCATATATACAATGGAATATTACTCAGCCATCAGAAAGGATCAATACCCAACATTTGCATTGTCATGGATGGGACTGGAGGAAATTATGCTGAGTGAAATAAGTCAAGCAGAAAAAATTAATTCTCATATGGTTTCATTTACTTTTGGTACATAAAGAATAACATGGAGGACATTAGGAGAATGAAGGGAAAAGTGAAGGGGGGGAAATCAGAGGGGTAGATGAACCATGAGAGACTGTGGACTCTGAGAAACAAACTGAGGGCTTTAGAGGGGAGGAGATTGGGGGCATTGGTCAGCCTGCTGGTAGGCATTAAGGAAGGTACATATTGTCTGGAGCACTGTGGGTTATACACAAACAATGAATCATGGAACACTACATCAAAAACTAATGGTGACTTACATAACATAATAAAAAAAAGAAACAAAACTGAGAAAGACTAGAAAGGAACATAGGATATTAACATAGTCAATGACCAAAAAGTAATAAAATGGCAAAAAAGGGAGTAAATACTCTAATCAAAAGACATGGCATGTCAGAATGGAATTAAAAAGAAAAAAAAGATCCATCTATACGCTGCCAACAAGAGAACTATTTGAGACCTACAATCACATGTACACTGAAATTTAGGGATGGAGAAAGATTAACTGTGCAAATGGATGTCAAAATGAAGCTCAATTAACAATACTGAATATCAGACAAACTAGAGTTTAAGCCAAAGACATAAAAAGAGATGAAGAAGTACACTACAGCATAATAAAGGGGTCCATTGAAAAAGAAGATCTAAAATTTATATTTATGCTGCCAACTAGGGAGTACCCAAATCTATAAAGCAATTAATAATAAATATAAAGGCATTGATAATAATATAATAATAGTAGGGGACTTTAACATCCCACTCACAGCAATGTGCAGATCATCTAAGCAGAAAATCAGGAAGGAAATAATAGCTTTGAATGACAAACTGGGCCAGATGCACTTAACAAATATATTCAGAACTTCCCATCATATAGCAGCAGAATACACATTCCTTTCAAGTACACATGGGACATTTTCCAGAATAGATCACATTCCAGGTCACAAATCAGCTCTTAACAAGTACAAAAAGATTTATATCATACCATGCATATTTTCTACTCACAATGCTATGAACTTGAATTCAATCACAAGGGAGAGAAAATGGAAAGACCACCAATACACGGAGGCTAAAGGGAATCCTACTAATTCATGAATTGGTCAATAAGAAATTAAAGAAGAAAATTTTAAAAGTTCACAAAAACTGGTGAAAATAAGAACATAATGATCTGAAACCTCTGCAAATCAGCAAAGGCAGTCCTAAGAGGTGGGTATATGCCAATAAAATCTTACCACAAGAAGAAAAATCTCAATTAAGCAATCTACCCTGACAGCTAAAGGAGCTAGAAAAAGAACAATTAAACCTCATCCCAGCAGAAGGGAAATAATAAATATTAGACCAGAAATACACACACACACACACACACACACACACACACACACACACACACAGGATAAGAGGGAGAGAAGATGGCAGAAGAATAGGGGACCAATGTTTCTTCTGGTCCCTTGAATGCAACTAGTTTTGCATGAAATCATTCTGAACACCTGTGAATTCAACCGGGGATATAAGAAAAGAATAGCTGCACTTCTCCAAATAGAGAAGCAGCCACTTTTTTGCAAAGTAGGAGGTGTGGAAACATGAATCTGAGGGGATATATTGGAAGATAACCACAGGAGGATGGATTCTCTGTAAGCTGGTTACCAGAAAGAAATATAACAGTGTAATTAAGTTCTATCAGAACTTTTAGAAGTCTGCTCTTGTGAGGGACATACATCCCTGCCTGTAACATGCTCAGGTGGCACAGTGGGGCAGAATCCTAGATGGGACAGTGTGGTCTCAGGATCCCCAGGGTCACAGAAAGAATGAGGGTGCCTGAGTGTGGCAGAGTTCCCCAGTATTGGAGCGGGAGAAGCCAGGTATAAAAAGCGAATCCGAGTGGACTCTCAACTTGGTGTTGCCATAAACACTGAACCACAGTGGGATTGGGCGACCACTCTCCGAACAGGGAACCAGCAAGTGACAACTGCTGAGAGGCCATGCTCCTTCTCCTGGGAGAAGGGACATTAGAGTGCAAATAATCAAGCAACTTCCCCCCACGAAAAGCACAAGGAGTCACAGGGCTGCAATAATACTCCCCCTCATCCTCTGTAGGATTTGTGTGGGTGTGCACCATAGGGATTTGCAGACTTTGGCCCACACAAAAGAAATTGGCTGCTTTTCCCGGAGGGTACATGGAAGAGTGGGGACAGCCACCATTTGTCACTGGGATGGACAGAGGGGCATCATCATTCTGCCCCCCCCCTTTTTTATTTTCAATCATCTAAAGTGATCCAAAAAGCCTTCAGGAATTTTGATCGGAATGGCATTAAAAGTACAGATTGCTCTAGGCAGTATAGACATTTTAACAATGTTTATTCTTCCAATCCAAGAGCATGGTATGGTCTTCCATCTTTTTGTGTCTTCTTCAATTTCATTCATGAGTATTCTGTAGTTCCTCGAGTACAGATCCTTTACCTCTTTGGTTATGTTTATGCGCAGGTATCTTATGGTTCTTGGTGCTATAGTAAATGGAATCTATTCTCTAATTTCCCTTTCTGTATTTTCATCATTAGTGTATAAGAAAGCCACTGATTTCTGTACATTGACTTTGTATCCTGCCACATTACTGAATTGCTGTATGAGTTCTAGTAGTTTGGGGGTGGAGTCTTTTGGGTTTTCCATTTAAAGAATCACGTCATCTGCGAAGAGAGAGAGTTTGACTTCTTCATTGTCAATTTGGATACCTTTTCGTTCTCTTTGTTGTCTGATTGCTGTTGCTGGGACTTCTAATACTATGTTGAACAAGAGTGGTGAGAGTGGGAATCTTTGTTGTGGTCCTGATCTCAACGGGAAGGCTGCAAGCTTTTTCCCATTGAGGATGATATTTGCTGTTAAAATGTCTATACTGCTGTAAAATGTCTATACTGATTAGAGCAATCTATACTTTTAATGCCATTCTGATCAAAATTCCACCAGTATTTTTCAAAGAGCTGGAGGAAATAATCCTAAAATTTGTATGGAATCAGAAGAGACCCCAAATTGCTATGAAAATGATGAAAAAGAAAAAATAAAACTGGGGGCATCACGTTACCTGACTTCAAGGTTTACTACAAAGCTGTGATCACCATATAGCATGGTACTGGCATAAAAACAGACACATAGAGCAGTGGAGCAGAGTAAAGAGCCCAGATATGGACCCTCAACTCTATGGTCAAAGAATCTTCGACAAAGCAGGAAAAAATATACAGTGGAAAAAAGACAGTCTCTTCAATAAATGGTGCTGGGGCTATTGGACAGCTGTATGTAGAGGAATGAAACTCGACCATTCTCTTACACTGTGCACAAAGATAAACTTGAAATGGATAACAGACCCCAACATGAGAAAGGAATCCATCAGAATCCTAGAGGAGAATATAGGCAGTAACCTCTTGGATATCAGCCACAGCAACTTCTTTCAAGATATGTCTCCAAAGACAAAGGAAACAAAAGCAAAGATGAACTTTTGGGACTTCATCAAGATCAAAAGCTTCTGCACATCAAAGGAAACAATCAACAAAACAAAGAGGCAACCTACAGAATAGGAGAAGCTATTTGCAAATGACAGTACAGACAAAAGGTTGATATCCAGTATCTATAAAGAACTTCTCAAACTCAACACACACAAAACAGATAATCATGTCAAAAAATGGGCAGACTCTTAATCTCAAAAAACAAACTGAGGGTTGCTGGGGGGAGGGGGTTTGGGAGAAGGGGGTGGGATTATGGACATTGGGGAGGGTATGTGCTTTGGTGAGTGCTGTGAAGTGTGTAAACCTGGTGATTCACAGACCTGTACCCCTGGGGATAAAAATATATGTTTATAAAAAATAAAAAATTAATTAAAAAAAAATGGGCAGAAGACCTGAACAGACACTGCTCCAAAGAAGACATACAAATGGCTATCAGACACATGAAAAAATGTTCATCATAACTAGCCCTCAGGGAGATTCAAATTAAAACCACATTGAGATACCACCTTACACCAGTTAGAATGACCATGATTAGCAAGACAGGAAACAACGTGTGTTGGAGAGGATGTGGAGAAAGGGGAACCCTCTTACACTAATGGTGGGAATGCAAGTTGGTGCAGCCACTTAGGAGAACAGTGTGGAGATTCCTTCGGAAAGTAAAAATAGAGCTTTCCTATGACCCTGCAATTGCACTCCTGGGTATTTACCCCAAAGATACAGATGTAGTGAAAAGAAGGGCCAACTGTACCCCAATGTTCATAGCAATAATGGACACGGTCGCCAAACTTTGGAAAGAACCAAGATGCCCTTCAATGGATGAATGGATAAGGAAGATGTGGTCCATATACACTATGGAGTATTATGCCTCCATCAGAAAGGATGAATACCCAACTTTTGTAGCAACATGGACGAGACTGGAAGAGATTATGCTCTCTCAAGCAGAGAGAGTCAATTATCATATGGTTTCACTTATTTATGGAGCATAGGAAATGACACAGAGGACATGGGGAGATGGAGAGGAAAAGGGAGTTGAGGGAAATTGGAAGGGGAGATGAACTATAAGAGACTATGGACTCTGAAAACAATCTGAGGATTTTTAAGGGGTGGGGGTTGGGAGGTTGGAGGAACCTGGTGATCTGTATTATGGAGGGCTCGTATTGCTTGGAGCACTGGTTGTGGTGCATAAACAATGAAATCTGTTACACTGAAGAGAAATTAAATAAAAAAAGAAAAAAAAAGAATAACATCAGTGAAAAGGTAAGAGTAAGCATCTCTGGGAAATTCTCTCCTTCTTAAAAGTAATGAGGAATCTGGCAAATTTTTCAGCATAAACATTTTTCAGAACTCAGGAAAATACCAAAGGACTGAAGAAATCATAGAGCTTTCTGATGTTTCTCCTAGCTTCCTGGTTTAACTGTGACAAACAGCAGCCTGAAATTGCAGTGAATAGCAGCAACCTGAAAGTCACCAGAGGGGATAGAACAGGGCTGAAGTTCTGTCAAAGACCCATCACCAGGCAGATACTATTACTTGACCTGTCTAGTGGTTCCCTGGAAGACCCCACTCACAAGGTTGTCCTTATCTGACCTCTCTCCAAGTTTGCCCAATGGGAAAAGTGTTTTCCTTAAGCAAAATTGCTTAAAAACCACTAGAGATATTTGTTTATGATCACAGCTGCCTCTAGATGTAGATAAACAGATGGAGGAAAGAATAATCAGGGAATTGAGGTGTCCATATATAGGGGTTTTATAAATTTCTACACATTCCTGGAAATGTAGAAAACCATGCAGAATGTTGTGCCCATGTTTAGGAAAGATCTGAGAAGACATTAAGCTCCTGATTCAAGTGGCCCATAAAGCTCTGTGCAAGGATGAAGTGGAAGCTAAGGCAGAGTTGTCAGCTGACTGGCTGAAGGTTGAAGGCGAGTCCCAACATTTGCACAGAGCCTCTTTGCAGACTGAGAAACTTACTGAATGCAGGTCTTAAGGAAATTTCCATCTAATTATTAGTTGACCACTAACTAATGAAGCAAAGGCTTTAGTGGCCACACACGACAAAGAATAAAGACTTTACATAATTATTTCACAAAATCCTTAAATGAACAGAACTATAACAACAGCAGAAATAACAACCTGTATAGGGGGTGGAGCAGAAATCTGATTTCCAGAGTTGCAACAATATATCATATACTATGTCCACTTTTAAAGACAAAAATATTAGAAGATTTACAAAGAAATGAGGAAATAAATTCCAAACACAGAAAAAAGATTTAATCAATAGAAACCATCATTGACTGTTTCCTTTGCTGTGCAGAAGCTTTTGACTTTGATTAAGTCCCACAAGTTCATTCTCGCTTTTGTTTCCTTTGCCTTTGAAGACATATCTTGAAAGAAGTTGCTGTGGTTGATATCAAAGAGATTACTGCCTATGTTCTCCTCTAGGATTCTGATGGATTCCTGTCTCACATTGAGGTCTTTTATCCATTTTGAGTTTATCTTTGTGTACAGTGTAAGAGAATGGTCGAGTTTCATTCTTCTACATATAGCTGCCCAGTTTTCCCTGCACCATTTACTGAAGAGACTGTCTTTTTTCCACTGTATATTTTTTCCTGTTTTGTCGAAGATTATCTGACGATAAAGTTGAGGGTCCATATCTGGGCTCTCTACTCTGTTCCACTGGTCTATGTGTCTGTTTTTATGCCAGTACCATGCTGTCTTGGTGATCACAGCTTTGTAGTAAAGCTTGAAATCAGGTAAGTGTGATGCCCCCAGTTTTATTTTTGTTTTTCAACATTTCCTTAGCAATTCAGGGTCTCTTCTGATTCCATACAAATTTTAGGATTATTTGCTCCAGCTCTTTGAAGAATACCGGTGGAATTTTGATTGGAAAAGCATTAAATGTATAGATTGCTCTAGGCAGTGTAGACATTTTAACAATGTTTATTCTTCTGATCCAAGAGCATGGAATGTTCTTCCATCTTTTTGTGTCTTCTTCAATTTCTTTCATGAGTGTTCTGTAGTTTCTCGAGTACAGTTCCTTTACCTCTTTGGTTAGGTTTATTCCCAGGTATCTTATGGTTCTTGGTGCTATAGTAAATGGAATCAATTCTCTAATTTCCCTTTCTGTATTTTCATCGTTAGTGTATAAGAAAGCCACTGATTTCTGCACATTGACTTTGTATCCTGCCACGTTGCTGAATTGCTGTATGAGTTCTAGTAGTTTGGGGGTGGAGTCTTTGGGTTTTCCATATAAATTATCATGTCATCTGCAAAGAGAGAGGGTTTGACTTCTTCATTGTCAATTTGGATACCTTTTATTTCCCTTTGTTGGTTGATTGCTGTTGCTAGGACTTCTAAAACTATGTTGAACAAGAGTGGTGAGAGTGGGCATCCTTGTCGTGTTCCTAATCTCAACGGTAAGAATGCAAGCTTTTTCCCATTGAGGATGATATTTGCTGTGGGTCTTTCATAGACAGATTTGAGGAAGTTTAGGAATGTTCCCTCTATCCCTACACTTTGAAGTGTTTTAATCAGGAACAGATTCTGGATTTTTTTCAAATGATTTTTCTGCATCAATTGAGAGGACCATATGGTTCTTCTCTCTTCTCTTATTAATTTGTTCTATCACATTGATTTGCGAATGTTGAACCATCCTTGTAGCCCAGGGATGAATCCCACCTGATCATGGTGGATAATCTTTTTAATGTGCTGTTGGATCCTGTTTGCTAAGATCTTGTTGAGAATCTTAGCATCCATATTTATCAGTGATATTGGTCTGAAATTCTCCTTTTGGTAGGAATCAGTCAAGAAAACAAAGAGGGAATGTATGGAATGGGAGAAGATATTTGCAAATGACAGTACAGACAAAAGGTTGATTTCCAGGATCTATTATGAACTCCTCAAACTCAACACACACAAAACAGACAATCATATCAAAAAATGGGCAGAGGATATGGAAGACAGTTCTCCAATCAAGACATACAAATGGCTATCAGACACATGAAAAAAATGTTCATCATCACTAGCCATCAGGGAGATTCCAATTAAAACTACATTGAGATATCAACTTACACCAGTTAGAATGGCCAAAATTAGCAAGACAGGAAACAACATGTTTTGGAGAGGATGTGGAGAAAGGGGAACCCTCTTCCACTGTTGGTGGGAATGCAAGTTGGTTCAGCCTCTTTGGAGAACAGTGTGGAGATTCCTCAAGAAATTAAAAATAGAACTTCCCTATGACCCTGTCATTGCACTAGTATGTATTTACCCCAAAGATACAGATGTCATGAAAAGAAGGGCCATCTGTACCCCAATGTTTATAGCAGCAATGGCCACGGTCGCCAAACTGTGGAAAGAACCAAGATTCCCTTCAACGGACAAATGGATAAGGAAGATGTGGTCCATATACACTATGGAGTATTATGCCTCCATCAGAAAGGACGAATACCCAACTTTTGTAGCAACATGGACGGGACTGGAAGAGATTATGCTGAGTGAAATAAGTCAAGCAGAGAGAGTCAATTATCATATGGTTTCACTTATTTGTGGAGCATAACAAAAAGCATGGAGGACATGGGGAGTTGGAGAGAATGGGGTTGGGGTAAATTGGAAGGGGAGGTGAATCAAGAAAGTCTATGGACTCTGAAAAACAATCTGGGGGATTTGAAGTGGCAGGGGGGTGGGAGGTCAGGGTACCAGGTGGTGGGTATTATAGAGGGCACAGATTGCATGGAGCACTGAGTGTGGTGAAAAAATAATGATACTGTTATGCTGAAAATAAATAAATGAAAAAAAAAACCATCATTGAGGAAACGCAGACATTAGGCTCATTAGCCAAAGAGACCTATTTTAATACATGCAAAAAATGAAGGAATTAGAGTGAATTCAGCAAGGTAGCAGGATAGGAGTTTCTCGCACTTGTATACTTGCAGAAACATCAATTTAAACAGTTACCACAGACAAAAATAGTTTTCTAAGAACTAAGGATTCCAGGTGATGGATTACAGCAACTGGAGGAGCACAGAAATAAGAAAATATTCTTCAAGGGGGATAGAAAAGACTGTTTTGCATTACCCCCATCAGATCTCTCCCAAATCTGAGTTGCTCAGTGTGGAGAGAGACACTCTCCCTGCAGGAAAAAGAGTGAAGTCAGCACCCAACTTCACTCTGAACCCCAACACAAGACCCACATGAGCCCCTGTAGCCTCAATCTCTGTGCCAACTCTTACAACCCAGCCTGCATGCATGCCTCAGCACAAGCCCAGTTCCCTGGACCTAAGCTCCAGGCAGGGACTTGTCACCTAAGGCCCACTGTCTGCTACAGGACCAGGCCAGCCCTTGGGGACCCAATTTCCAGGCCCATCCCATGGTCACTGGAATCACATCAGCCTCCATTACCAGAGTCCAGGTTTGCCCCTGCTCCAAGCTACCTTCACAGTCCCCAGCTTCCAGCCAGCCTCAGCATCAGGTAGATACCAGAGGCCCTAAGCCCTAGGCTAGTACCTGTAGACCCAATCTCCCAGTTCACAAAAGCACCAGGCCATTCAATGTAGATCCAGTGGCCAAGCCCACACCAGTAGCAGCCAGTGCCTGGTGAGCTCACACAGATTCAGGATCCAGGCCCATCTACATTAACCCAGATCCCAGGCCCATTTCCCTTGGCTCTAGCCTCAAGCTTGCCTGCAGATCCAGGCTCTAGGCCAACCCCCAAAGACACAGGTACCATACCAACCCCTGTGGATCCAAGCAACTGTCCAGTCCATGTGGACCCAACTGCCAGACCTACCCACCTGCTGACTTAGGCATCAGGTGCCAGCAGCACCTGAAGGAACCACCAAAGAGTAACCCAGAATCTCTGGACAGGCTAACTGGTGAAGGGCTTTCTCTGCCAAAGCTAGCGTGTAAAGAATGAAAGAGGTGACAGTATCTCCAGATTTGTACACACCAACACAAGACCACAAGGATCATGAATAATCAAGGAAACAAGATGCCACCAAGGGAACTAATAAATCTCCAATAACTGACCTTGAAGAAATGGAGACCTATGAATTGTCTGACATAGTATTCAGAATAATACTTTTAAAGAAATTTGGTGATCTAAAAGAAAACACAGATGGACAACTAACTGAAAGTAGTTAAACAACACAAGAACAAAATTAAAATTTCAACAAACATATAGAAACAATTAAAAAAATCTGACAGAAGTCTGAATGTTAATACTACCATCATAGAACTGAAGAATTCAATAGAGAACTTAAATAACAGACTTGACCAAGAAAAAGACAGAATGAGTGAAATTAAAGTCAGGTCATCTTAATTTATCCATTTGTAGGAGCAAAACGAAAAAAAATAAAAGAAGAGTGAAAGAAGCCCAGGTTAATTAGTTGATGTTATTAAGAGAAGCAATTTGCATATTACTGTAATACCAAAAGGAGAAAAGAAGGAAAAAGGCGGGGGGTGGGGTGTCAGACAGTTTATTTAAAGAAATAATGGCTGAGGAGAGACCAGGACAGACTTACATGGACACACCAAGACACCTATTTATTTTATTTTATTTTATTTTATTTTATTTATTTTATTTTATTTTATTTTATTTTATTTTATTTTATTTTATTTTATTTTATTTTATTTTTTCAATGTTCCGAGATTCATTGTTTATTCACTACACCCAGTGTTCCATGCAATACGTGCCCTCCTTAATAACCACCACCAGTCTCACCCATCCCCCACCCTCTTCCTTTCCAAAATCCTCAATTTATTTCTTAGAGTCCACAGTCTCTCATGCTTTGTTTTCCCCTCTGATTTATCCCAATTCAATTTCCTTTTCCTTCTCCTAATGTCCTCCATATTATTCCTTATGCTCCTTATGCTTTAATTAAGTGTAATCACATGATAATTGACTTTCTCTGTTTGACTAATTGCATTCACCATAATCTCCTCCAGTCCCATCCATGTTGATACAAATGTTAGGCATTCATTCTTTCTTCCATTGTATATAGCAGCAAGGTCCACAATTGCCAAACTGGAAAGAGCCAAGGTGCCCTTCAACAAACAAATGGATAAAGAAAATGTGGTCCATATATACAAGACTATACTTATTTAGAGAACAATTCCTCCTGTCGAAATCACAATGAGTTATCTACTTCAGACACACAAAGTCTCCTATATTCAGAGAAAAGAAACCAACTGGTGTTGGCAAGGATATGGAACAGTTGGAAACTTGTACTTAACTAGCAGAAATGTAAAATGGTGCTGCAGCTACTGTAGAAAACAGTTTGGCAGTTTCTGAAAAAGTTAATCAAAGATTACCATATGACCCAGCAATTCCATGCCTAGGTTTATACATAAAATAATAAAAAAACTGTTACCAAACAAATCCTTACATGTGAATTTTTATAGCAATACTATTCATAATAGCCAAATGGTAGAAATAACCTGAAAGTCCATCAATGGATCAGTGGATAACCAGAATGGTTATCCACATGGTATACACATTCAATGGAATGTTACTCAGCCAAAATCATTTATTTGAAATACTGATACTTGTAACGACATGGATAAATGTCAAAAGCATTTTGGTACGTGAGAGAAGTGAGATACAAAAGTCCCCATATTGTATGATACCATTAGAGGAAATAGCTGAAATAGGTGAATCTATCAGGACAGAGAGCAATTTTTTGTTCTGTTTTGTTTCCAGGTGCTGGGGGTGGGTGAGAATGGAGACTGATTGCTTAATGGACAGGCTTGGTTTTTTGTTTGTTTCTTTGTTTCTTTGTTTCTTTGTTTGTTTGTTTGTTTTTCCCTCAGAGGGAGGCCAACATTTCAGAATTAGATAGAGTAGGTGGCTGCTTGGCATTGAGAAAGTGGTAAAGTTGGTAGAAAAGTTATTACTACAATTTATAATGAAAATACTAAAAAAATGAAAATACTGAATCACTTGCATATTATTGTTGTTGCTTCTATGTAAAATATTCGTGAGATGGACTAGGCCTAAGAAAGGGATTTGCAAAACAATAGAAAGTCACATTATAGATGGGATCATGGCAGTATTTTTTTAATGTTCCTTTTAATGTGGTGGTATATTACATTTTTAATAATAAATAAAAAAATAATTAATGCAAACTTCCTAAATTTGATCTAGACAGCCAAGACACACAACAAACTTCAAGTGGGATATAGTCCAACAGACACACAACAAAGCACATCCTAATCAAACTGTTGCAAATGAATGACAAAGAGGTAAGCTTGAAAGCAGCAATATAGAAGATACTCATCATGTACAATGGTTCACACAATAAGATCAGCTGTTTCTTCATCAGAAACCATGGATACAAGAAGGCAGTGGAATGAGGTATTTAAAGAACTGAAAGAAAAAGACTGTTTAGCAAGAATTCTATATCTAGGAAAATTATTCCTTAAATAAATTATGGAAAAATTAGACAATCCCAGAAAAAAAGTGAGAAAAATACTGGTAGTAAACCTACCATATGAGAAAAAGGAAAGGGAGTCAATCAGTCTGAAATGACAAGGCAGTAGATGGTAAAATGAATCCACATTAATAGATGAGCAACACCAATAGAGATAATTTTATAACAAAATACAAAATTACAAAATAAGCACACATTTTTTGTCTTTAACCTGTTTTTCACCATCTGGCTTAAAAGGCACTAACACAGGTTTGCTTGGGTGGCTCAGCTGATCAAGCATCTGACTCTTGGTTTCAGCTCAAGTCATGCACGATCTCATGGGTTGTGGGATCAAGCCCCACACTGGGCTCCACACATACCAGGGAGTCTGTATGAAGGTTCTCTCCCTCTGCATTTCCCACAATTGCACTCTCTCTCTCTCTTTCTCACTCTCTCTCTCTCTCCCTGGCAAATCAATCTTTAAAAAATAAAAGACATTGACATAAAGCAATAAGGATAAATCTTTGTGAAAAAGCATAGGGAATAAAGATATAATTTGTGTGGCAATACCATATGAAAGGAGGAGAATATGGAGCTATATAAGAACAATGCTGATTTTAAACATTAAAATTGGATTTTTATTGATCTAAACTAAATCCTTATAAGTTTAGATGTTAATTGTAGCCCCCATAGAAATCACTAAGCAAATAACTAATATATATATATACATATATATATATATATGTATATATATATAATATTAGCTTAGTATAGTTAGTATAGTATAGTATAGCTTAGTTAGTATTAGCTTAGCTTAGTATAACTATTATAACTTAGTATAAATATATATATATATGACAAAAACATTGAAGAGGTAGTTTGGGAAAAAATGTGGGTGTGTGTGTAAACAAAGCAGAAATTGAGGAATAGAACAGCAGAGTTCAAAAGACATACAGAAAAAAAAAAAAGAAAAAGAAAAATCCTAGATGAGAACAAAGGCAGTAAGGTCTCTGACATTAGCCAAGGCAACATTTTTTCTGGACATGTGTCCTGAAGCAAGGGAAACCACAACAGAAATAAACCATTGGGACTACATCAAAATAAAAACCTTCTGCATAGTGAAGGAAGAATCAACAGAACTAAAAGGCAACCTAGAGAATGGGAGAAGATATTTGCAAACGCTGTATCTGATAAAGGTTAGTATCTAAAATACATAAAGAACTTCTATAACTCAACACCCTTGAAAAAAAATAAATAATCTGAAAAACAAATTTAAAAAATGGACAAAAGAGAAGAACAAACATTTCTCCAAAGAAGACATCTAGGGGGCCAAAAGACACATGAAGGGATGTTAATCATCACTTACCATAAAGCAGGTACAAAAATCAGAGAAAGACAATTATCATATGGTTCCACTCATATGTGGAATTTAAGGAATAGCATGGAGGACATCAGGAGAAGGAAGGGAAAAACTGAAGGAGGGGAAATCAGCGAGACAAACCACGAGAGACTATGGACTCCAGGAAACAAACTGAGGGTTTCAGAGGAGAGGGGATTTGGGGTAAAGAGTAGCCAGATGATGGGTGTTAAGGAGGGAATGCATTGTAATGAACATTGGGTGTTATACACAATTAATGAATCACTGAATGTGATATCAAAAATTAATGATGTACTGTATGGTGGCTCACAACATAACTAAAAAAAAAGTTTGTACTTTGATTTCTGTAGTCAAAGCTACAATGAGATATCACCTCACACATGTAAGAATGGCTAAAATCAAAGCAGAGGGGAAAAAGTGTTGGCAAGGATGTGGAGGAAAAGAAACACTCGTGCACTGTTTGAGGTTCCTCAAAAATTTAGAAATAAAACTACCCTATAATCCAAGAATCACACTACTTTGTATTTACCCCAAAATTCAAAAACACCAATTCAATAGGATACATACACCTCTACGTTTGTAGCAGCACAATTTACAATAACCACATTATGGAACCAGCCTAAGTGTCTATTGACAGATGAATGGATAAAGAAGATGTGCTTTATATACAAAATCAGATATTGTTCAGGCACAAAAAACAATGAAATCTTCCCACATATAATGACATGGATAGAGTTAGACAGTAAAATGCTAAGTGAAATAAGTCAATCAGAGAATGAGAAATACTATAGGATTCCATTTATGTGTGGAATTTAAGAAACAAAACAAATGATCTAGGACAGAGAGAGAAAGAGAGAAGCCAAGAAACAGACTCTTAGCTATTGAGAACAAACTGATGGTTACCAGAGGGGAGATAGGTCAGGGGAAGTGCGAAATAGGTGATGGGGATTAAGGAGTGCACTTGTGATGAGCACTGGGTGATGTACGGAATTGTTGAATCACTAAATTATACACCTAAAACTAATATATCACTGTAGTTTAACTAACTGGAATTAAAATTAAAAAAAAATTACAACTTGGTGGTTCAGTTGGTTTAGCATCTGCCTTCAGCTCAGATCATGATCTCAGGGTCCTGGGATTGAACCCCACATCAGGCTCTCTGCTCAGCAGAGAGTCTCCTTCTCCTTCTTACTCTCCCTCTGTGCTTTCTCTCTCACTCTCAAATAAATAAAATCATGAGTGCTGAGTGTTATATGCAACTAATGAATTGTTGAACAGCATATCAAAAACTAATGATGGTTTAATACATTGCTTAATTTAATTTAAATTAAAAAATAAAACAAAACTTACAAATGAAGGACATTGACAATGAAACCAAATAGGCACTATTAAGGGGTAACAGTTCTATAAAATATTAAAACAAATTGTAAAACTAAAAAAAAAATTTAGTATGATACTGACTTGAGAATTGATAGATCAATTGAATACAATGTGATGAGGATTACTTCATTAATCAGAAACAAAGAAAAAACTTTTTAAAATATGATATGACTGAGAGTTTGTCAATTGTTTATTTTTTAAACATTTGATTTATTTATTCTAGAGAAAGAGAGAGAATGTAGGGGGAAGGGTAGTGGAGAAGTGAAAAGGAGAGAGAAAATCTCAAACAGACTGTGCATTGGACGCAGAGTCCAATGCTGGGCTTGATCTCACAGCCCTGGCATCATGAGCTGCACTGAAACCAAGAGTTGGCTTCTTAACTACTGAGCCATCCACGTATTCTTGTCAGTTGTTTCAGAAAATAAGTCTGGAACAATTACTATTGTGCCAATGATGAAATTCCAGAAAGCTTCAATAGTTAAGTAGATCAAGTTGTAAGAAGTTAAAATAATGTGGGTATGTCTCTAATTTCCTTATGAAGAAGACTTTCTAGGAATAAAAGAAATAGGAGATAAAAGCACAAGGGGAAATAGTAGTTTAAATAAAAAATAACATAAAACATGGTTTATGACTTCTAAATATAAATTTGAAAGTGTCAAAATGGCAAAGGAATAAGCTGACTACATATGGTCTTCAAGAAACACACTGAAAGACACAGGAAGTGTTAGAACAAAAAGTGAAGAGTCCATAGTCTCTCATGGTTCACCTCCCCTTCCAATTTCCCCCAACTTCCTTCTCCTTTCAAACTCCCCATGTCCTCCATGCTATTTGTTATGCTCCACAAATAAGTGAAACCATATGATAATTGACTCTCTCTGCTTGACTTATTTCACTCAGCATAATCTCTCCCAGCCCCATCCATGTTGCTACGAAAATTGGGTATTCGTCCTTTCTGATGGAGGCATAATACTCCATAGTGTATATGGACCACATCTTCCTTATCCATTCGTCCGTTGAAGGGCATCTTGGCTCTTTCCACAGTTTGGCGACCGTGGCCATTGCTGCTATAAACATTGGGGTACAGATGGCCCTTCATTTCACGACATCTGTATCTTTGGGGTAAATACCCAGGAGTGCAATTGCAGGGTCATAGGGAAGTTCTATTTTTAATTTCTTGAGGACTTTCCACACTGTTCTCCAAAGTAGCTGCACCAACTTTCATTCCCACCAACAGTGTAAGAGCGTTCCCCTTTCTCAACATCCCCTCCAACACATATTGTTTCCTGTCTTGCTAATTTTGGCCATTCTAACTTGTGTAAGTTGGTATCTTAATGTGGTTTTAATTTGAATCTCCCTGAGGGTTAGAGATGATGAACATTTTTTCATGTGTCTGATAGCCATTTGTATGTCTTCATTGGAGAAGTGTCTGTTCATATTTTCTGCCCATTTTTTGACATGATTATCTGTTTTGTGTGTGTTGAGTTTGAGGGGTTCTTTATAGATCCTGGATATAAACCTTTTGTCTGTACTGTCATTTGCAAATATCTTCTCCCATTCCGTGGGTTGCCTCTTTATTTTCTTGACTGTTTTCTTTGCTGTGCAGAAGCATTTGATTTTGATGAAGTCCCAAAAGTTTATTTTTGCTTTTGTTTCATTTGCCTTTGGAGACATATCTTGAAAGAAGTTGCTGTGGCTGATATCGAAGAGATTACTGCTTATGTTCTCCTCTAGGATTCTGATGGATTCCTGTCTCACGTTGAGGGTATTGAAGGGGCGGGGGGGTGGGAGTTCGGGGTACCCAGTGGTGGGTATTATAGAGGGCACAGATTGCATGGAGCACGGGGTGTGGTGCAAAAATAATGAATACTGTTATGCTGAAAATAAATAAAAAATAAATTTAAAAAAAAGTGAAGAAATATATACCATGCAAACAGCCAGGAGAATTGGACTGGAGTAGCTATACTAATATTGCACAAAAAAGACTTTAAAACAAAAATTGTGACTAGAAACAAAGAAGAGAATTTTATAATGATAAAAATTGTCAATCCATTGGTGAGATATAACCATTACAACCGTATATGCACCATAAAACAGACCTCTAAATATGTGAAACAAAAACCAACAGAAGTTATGAGAATAATGGACAATTCAATAGTAGTAGTTGGAGACTTTATTACCTAACTTTAAATAATGGATAGAACAACTAGACAGAAGATCAGAATATACATGAACAACATTATGAGCAAATTGGACCCAACAGATATCAGGAGAACACTCAACTCAACAAATAGCTGCATACACATTAATTTCAAGTACACAGGAAACATTCTCTGGGATAGATCATGTACTGGGTCATAAAAGGGTCATTAATTTAAAATTTTCAAAGCAAAGTATATTCTCCAACCTAAGTGAATATAATTAGAAATACATAACACAAAGGAATTTGGGAAGTTCACAAATATGTGGAAACAAAAACACAGTTCTAAAGGGACAACAGGAAAAAAAGAAACCACAGGGGAAATCAGAATATACTTTGAGGTAAATGAAAACCTAATCACAAGCTACCAAAGCTTAAGTAATGCAGTAAAAAGTGCTTAGAAGAAATTTATAGTTGTAATCACCTATAGACCTTAAATCAATAACTTAAACTTTCACCTTAAGAAACTAGAAAAAAGAGGACTAACCTAAATGCAAGGGAAACAGGAAGAAAAAAATAAGAGAATTAGAGGGAAGACAGAGAATCAAAGAACAATAGAAAAAATTAACATAACTAATAATTGGTCCTTTGAAAAGATCAACAAAATTGACAAATCATGTACTACTCTGACCAAAAAGAAAAAAAAAAATAGAGTAGACTTAAATACTTAAAATCAGTAATGAAAGGTGGGACATTACTGCCAACCTTACAAAAATGGAAAGTATTCTAAGGGAATACTATAAAAAGTTGTATGTCAACAATGAGATAAACTAAACAAAATGGACAAATTTGTAGAGAGCCCCAAAGCACCAAAACTGTCTAGGAAGACTAAACAGATAACCCACATGCAACAATGAAATAGTTTCTATTACAAATTTTAAAAAGTCTTTAAGTAGGGCATGCGTTTGTGATGAGTACAGGGTGTTATATGCAACTAATGAATTGTTGAACTCTATATCAAAAATTAATGAAGGGGGAGAGATAATGACTAAGACCAAGGAAAGAGAAGCGATCATCTGAAATTATCAACAGTTACATGGCAATAAGTTAAGCAATCTAGAAGAAATGGATGCATTCTTGTAAACCTATAAACTTCCAAGATTGAATCAGGAAAAAACTGACAACCTGAATAGACCAATATCTAGTAACCAGATTGAAGAAGTTATCAAAAACCACCCAAAAAAAACAAGAGCCCAGGACCTGATGGATTCTCTGGGGAATTCTACCAAACATTCAAAGAAAAAAATAATACTAATAATAATATTAAAAATAAAAACAAGTAATAACAGCTTCCCCTGAGGCTATTTCAAAAAATAGAAACAGAAGGAAAACTCCCAGGCTTTTTCTATGAAGCCAGCATTACTCTAATCCCCAAACCAGGCAAAGACCCCATCAAAAAGGAGAATTTCAGACCAATATCCCTGATGAATATGGATCCCAAGAGTCTCAACAAGATCCTAGCTAATAGGATCCAACAGTACATTAAAAAGATTATCCATCACGACCAGGTGGGATTTATCCCTGGGATGCAAGGTTGGTTCAACATTCTCAAATCAATCAATGTGATAGAGCAAGTAAATAAGAGAAGAGTGAAAAACCCCATGGTCCTCTCAATTGATGCAGAAAAAGCATTTGACAAGATGCAGCGTCTATTCTTTATTTAAACTCTTCAAAGTATAGGGATAGAGGGAACATTCAACTTCATAAAATATACCTATCTAATAGAATGTATTCTATATAATATATCTATATAATATATATATACTTATTTATAATATATATTATATATCTATATAATAGAAGATATTCTATATGTCTATATAATATGTATCTAGAATAATAAAATATATCTACATCTATGTATCTATATAAATGAATCTATATATAAATAAAATATATCTATGAAAAACTAACAGCAAATATCATTCTTTATAGGGAAAAGCTGACAGCCTTCCCTTTGAGATCAGGAACAGGACAAGGAGGCCCACTCTCACCACTCTTCTTCAACATAGTACTAGAATTCCTAGCAACAGCAAACAGACAACAAAAAGAAATAAAGTGTATTCAAATTGAGAAAGAACAAATTTAAGTCTCTCTCTTCACAGTTGACATGAAACTATATGAAAATCCCAAAAGACTCCACCTCAGACAGCAATTCAGTAATGTGACAGGATACAAAATTAATATACAGAAATCAGTTGCTTTCTTATACACTAACAATGAAAATATAGAAAAGGAAATTAGAGAATCAATTTCATTTTCTATACCACCAAAAACCATAAGATACGTGGGAATAAACCTAACCAAAGAGGTAAAGGATCTGTACTCGAGGAACTACAGAACACTCATGAGAGGAACTGAAGACACAAAAGATGGAAATCATGGATAAAAATAATAAACATTGTTAAGATGTCTATACTGCCCAGAGCAATCTATACTTGCAATGCTATTCAGATCAAAATTCCTCTGACATTTTTCAAAGTGCTGGAACAAACAATCCTAAAATTTGTATGGAATCAGGAGAGACCCTGAATTCCTAAGGAAATGTTGAAAAAGAAAAAGAAAACTGGGGACACCATGTTGCCTGATTTTAAGCTTTACTACAAAGCTGTGATTACCAAGACAGCATGGTACTGGCACAAAAACAGACACATAGACCAGTGGAACAGAGCAGAGAGTCCAGATATGGACCCACAACTCTATGGTCCAATAATCTTCAACAAGGCAGGAAAAAATATCCACTGGAAAAAAGACTGTTTCTTCAATAAATGGTGGTGAGTAATTTGGACAGCTATGTATAGAAGAATGAAACTCGACCATTTTCTTACAACATACACAAAGATAAACTCGAAACGGATAAAAGACCACAATGTGAGACAGGAATCCATCAGAATCCTAGAAGGAGAACATAGGCAGTAACCTCTCTGACATTGGCACAGCAACTTCTTTCAAGACGTATCTCCAAAAGCAAAGGAAACAAAAGCAAAAATGAACTTTTGGAACTTCATCAAGATCAAAAGCTTCTGCACAGCAAAGGAAATACTCAAGAAAACAAAGAGGCCACCCATGGAATGGGAGAAGATATTCACAAACGACAGTACAGACAAAGGGCTGATATCCAGGATCTATAAAAAATACCTCAAACTAAACACACACAAAACAGATAATCAAGTCAAAAAAATGGGTAGAAGACATGAGCAGACACTTCTCCAATGAAGACATATAAATGGCTATCAGACACATGAAGAAATGTCCATCATCACTAGCCATCAGGGAGATTCAAATCCAAACCACACTGAGATAGCACCTTACACCAGTTAAAATGGCCAAAATTAACAAGACAGTAAACAACGTGTATTGGAAAGGATGTGGAGAAAGGGGAACCCTCTTACACTGTTAGTGGGAATGCAAGTTGGTGCAGCTACTTTGGAGAACAGTGTGGAGATTCCTTAAGAAATTAAAAATAGAGCTTCTATATGACCCTGAAATTGCACTACTGGGTATTTACCCCAAAGATACAGATGTAGTGAAAAGAAGGGCCATTTGTAACCCAATGTACACAGCAGCAATGGCCAAGGTCATCAAACAGTGGAAAGAACCAAGATGCCCTTCAACGGATGAATGGATAAGGAAGATGTGGTCCATAGACACTAGGGAGTATTATGCCTATATCAGAAAGGTTGAATACCCAACTTTTGTATGCACATGGATGGGACTGGACAAGATCATGCTGAGTGAAATAAGTCAAGCAGAGAGAATCAACTACCATATTGTTTCACTTATTTGTGGAGCATAGGAAATAACACGGAGGACATGGGGAGATGGAGAGGAGAAGGGAGTTGGGAGAAATTGGAGGGGGAGACGAAACATGAGAGACTGTGGATTCTGAAAAACAATCTGAGGGTTTGAAGGGGCGGAAGGTGGGAGGTTGGGTGAGCCTGGTGGTGGGTATTATGGAGGGAATGTATTGCATGGAGCACTGGGTGTGTTGCATGAACAATGAATTCTGGTACACTGAAAAGAAATTCTTAAAAATTTAATTTTTTTTAAAGACAGGCATTTTAATAGAGATTGCACTGAATCTGTGTATCATTTTGAGCAGTATAGACATTTTAAAAATATTCTTCTAGCCAATGAACAGAAGACGTCATTCCATTTGTTTGTGTCCTTAATTTCTTTCAGCAATGTTTTATAATTTGCAGTGTACACATCTTTCATCTCCTCGACTAAATTTGTTCCTGAGTGTTATATTCTTTTCTGTGCCATTTTAAATGGAAATGTTTTCCTAATGTCATTTTCAGCTGGCACCTTGCTATGGTTTAGAAACAGAAATGATTTTTTAAATTTTTTATAAACATATATTTTTATCCCCAGGGTTACAGGTCTGTGAATCGCCAGGTGTACACACTTCACAGCACTCACCAAAGCACATACCCTCCCCAATGTCCATAACCCCACCCCCCTTCTCCCAACCATCCTTCCCCCGCAACCTTCAGTTTGTTTTGTGAGATTAAGAGTCACTTATGGTTTGTCTCCCTCCCAATCCCATCTTGTTTCATTGATTCTTCTCCTACCCACTTAAGCCCCCATGTTGCATCACCACTTCCTCATATCAGGGAGATCATATAATAATTATCTTTCTCCGCTTGACTTATTTTGCTAAGCATGATACGCTCTAGTTCCATCCATGTTGTCGCAAATGGCAAGATTTCGTTTCTTTTGATGGCTGCATAGTATTCCATTGTGTCTATATACCACATCTTCTTGATCCATTCATCTGTTGATGAACATCTAGGTTCTTTCCATAGTTTGGCTATTGTGGACATTGCTGCTATAAACATTCGGGTGCACGTGCCCCTTTGGATCACCACATTTGAATCACTCGGCATCAGGGAAATACAAATCAAAACCACAATGAGATATCACCTCACACCAGTCAGAATGACTAAAATCAACAATTCAGGAAATGACAGATGCTGGTGAGGATGCGGAGGAAGGGGAACCCTCCTACACTGTTGGTGGGAATGCAAGTTGGTGCAACCACTCTGGAAAACAGCATGGAGGTTCCTCAAAATGTTGAAAATAGAACTGCCCTGTGACCCAGCAATTGCACTACTGGGTATTTACCCTAAAGATACAGAAATGATTTTTATATGTTGCATTTGTATCCTGCAACTTTATGGGATTCACAGAAAGCCAAAGATCTCAGGATTTCACTTACATGAGGCACCTAAAAGAGTCAAAATCATGGGCGGTCTTTGTCAGCTTCCACCATGGTTCACTGTGGCCAGGGCCAAAGAATGCAGAAGCTGATGGTTCAGCCCATCAACTTCATCTTCAGATACTTGCAAAGTAGTTCTCAGATTCAGGTGAGGCCTTATGACCAAGTGACCATGCGGATAGAGGGCTATATCATTGGTTTTGATGAGTACATGAACCTCACATCAGGTGATGCTGAAGAGAGTCATTCTGAAACAAATTCAAGAAAACAACTGGATTGAATTGTGCTAAAAGGAGATAATATTACCCTCTTCTAAAGTGTCTCCAACTAGAAATGATCAACAAAGTGAGAAATTCTTGAGATGGTCATTTTGTTTGTTTTCTTAGATGTGCTTTGTTGGAAATGTAGTTCTAAAACTTTTGTTTGTATTGTTTTGACTACCTCTGTGTTATTACCAGAGGACAATAAATGATGTGGGATTGTTTTTTTAAAGATTTATTTATTTATTTATTTATTTATTTGATAGACAGAGATCGCAAGTAGGCAGAGAGGCAGGCAGAGAGAGAGGAAGGGAAGCAGGCTCCCTGTGGGATTGTTTTTATTTAAAAAAAAATTGTCAAACTCATAGAATCAAAGAATAAGATGATGGCTGCCAGGGACTGGGAATGGGGGAAATGGGGAGTTGCCAATCAGTGGGCATAAACTTTTGTTGTACAACATGAATAATTCAAAAATCTGCTGTACATCACTGTGCCTATCATTAGCAATACTGTATTGTATGCTCAAAGAGATTATTTTGAGAAGATGGATCTCATGTTAAGTGTTCTTACCATAATAAAACAAAACAAAATAAAGACAACTGTGCCATTCCAAATAAAAATAAAAATTAAAAAAAAGTAATCACGTCAAAAAAAAAAAAAATGTGCAAAAGACACGACCAGACACTTATCCAAAGAAGACAGACAAATGGCTAACAAACACATGAAAACAAGTTCATAATCACTAGCCATCAGGGAGATTCAAATCAAAACCACATTGAGGTAGCACCTTAATCCAGTTACAATGCCCAGAATTAACAAGACAGGAAACAACAGGTGTTGGAGAGGATGTGGAGAAAGGGGAACCCTCTTACACTGTTGGTGGAAAGGCAAGTTAGTGCATCCACTTTGGAAAACAGTGTGGATATTCCTTAAGAAATTAAAAATAGAGCTACCTTATGACCCTGCAATTGCCCTACTGGCTTTTTACTCCAAAGATACAGATGTAGTGAAAAGAAAGGCCATATGTACTCCAGTGTTCATAGCAGCAATGGCCACAGTGGCCAACCTGTAGAAAGAGCCAAGATGCCCTTCAAAAGACAAATGAATGAAGAAGATATGGTCCATATATAGGATGGAATATTACACCTCTATCAGAATGGATGAATACCCAACTTTTGTATCAACATGGATGGGACTGGAAGAGATTATGCTAAGTGAAATAAGTTAAGCAGAGAGAGTCAATTATCATATGGTTTCACTTACTTGTGCATCATAAGGAATAACACGGAGAACTTTGAGAGAAGGAGAGGAGAAGGGAGTTGGGGGAAATCGGAAGGGGAGACAAGCTATGAGAGACTGTGAATTCTGAGAAATAAACAGGATTTTGGAGGGGAGGGAGATGAGGGGTTGGATGAGCCTGTTGGTCGATATTAAGGAGGGCATGTATTGCATGGAACTCTGGGTGTGATGCATAAACAATGAATCTTAGAACACTGAAAAAATAAAATAAATTTTAAGTTAAAATAATAATTATTTTGATTTAACAATATATTTAAAGATCAAAACCATTAATGGTGTAATATATTTTGGCTAACTGTACATAATAAAAAAGGGAAATTTTTAAAAGTCTAGAATCAGATAGCTTCACTTATGATTTATTCCAAACATTTGAAGAATAAACACCAGCCCTTCCCAAACTATCTCATTATATAAGACTAGTATTACCATGATATCAAAACATCATGACAGAAATCATTGTGAAAACACTAGCAGTCTTAATCTACCAAGTGTAAGTTTTATATACCATGATCAAGTGGTATTTATTCCAGGAACCCAAGGTTCCTTCAACATACCAAAATCTATCAGGTTATTATACCATATTAATAAACAGCAAAACCACAGGATCCTCTCAATAGATGCAGGGAAAGCATTTCACAACACCCAACACCACTTTATGATAAAAGGAAAACACACTGAAGAAAAAAAACTAAAAAAATTAGAAGGAACATCATCACCCTGATAAAGGGCATCTAAGAAAAGCTCAGAGCTAATACCATCCATGCTCAGCAGTGATAGACTGAAATTTTTTCACCTGAGGTTAGGAAAAAGACAATGTCTATTCTTACCACTCCTATTCAACATGGTACTAGAGGTTCTAGGCAGGACAATTAGAAAAGAAAAACTAACAGAAGTCATTCAGATTGGAAATAAGTAAATTAAACTATTTTTTGCTTGTTTGCAGATGATATGATATTGTATGTAGTGTACCCAAAAGAATTCCACAAAAAAAAAAAAAAAACAAGTTGGCAAGGTTACAGGATACAAGAGCAGTAACAAAATTCATGTGCACTTCTATACACTAGTATTGAAATGGATTTAAGAAGACAATTCCAGTAGTTTTCCCATGTATCTGCTCTGTGTTCATTCTGTCCCAGAAAAGTTCACTCTGTGTGAACATGGTGATTTAAACCTATTGTGGGTCACAGCGAAAAGCTACTACAAGGATACCTGCCTTTTTCCCACAAAATACTTAGAAATAAATTTAATAACAGAGATACAAGGATTTGTACACTGAAAGCTACAAAATATCATTGAAGGAAATTAAGGACTCTTATATGTGAAAAGACATTCTCTGCCCAGAACCAGATGACTTAATATGATTAAGATAACAATACTCAAGAGGAGAGTTAAAATGGAGGATTAGTAGTTGGACCCTGAGCTTTCCTCATCCCCCAAATACAACTAGACTAACATCCAACTATTTGGAACAGCTAGGAATATGATCTGAGGATTAAGAAATCAATCTGCACAGTTGGAGGCAGAGTACGTGGCAGATTTGAGATTCAGAGCCATGAATTCAGGGAAAGGAAAGTTGTGGGGCCTCAAAAGGAAGGGAACCCTTTTTGTGGAGCAAAATCAGGGAGAGGGAGAGGAGGACAGAGTGCAGCCAGTAGGGATTACACAATAAGCCTCAGTGAGGAGATCCCCTCAGTTCTGCCAGGAGAACTTGGAAGAGCATACTTTAGGTATATTTGGAAGAGCATAATTTACCTCTCCAAGGACAAAAAGGCAGATGGGAGCCATTGAGAGACAATCAACAGCAGGAACAGAGATGTATGCAAAGGGAAGATACCTTTGTAGCAGCTTTTCTCTGTGAGCTACTAGGCTTCAATCACCTTGTGCACACCAAGTGGGTGCTTTTCTGGGACAGAACTGACCAGAGAAAAGTTACACACCCAGACAGCAGATAAACTGGGTGCCACTTTCCATTGTCTGCCAAATTAGATTCAATTTTCTGTATGACTGCTTCTCTGGGACAAAATGAGGAGTAGGAGACTGAGTAATGCCAGATGGCAGATAACCTTGCTGCAGCTTTTCACTGTGTGTCACAATAAACTTTAGCCTCCATGCACACACTGTGATTGCTTTTCTGGGAGAGGATGATGCTGGGTGTGCCACAAGGCTCTCCTCCATGGGAAGGGACTGGGATTGTTCCTTGCCAGGCCCTTTAAAACTTGCCAGGCCCTTTAATCCCAGCATAAGTATCTCCCTGCAAAACCAACACTACAGGGCAACACCTCTACATATTATAGTGAAGCTTGAAGATTACAAAGATAAAGAGAAAGTCCTGAAAGCAACTTGGGACAAGTAGTCCTTAAAATTCACAGTTAAACACATAAGGCTGGCAGTAGACCTGCCTACAGAGACCTGGCAGGTAAGGAAGGACTGGCATGATATATTCAATGTGCGAATGAGAAAAAATATGCAGGCAAGAATACTTTATTAAGCAAGGCTGCTATTCAGAAAGAAGGAGAGATAAAGAGTTTCCAAGACAAACAAGCACTAAAGGAATTCATGAACACTAAACCAGCCCTACAAGAAATATTAAAGGGGACCCTAATAGCAGAGACAGAGACCAAAAGTCACAAGGTCCAGAAAGGAACAGAGACAATCTACAAGAACAGGGACTTTACAGGAAATACAATGGCACTAAATTCGTATTTTCCAAGAATTACTCTAAATGTAAATGGACAAAATGTTCCAATCAAAAGACAGAGGGCATCAGAATGTATTAAAAAGAAGAAAAGACCCATCAATCTTCTGCTTACAAGAGACTTGTTTGAAACCCAAGACACCTCCAGATTGACAGTAAGGGGATGAGAAAAATTTATCTTGCTAATGGACATCAAGAGAAAGATAGAGTAGATACTCACATAACAGACAAACTAAATTTTGGACCAAAAAGTATAATAAGAGATGAAGTGGGACTATATCAAAATAAAGGGGTCTATCCAACAAGAAGATCAAACATTTGTAAATATTTATGCCCCTAACTTGGGAGCAGCCAAATATATCAGTCAATAACAAAACTAAGAAAACGTTTTTCAGGCAAGATGGTGGAGAAGTAGCAGGCTGAGATGACATCAGGCAGCAGGAGATCAGTTACATAACTTATCAAACAATGCTGAACACCTAAAAATCCAACAGGAGATCGAAGAGAAGAAGAGCAGCAATTCTAGAAACAGAAAATCGACCACTTTCTGAAAGGTTGGACTGGCGAAGAAGTGAATCCAAAGCGATGGGCAGATAGACCACAGGGGGAGGGGCCAGCTCCTGGCAAGCAGCGGAGCAACAGAGCACAAAATCAGAACTTTTTAAAGTCTGCTCCACTGAGGGACATCACTCCAGAGTCTAAGCCAGGAGAAGCCCACGTGGGGACTGCGTGATCTCAGGTCTTGAGAGGTCACAGAATGATCAGGGGTGTCTGAGTGTAGCAGCACTTGCAAGTATTAGAGCAGGGAAGCTGCTACAGAGACAGAACCAAGGAGTGAGCTCTCAACTCGGGGTTATCCTAAATTGTGTGGCACAAACCACTGCTCTGTGAGCAGGGACCCCACAAGATCTTGGGATACCCCCCCTGGAAGAGCGCAGGGATCTGTGGGGTTTGGAGACTCCAGGCAGGGCTGTGTGCCAGAGACAGAGACGCTTGGTCAGAGGCTGGGTTAGCTCGGAGTGCAGCCGGAGGCCAGGGAGACAGGAGTGATTGAGTGCTTTTCTCTGAGGGCACACTGAGGAGTGGGGCCCCGAGCTCTCAGCTCCTCCAGGCCAGTGAATGGGAGGTCACCATTTTCATTCCCATCCTCTGGAACTCTATGGAAAGTGTTCACGGAAAACAAGAAGCCAAAAGCGAACCCGAGAGGATTACTTAGCCTAGCCCCTGGTAAGGGCGATGCAAGTCCGCCTCGGGCAAATACACTTTAGAATCACTACAACAGGCCCCTCCTCCAGAAGACCATCAAGAAATATATCCAAGACCAAGGTCACTTACCAAAGAGAACAGTGGGATTCCAGAGGAGGAGAGAGCAAATCATGGAATTCAAGACTTTCTCCCCATGATTCTTTAGTCTTGCAAAGTTAATTAATTTTTTTAATTTTATTTTTTCTTCTCCTAAATTTTTTTTAACTTTAACTCTTTCCTCTTTTAACGTCATTATTATAGTTATAGTTTATCCTTCATTTTATCTATTTTTTGTAACACATAGGGTTTTTTCTTCTAAAAACAAATTAGGATACAACTTCTTCTAATAGATCAAAATATACCCTAAATCTAACACAGGGTTTTGTTTTAGTCTCCAGACTGAGCAAATTTTCTCCACTTTCTTCTTCTTTATTCTTCCAACCAACTTATCTTATCAAATTCTTTTTAGAAATTAAAAAAAACATATCTTTATAGTCATATTCCATCCCTTCATCATGTTTACCCTTATATATGTTTTTTATACTTGAAAATTTTGGGAGGTAGTTTGTTCCAAGAGACCAAAATCCCCCCCAAATTAAGTGGGGGGGACAATGTTCCATTCACCAGTCTAATACATATATTTTCTTTTTTATACTTTTTCTTTTTTTTCTGAACTTCTTCTTACCCCCATCATTTCCCCCATGATCTGGGGTCTATTCTGAACTGGTTAAAGGGTATTGTCCTGAGGTCTTTGTCACCCTTTTAGTGTTATATTTGCTCCTTCATATATTCTTATCTGGATAGAATGACAAGGCAGAAAAACTCACTGAAAGGGAACAAAAAAAAAGGAACAAGAGGCAGTACCAAAGGCAAGGGACCTAATCAATACGGACATTGGTAATATGTCAGATCTAGAGTTCAGAAGGACGATTCTCAAGGTTCTATCCGGGCTTGAAAAAGGCATGGAAGATATTAGAGAAACACTGTCTGGAGAAATAAAAGCCCTTTCTGGAGAAATAAAAGAACTAAAATCTAACCAAGTTAAAATTTTAAAAAAAGCTATTAATGAAGTGCAATAAAAAATGGAGGCTCTTAGTGCTAGGATAAATGAGGCAGAAGAGAGAATTAGTGATATAGAAGACCAAATGACAGCATAAAGAAGCTGAGCAAAAGAGTGTCAAACAACTACTGGATCACGAGGGGAGAATTCAAGAGATAAATGGTACCACAAGATGAAACAACATTAGAATAACTGTGATTCCAGAAGAAGAAGAAAGAGAGAGGATAGCAGAAGGTATATTGGAGAGAATTATTGTAGAGAATTTCCCTAATATGACAAAGGGAACAAGCATCAAAATCCAGGAGGCACAGAGGACACCCCTAAAAATCAATAAGAATAGGTTCACACCCCACCATCTAATAATAAAAATTTACTAGTCTTAGCTACAAAGAGAAAATCCCGACAATAGCCAAAGACAAGAAGTCTGTAACATACAATGGTAAAAATATTAGATTGGCAACAGACTTATCCACAGGGTCCTGGCATGCCAGAAAGAACTGGCATGACCTATACAGAGCACTAAATGAGAAAAATATGCATCCAAGAATACTATATCCAGCTAGGCTATCATTGAAAATAGAAGGAGAGATAAAAAACTTCCAGGACAAACAAAAACTAAAAGAGTTTGTAAACACCAACCCAGCTCTACAGGAAATATTAAAAGGGGTCCTCTAAGCAAAGAGAGCATCTAAAAGTAGTAGACCAGAAAGGAACAGACAATATAAAGTAATAGTCACCTTACAAGTAATATGATGGCACTAAATTCATCTCTTTCAATAGTTACCCTGAATGTAAATGGGCTAAATGCCCCAATCAAAAGACACAGGGTATCAGAATAGATAAAAAAAAAATCAATATGCTGCCTACAAGAAACTCATTTTAGAACCAAAGACACCTCCATATTTAAAATAAGGGGGTGGAAAACAATTTACCATGCTAGTGGACATCGAAAGAAAGCTGAGGTGGCAATCCTTATATTGGATCAATTAGATTTTAAGCCAAAGACTATAAAAAGAAATGAGGAAGACACCATATCATACTTAAAGGGTCAGTCAAACAAGAAGACCTAACAAGTTTAAATATCTATGCCCCTAACATGGGAGAGACAGGTATATAAACCAATTAATAACAAAATCAAGGAAACACATAAAAAAATACAATAATAGTAGGGGACTTTAACACTCTCCTCCCTGAATGGACATATCACTCAAGCAAGAATCAACAAGGAAATAAAGGCCTTAAATGACAAACTGGACCCGATGGACATCACAGATATATTCAGAACATTCCATCCCCAAACAACAAAATACACATTCTTCTCTAGTGCACATAGAACATTCTCCAAAATAGATCACATCCTGGGTCATAAATCAGGTCTCAACAGGTATCAAAAGATTGGGATCATTCCCTGCATATTTTCAGACCACAGTGCTCTGAAGCTAGAACTCAATCACAAGAAGAACTTTAGAAAGAACCCAATACATGCAGATTAAACAGCATCCTTCTAAAGAAAGAAGGGATCAACAAGAAAGTTAAATAAGAATTTTTAAAAATCATGGAAACAAATGATAATGAAAATACAACTGTTCAAAATCTGTGGGACATAGCAAATGTAGTCCTGAGAGGAAAATATGTAGTGATACAAGCCAATCTCAAGAAACAAGAAACGTCTCAAACATATAACCTAACCCTACACCTAAAGGAACTGGAGAAAGAACAAAAAAGAAAGCCTAAACCCAACTGGAGAAGAAAAATAATCAAGATCAGAGCAGAAATAAATGAAACAGAATGCAAAAAGCACAATAGAACAAATCAATGAAACTAAGAGATGGTTCTTTGAATTAATAAGTTTGATAAACCCTTGGCGAGACTTATGAAAAAGAAAAGAGAAAGGACCCAAATACATAAAATCATAAATGAAAGAGGAGAAATCAGAACCAACAGCAAAGAAATACAAACAATTATAAGAATATATTCTGAGCAACTATATTTCAGAAAATTGGACAATTTGGAAGAAATGGATGCATTCCCAGAGACATATAAACTACCACAACTGAACCAGGGAGAAATAGAAGACCTGAACAGACCCATAACCAGTAAGCAGATCAAAACAGTCATCAAAAATCTCCAAGGAAACAAAAACCCAGGACCAGATGGCTTCCCAGGGGAATTCTACCAAACATTTAAAGAAGAATTAATTCTTATTCTCCTGAAACTGTTTCAAAAAATAGAAACGGAAGGAAAATGTCCAAACTCATTTTATGAGGCCAGTATTACCCTGACCCCAAAACCAGACTAGGATCCCATCAAAAAAGATAATTACAGACCAATATCCTTGAAGAGCACAGATGTAAAAATTCTCCCCAAAATACTAGCCAATAGGCTCCAACAGTATATTGAAAGGATTATCCACCATGACCAAGTGGGATTTATTCCAGTGCTGCAAGATTGGTTCAACATCCACAAATCAATCAATGTGATACAATGCATTAATAAAAGAAAGAACAAGAACCTTATGAGACTTTGTCAAAAAATATTTGACAAAGTAAAGCATTCTTTCCTGATCAAAACTCTTCAAAGTGTAGGGATAGAGGGCACGTACCTCCATATCATCAAAGCCATCTATGAAAAATCCACCACGAATATCATTCTAAATGGAGAAAAACTCAGAGTATTACAGTAAGGTCAGGAACACGTCAGGGATGTTCATTATCACCACTGCTATTCAACATAGTACTAGAAGTTCCAACCTCAGCAATCAGGCAACAAAAAGAAACTAAAGGCATCTGAATTGGCAAAGAAGAAGTCAAACTATCACTCTTTGTAGATGATATGAAACTCTATGTGGAAAACCCAAAAGACTCCACTCCAAATCTGCTCGAACTTGTAGAGGAATTCAGGAAAGTGTCAGGATATAAAATCAATGCTCAGAAACCAGTTGCATTTCTTTACTCCAAAAACAAGACAGGGGGTGCATGGGTGGCTCAGTGGGCTAAGCCTCTGCCTTCGGCTTGGGTCATGATCCCAGGGTCCTGGGATCAAGCCCCGCATCGTGGTCTCTGCTCAGCGGGGAGCCTGCTTCCTCCTCTCTATCTGCCTGCCTCTCTGTCTACCTGTGATCTCTGTCAAAGAAATAAGTAAAATCTTAAAAAACAAAAAACAAAAAAACAACAAGACAGAAGAAAGAGAAAAGTTAAGGAGTCAATCCCATTTACAACTGCACTCAAAACCATAAGATACCTAAGAATAAACCCAACCAAAGAGGCAAAGAATCTATACTCAGAAAACTACAAAGTACTCATGAAATTATTTGAGGAGGAAACAAAGAAACGGAAAAATGTTCCATGCTCATGGATTGGAAGAAAAATACTGTGAAAATGTCTATGCTACCAAAAGCAATCTACACATTTGATGAAATACCTATCAAAATCCCATCCATTTTTTTTAAAGAAATGGAACAAATAATCATAAAATTTATATGGAACTGAAAAATACCTCAAATAGCCAGAGGGATGTTGAAAAAGAAACCCAAAGTTGTTGGCATCACAATTCCAGACTTCAAGCTCTATTACAAAGCTGGCATCATCAAGACAGTAGGGTACTGGCATACAAACAGACACATAGATCAATGGAACAGAATAGGGAGCCCAGAAATAGACCCTCAACTCTTTGGTCAACTAATCTTCAACAAAGCAGGAAAGAATGTCCCATGGGAAAAAAAGAGTCTCTTCAACAAATGGTGTTGGGAAAATTGGACTGCCACATGCAGAGAAATGAAACTGAGCCATTTCCTTACACCCCACATAAAAATAGACTCCAAATGGATGAAGTACCTCAATGTGAGAAAGGAATCCATCAAAATCCTTGCACAGGCAACAATCTCTTCAACCTCAGCTGCAGCAAGTTCTTCCTAGGAACATCACCAAAGGCAAGGAAATCAAGGACAAAAATGAACTATTGGGATTTCATCAAGATCAAAAGCTTTTACACAGCAAAGGAAATAGTTAACAAAACCAAAAGACAACTGACAGAATGGGAGAAGATATTTGCAAATGGCATATCAGATAAAGGGCTAGTATCCAAAATCTATAAAGAACATAGTAAACTCAACACCCAAAGAACAAATAATCCAACCAAGAAGTGGGCAGAAGACATGAACAGACATTTCTGCAAAGAAGACATCCAAATGGCCAACAGACACATGAAAAAGTGGTCCACATCACTCGGCATCAGGGAAATACGAACCAAAGCCACACTGAGATATGACCTCACACCAGTCAGAATGGCTAAAATTCACAAGTTAGGAAATGACAGATGCTGGAGAGGATGTGGAGAAAGGGGAACCCTCCTACACTGTTGGTAGGAATGCAAGCTGGTGCAGCCACTCTGGAAAACAGCATGGAGGTTCCTCAAAAAGTTGAAAATAGAGCTACCCTATGACCCAGCAATTGCTCTACTGGGTATTTACTCTAAAGATACAAATGTAGTGATCCAAAGGGGCATGTGCACCCTAATGTTTATAGCAGCAATGTCCACAATAGCCAAACTATGGAAAGAACCAAGATGTTCATCAACAGATGAATGGATAAAGATGTGGTATGTATATGTATATATTCCATTCCATAGTATTCCACTATATCAGTGGAATATATATAGTATTCCACTATATATATATAGTGGAATACTATGCAGCCATAAAAAGAAATGAAATCTTGCCATTTGTGATAACATGGATGGAACTATAGGTATTATGCTTAACGAAATAAGTCAATCAGAGAAAGACAACTATCATATTATCTCCCTGGTATGAGGAAGTGGAGCCCCAACGTGGGGGATTTATGTGATAGGAAAAAATAAATGAAACAAGATGGTATTGGGAGGGAGACAAACAATAAGAGACTCTTAATCTCACAAAACAAATAGGGGTTGCTTGGGGGAAGGAGAGGGAGAGAGTGTTGGGGTTATGGATATTGGAGAAGGTATGTGCTATAGTGAGTGCTGTGAAGTGTGTGAACTAGGTGATTCACAAACCTATACCCCTGAGTCTAATAATACATTGTATGTTAATAAAAAAGTTAAATAAAAAGAATAACAAAACGAAGAAAACGCATTGATACTAATATAATAACGTTAGGGGACATTAACACCACACTGACAGCAATGGACAGATCATCTAAGCAGAAGATCAACAAGGAAGCAAGGGCTTTGAATACCACACTGGAAAAGATGGCACCACAGACATATTCAGAACATTTTATCCTCAACAGCAGAACGCACATTCTTTCTGAGTGCACATGGAACATTCTTCAGAATTCATCAAATACAGGGTCACAAATCAAGTCTCAACTAATACAAAAAGGGTGAGACCATAACATGCACATTTTGAGAGCACAATGCTATGAAATTTGAAGTCAACTACAATAAAAAAAATTTGGAAGGACCCCAAATATATATATATATATATATATATATATATATATATATATATATATATATATATTTATTTGGGGTCCTTCCAAATTTTATATTATATATATATATATTACAAAGAAGCAAATAATAATGAAAACATGAGATTTCAAAAGCTTTGGGATTCAGCAGAGACAGATCTAAGAGGAAAGCAGATAACAAAATTCTTCCTCAAGAAACAACAAAAAAAGTTTCAAATACACAGTATAACCTCACACCTAAAGGACCTGGGGCGGGGGGACAGCAAGTAAATACTAACTCCAGCAAAGGAAGAGAAACAATAAAGATGAGAGCAGGAATCAATGATATAGACTGTTTTTTTTTTTTTTTAATGAAGCGGTAGAACAGATCAATGGAACTAGAAGCTGGATAAAATGATAAAATGATTGATAGTGATAAAAGGATTGATAAAACCCTAGCCAGGCATATCAAAAAGAAAAGACAAAGAACCCAAATACATAAAATCAAGACTGAAAGAGGAGAGATCACAATCATCAGGGAAGTGAATATAATTATAAGAGACTATGATAAGCAACTGTGTTCCAAGAAATTAGGCTATCTGGAAGAAACTGATGCATTCCTAGACACATTTAGACTCCCAAAATTGAAACATGAAGAAATAGAAAACCTGAACAGACCTATTGCTAGCAAATAATTCGAATCAGCAATCACAAATCTCCCAACAAACAAGAGTCCAGGGCCAGATGGCTTCCCAGGGGAATTCTACCAAACAATCAAGGAAGAATTAATACATAATCTTTTCAAATTATCCCGAAAAATAGAAATGGAAGGAAAACTTTGGGACTCATTCTACAAGACCAGTTTTATGCTGATCCCCAAGCCAGACAAGGACCCCACTAAAAAGGAGAATTACAGACAAATATCCCTGACGAACGTGATTGCAAAAGTTCTCATCAAGATCCTAGCTAATAGGATCTGACAGTAGTATTTTAAAAGGATTATTTGCCATGACCAAGTAGGATTTATTCCTAAGCTGCAGGGGTGGTTCAACATTCACATTTCAATCAACATGATACACCACATAAGTAAAAGAAACAGTAAGAACCATATGATCCTCTCAAATGTGGAGAAAAAAAAAATCTGACAAAATACAAAATCCTTTCTTGGTAAGAACCCTCCACAATATACGGACAGAAAAAAACATATCTCAATATCATAAAAGCCATATACAAAACACCCACAGTGAATATCATCCTAAATGGGAGAAAAAATAGAGCTTTTCCTCTAAGGTCAGGAACACAGCAGGGAAACCCACTTTCATCCCTGTTGTTCAGCACCTCAACAATCAGAAAACAAAAAGTATCAAAGTCTGCAAGCTTTTTCCCATTGAGGATGATATTTGTTGTGGGTCTTTCATAGATAGATTTGATGAAGTTCAGGAATGTTCCCTCTATCCCTATACTTTGCAGCATTTTACCATTGAGATCAGGAACACGACAAGGATGCCCACTCTCACCACTCTTGTTCAACATAGTATTAGAAATCCTAGCAACAGAAATCAGACAACAAAGAGAAATAAAAGGTATCAAAATTGGCAATGAAGAAGTCAAACTTTCTCTCTTCGCAGATGACATGATTCTTTATATGGAAAACCCAAAGGACTCCGCCCCCAAACTACTAGAACTCATACAGCAATTCAGCAACGTGGCAGGATACAAACTCAATGTACAGAAATCAGTGGCTTTCTTATACACTAACAATGAAAATACAGAAAGGGAAATTAGAGAATCAATTCCATTTACTATAGCACCAAGAACCATAAGATACCTGGGAATAAACCTAACCAAAGAGGTAAAGGATCTGTATTCGAGGAACTACAAAACACTCATGAAAGAAATTGAAGAAGACACAAAAAGATGGAAGACCATTTGATGTTCTTGGATCGGAAGAATAAACACTATTAAAATGTCTACACTGCCTCGAGCAATCTATACTTTTAATGCCATTCTGATAAAAATTCCACCGGTATTTTTCAAGGAACTAGAGCAAATAATCTAAAAATTTGTATGGAATCAGAAGAGACCCCGAATCGCTAAGGAAATGTTGAAAAACAAAAATAAAACTGGGGACATCACGCTACCTGATTTCAAGCTTTACTAAAAAGCTGTGATCACCAAGATAGCATGGTACTGGCATAAAAAGAGAAACATAGAGCAGTGGAACAGAGTAGAGAGCCCAGATATGGACCCTCAACTCTATGGGCAAATAATCTTCGACAGAACAGGAAAAAATATCCAGTGGGAAAAATACAGTCTCTTCAATAAATGGTGCAGGGAAAACTGGGCAGCTATATGTATAAGAATGAAACTCGCCCATTCTCTTACACAGTACACAAAGATAAACTCAAAATGGATAAAAGACCTCAACGTGAGACAGGAATCAATCAGAATCCTAGAGGAGAACACAGGCAGTAATCTCTTCGATATCAGCCACAGCAACTTCTTTCAAGATATGTCTCCAAAGGCAAAGGAAACAAAGCCAAAATAAACTTTTGGAACTTCATCAAAATCAAAAGCTTCTGCACAGCAAAGGAAATACTCAAGAAAACAAAGAGGCAACCCACGGAATGGGAGAAGATATTTGCAAATGACAGTACAGACAAAAGTTTGATATCCAGGAACTATAAAGAACTCCTCAAACTCAACACACACAGAACAGACAATCATGTCAAAAAATGGGCAGAAGACACGGACAGACAGTTCTCCAACGAAGACATACAAATGGCTATCAGACACATGAAAAAACGTTCATTATCACTAGCCCTCAGGGAGTTTCAAATTAAAACCACGTTGAGATATCACCTTACACCAGTTAGAATGGCCAAAATTAGCAAGACAGGAAACAACATGTGTTGGAGGGGATGTGGAGAAAGGGGAACCCTCTTACACTGTTGGTGGTAATGCAAGTTGGTGCAGCCTCTTTGGAGAACAGTGTGGAGATTCCTCAAGAAATTAAAAATAGAACTTTCCTATAACCCTGCAATTGCACTACTGGGTATTTACACCACAGGTACAGATGTAGTGAAAAGAAGGGCCATCTGTACCCCAATGTTTATAGCAGCAATGGCCAAGGTTGCCAAACTGTGGAAAGAACCAAGATGCCCTTCAACAAACGAATGGGTAAGGAAGATGTGGTCCATATACACTATTGAGTATTAGGCCTCCATCAGCAAGGACGAATACCCAACTTTTGTAGCAATATGGATGGGGCTGGAAGAGATTATGCTGCGTGAAATCAGTCAAGCAGAGAGAGTCAATTATCATATGGCTTCACTTATTTGTGGAGCATAACAAATAGCATGGAGGACATGGGGAGTTAGAGAGGAGAAGGGAGTTGTGGGAAATTGGAAGAGGAGGTGAACCATGAGACACTATGGACTCTGAATAACAATCTGAGTGTTTGGAAGTTTTGAAGGGGCAGGGTGTGGGAGGTTGGGGTACCAGGTGGTGGGTATTATAGAGGGCACGGATTGCATGGAGTACTGGGTGTTGTGCAAAAATAATGAATACTGTTATGCTGAAAATAAATAAAAAAATAAAAATAAATTTAAAAAAAAAGTATCAAAGGCATGGAAATCTTCAAAGAAAAATTCAAACATTCACTCTTTGCAGATGAATTGATACTCTCTTTAGAGAACCTGAAAGATTACACCAAAAAATTTGCTAGAACTGATGTGGGAATTTCACAAGGTCACAGGTTATAAAATCAATGCTCAGAAGTCTGTTACATAGCTATACACTAAAAATGAAACAAAAAAGAGAAACCAAGTACTTGATCCCATTTCAATGGCACCAAAAAACATAAGAAACCAAGGAATAATCATAACCAAAGAGGTAAATGATTTGTACTCTGAAAACGATACACTAATTATGAAAGAAATTGAGAAAGACATGAAGAAATGGAAAAACATTCCATGCTCATGGATTGGAAGAACAAATATTATTTAAAATGTCTCTGCTACCCAAAGCAATATACATATTCAATGCAATCTCTCTCAAAATGTTATTTTTTTTTTTCACAGAGTGGAAACATGTAGTCCTAAAATAAGTATGGAAACAGAAAAGACCCTGAATTGTCAAAGAAATGTTGAAAAAGGAAATCAAAGCTGGAGTCATCACAATTCTGGATTCCAGTTATATTACAGTGCTGTTATAATCAAGACAACATAGTACTGGCACAAAAACAGACACGTACATCAAAGGAACAGAATAGAGAACCCAGAAATGAACCCTGAACTCTAGAGTAAACTTATCTCTGACAGAGCAAAGAAAGAATATCCAATGCAAAGAAGAGAGTCTCTTCAATAAATGCTGCAGGAAAAATTGGACAGCCACATACATAAGAATGAAACTGGACCATTTTCTTACACCACACACAAAAATAAACTCAAGATGGATGAAAGACCTCAGTGCAAGATGATTAGGAATCCATCAGAATCCTAGAGAACACAGGCAAAAAAAACCTCTTTGACCTCGGGCACAGCACCTTCCTTCTAGACTTCTCACCAAAGGCAATGGAAAAAAAGAAAACAAAATTGAACCATTGTAATTTCATTTGGATAAAAAAAAATCTTTTTGCAGTCATGGAAACAATCACCAAAATTAAAGGGCAGCCTACAGAATGTGAGGTGATATTTTTAAATAACATATCACATAAAGGGGCAGTAGCCAAAATCTTTAAGAAACTTATCAAACTCAAAACATCCCCCCAAAAAATCAAATCAGGAAATGTGCAGAATGCGTAGAGGAATATTTCTCCAAAGAAGACCTACTAATGGCTAACAGACACATGGATAAATGCTCATCATTCCACATCAGGGAATGATCAAATCAAAAGCACAATGAGATACCACCACACACCAGTCAGAATGGTTAAAACGAACATCTCAGGAAACAACAGGTGTTAGTGAAGATGTGGAGAAAAGGGAACCCTTTTACACAATTGGTGAGAATGCAAACTGGTTTAGCCACTCTGCAAAACAGCATGGAGGTTCCTAAAAGTTAAAAATACAACTACCTTATGACACAGCAATTTCACGACTAGGTATTTATCTAAACAATAAAAAAGATAATGATTCAAAAGGGCATGAGCACCCCAATGTTTATAGCAACAATGTCCATAATAGCCAAAATATGGAAAGAGCTCAGGTATCCATTGACGGAGAAGTGGACAAAGAAGAGGTTGTATAGGGGTGCCTGAGTGGTTTGGTCAGTTAAGCGTCTGCCTTTTGTTCAGGTCATGACTCCAGGGTCCTGGGAAGGAGCCCTGCATTGGGATCCCTGCTCAGTAGAGAGCCTGCTTCTCTCTCTCCCTCTGCCTTCTCCTCTCTCTGTTTGTGCTCTCTCTCTCTCTCTGACAAATAAATAAATAAATAAGTTAGGAAAAATATATATGTGTGTGTATATATATACACACACATACATATATGTATGTATGTATGTATGTATGTATGTATGTATTGGAATATTCTTCAGCCATCACAAAAAATGAAAAATGAAATCTTGCCATTTTCAATGATGGAGATGGAACTAGAGGGTATTGTGCTAAGCAAAATAAGCCAGTTAGTGAAAGACAATTATCAGATTATTTCACTTATATGTGGATTTTAAGAAACAAAACAGATGAATATAGGGGAAGGGAAGAAAAAAATAAAATAAGATGAAGACAGAGATGGAAAGAAACTATAAGAGACTCTTAATTCGAGGAAACAAACTGAGGGTGGCTGGAGGGGGGGTAGATGGGGTATTGGGTAATTGGGTGATGGGCATTAAAGAGGGTACTTGATATAAAGAGCACTGGGTGTTATATGCAACTGATGAATCACTAAATTCTATACCTGAAAATAATAGTACACTATATCATAACTAAATTGAATTTAAATTTAAAATAAGGTAGAAGGGAAGAGAGAGGCAAGCCATAACAGACTCTTAAGTATAGGAAACTAGCTCTTAAATATAGTAAACAAGCTGTGGGTTCCTGGAGGAAAGGTGGGTGGGGTGAATGGGGTAACTTGGGCATTAAGGAGGGCACTTGATGTAATGAACACTGGGTGTTACATGCAACTGATGAATCAGTAAATTCTGATCTTGAAACTAATAACACAGTACATGTTAACTTAAAACACAAAATTTAAAAAAAGGTGATGATACTCTCCAAATATATCACCAGTTTAAATGCAAACCCTACCAAACTCTCAGTAAGCTTTTCTTCTGACATTGAACAACTGATGTTAAAATCCATGGAGGAATTTCAGAAAATGAGAATTTTCAAAACATCAATTTTTTTAAGGAAAAATAAAAGATGAACAAAGTTAGAGGACTCACTATTTATGTTTTCAAAGCATACTAAGTGGTGGATCACTAAATTATACTCCTGAAAGCAATATTACCCCATATGTTAACTAACTAGAATTTAAGTAAAACCTTGAAACAATCAAACCAAAAACCTACTACAGAGCCACATTAATTAAGACTATGTGGCACTGGCATAAAGAAGGGTGTATAGACCGATGGCATAGAATTGAGAGTCCAGGAATAAATTGATATGTTCATGGTCAATTGATTTTCAATGAGGATGCCAGGAAAACTCAATGGAGACATATTATTTTCATCAAATGGTGCAGACAACTAGATACCACATACAAAAAGAATGCAATTGGACCCCTACAGAATACTATATACAAATATTAATGTATAGTATAGATCAGACCTAAATATAAGCATCAAATGTATAAACCTCCTAGGAGACTGCTTGGGTGTAACTTTATAACTCCATCTAGGCAATGGTTTCTTAGAATGACACTGAAAGCAGAAACAACCAGAAAATGATAAATTGCACTTCATCTAAATAAAAACATGTGTGATTTCACAAGAAAATGTGAAGACAACCCCTAGACATGAGAAAACTTATGAAGTCATATACCTGATACGAGTCTAGTATTCAGAATATATAAATAGCTCTAACAATAGTAAAAAGATAAATAACCCAATTAAAAGGTGTAAAAAGTATTTAAATAGATATTTTTCTCCAAAAAGGTATGTCAATGGCCAATAATCACATAAGATGACCAATATCATTGGTCATTAAAGACTTCAAATCAAAAGCACAATGAGATACCACTTCACAGTCACTTGGGTGGCTATATATATATATATAAAAAAAAAACCTTCAAAAAATAACAAGTGTTGGAAAGGGTGTTGAAAAGGCAAAAATCCTCATACACTTCTGGTGAGAAGGTAAAATGATGCAGCCACATTGGGAAACACTCTGACATTTCCTCAAAGAAATAAATGTAGATTTACCATGTGACCCAGTTATTCTGCTCATAAGTCTATACCCCCAAAAAATTAAAAACGAAATTCAAACAAATATTTCTATAGCAACATTATTCATAGTATTCCCAAGGTGAAAACTACCCCAGTACCCAATCCCCATCCAAAGGATAAATTGTGGCACATCCACATAATGGAGTGTTATTCATTGATAAAAAGGAAAGATGTACTGATACATGCTACAAGAGATGGACATTGAAAACATTATTCTAAGTGGAAAAATCCAGTCACAAGAGGCAGCATATTGTATGATTCCACTCATATGAACTGTCCAGAATGGGTGAATCTGTAGAGACAGAATACAGATTATCAGTTGCCAGGGGCTAGGTGGAAGGGGGAGGTGGTATCGAGTTTATTTCTGGATTGGTGAAAATGTTCTGGAATTAGATAGTGATGATTGTTGCACACCCTTATGAATATTCTAAAAACCGAATTGTACATTTTATTTTTTAAGGATTTATTTATTTATTTTAGAGAGATGGAGGGAGGGAGAGAGAGAGAGAAAGAGAGAGAGAATAAGCAGGAGGGACAGAGGGTGTGTGTGAGAGAGAGAATCTTTCTTTCTTTTTCTTTTTTTAAAAATTATATTTATATTTGACAGAGAGCGATTACAAGTAGGCAAAGAGGCAGGTAGAGGGAGAAGCAGGTTCCTCACTGAGCAGACAGCCTGACATGGGGCTCGATCCCAGGACCCTGAGCCATGACCTGAGCCGAAGGCAGTGACTTAACACACTGAGTCACCCAGGCTCCCTGAGAGAGAGAGAGAATCTTAAGCAGACTTCATAATGAGCATGAAGCCTGATGTGGGGCTCAATTCCAGGACCCTGAGATCATGACCTGAGCTAAAACCAAGAGTGAGATGCTCAACTGACTGCACCACCCAGATGCCTGAATTGTACATTTTAAAGAGTAATCTTTTTGGTATATCAATTATATCTCAACTAAAAATGAGTATCACTTTGTTACTGGAAATCTTCAGAGGAGGGAAGATGGTGGAAGAGTAGGGGACCTAACTTTATGTGGTCCCTTGAATTTAAATAGATAACTATCAAATCATTATGAACACCCATGAATTCAACCTGAGATGGAAGAAAAAAATATCTGAAACTCTACAAGTAGAAAATTGACCACTTTTTGCAAGGTAGTAGGTGCAGAGAAGTGAATCTGAGAGAAAATGTCAGAAGATAAATGGAGGGGGGAGGGAACCTCCCTGAACTGGCTACCAGAAAGTTATATAGCCCCTGAGGGCAAAATTGGAATACTTAGAAATCTGCTCCAGTGAGAAACATCCCTGTCTGAAAGGCACTCAGGGGTTGAAACAGGCAGATTCCTAGGTGGCACAGTGTGGTTTCAGGATACCTGGATTCACAGAATTGATGGGGGTGCCTGACCTGGTAGAGTTCCCAAGCAGGTAAGTGGGGAAACTGGTCACAGTCAGCAAGCCCAGGAAGGGACTCTCAGTTCAGTATATGATTAACTGTGAGCCAGGACCCAGTTGGGTGACTGCTTTCTGCGTGGGGTCCCTGAGGAGGAATTGAAGACCAAATCCCTCTGCCATCCCCAGAAGGGGCAGAATGGGTGGGAGCACAGCTGGGAAACAGCTCTCATGGCAGTGGCCCTGTAAAGGACAGTGTGGGACAACCCTCTGCTATTTCCTGGGAGGGGCGGAACAGGTGCATGCATGACTGGGCAACAATTCTCAGGGTGGGGTCCCTGTAAAGGTCAGTGCTGGGCAACTCTCTGCCATCCCATGGGAGGGTCGGAGCAGGTGTGTGCACAATCCAGTGACTGCTCTCAGCACCAGGACCCTACAAGGTACAGTAATACAGAAACTGTTGAATTCCCCTGGGAAGACGTCTATGGATGTGCACTGTAGGAGTCTGCAGAGTGTGACACACACAAAAGTTTAGACCATTTGTCCAAGAGGGTATATTAAAGTGAGGGGACTTTGCTCTTTTGACTCTGAGGATGGGTACAGGGGTACTGCCATTTCTTTTCTTTCTTTCTTTCTTTTCCTCTAAACAGGCACAGAAAACCTTCAGTGAACAAAAGCCACAAAAATGGACAGCTTACACTGAGCCTAGCACCCTGTCAAGGAGCAGTGGACACATGAGAAGCAGCAAAGCAGGCTGCTCCCACAGAAGACCAACAAGAAGAACAGATGCACAGCAAATTTACAGACACAAAACTGAAACACTTTAGTGCTAGGGGAAAAGAGTTTATAGAATTCGAGGTTTTATCTCGTGATTCATTTATCATTCAGTTTAAAAATTTCCATTACTTTTTTTCTCTATTCCCTTTTCAGCTAGTTTTTTATTTTATAAGTTCTTTGTTTTTACATCTTTTTCTAACTTTCACTTTTTACATTTACTTTTTTTAATTTTAATTTTTAAAAATTTATTTACTTTATTCAGCATAACAGTATTCATTGTTTTTGCACCACAACCAGTGCTCCATGCAATCCGTGACCTCTCTAATACACACCACCTGGTTCCCCCAAACTCCTCCCCCTTCAAAACCCTCAGATTGTTTTTCAGAGTCCATAGTCTCTCATGATTCACCTCCCCTTCCAATTTCCCTCAACTCCCTGGTAGAGATTATGCTGAGTGAAATAAGTCAAGCAGAGAGAGTCAATTATCATATGGTTTCACTTATTTGTGGAGCATATCAAATAGCATGGAGGACAAGGGGAGAAGGAGAGGAGAAGGGTGTTGAGGGAAATTACATTTACATTTTATAGATATATTCTTTTTTGGTTCCTTTCACTCTATTCAATTTTATTTTTGCATATACATAAATTTGTTTTCTTAACAATTTGGGGATTTAATGTCTTCTAACATGCAGACCAAAATACACTCAGGACCAAAAAGAACACCTTGTTTTGACCAGCCTGAGAGTTATAATATTCTCTGTCCCCACTCTTTCTTGCTTGCTTGCTTGCTTCTCCTTTACTTTTGTGGTTTCCGAAATCTTTGGATTTGTCTAGTGTGAATTTTGCTTGTGTCATGATTGATAGGTTTGATTCTGTTCCCTCATTCATTAATTCTTCTCTGGGAAAAATTACTAAAAGGAGAAATTCAAAAGAAAGAGCTAAAGGTAATACTTTCTTCCATAGATCTACTTGATATGGACATAAATCAAGTGTCAGGCCTGGAATTCAGGATAATAATTATAAAGTTACTAGTTGGACTTGAAAAAAGAATAAAAGACACTAGAGAATTTCTTAGTGCAGAAATGAGATCTAACCAGGTTGAAATTAAAAATACTCTAATCGAGCTTCAGCCTAAATTGGATGTTCTACCAGCCAGGGTGAATGAAGCAGAAGAGAGAGTCAGTGATGGAGAAGACAAGTTGATGGAATGAAAGGAAGCTGAAGTAAGGAGAGAAAAACATCTAATAGACCATGAAGAGATGCTTTGAGAAATCAGTGGTGCTATAAAACATACTGTCAGAATTATTGGGGTCTCTGAGGGTGAAGGGTGGGCAGAAGGTGTAGTTGAGCAAATCATAACTGAGAACTTCCCTAATCTGAGGACGAAAATAAGCTTTCATGTCCAAGAGGTAGAGAGGAACCCTCCCAAATTCAATAAAAATAGATCAACACCCCAACATATAATAGTGAAGTCTGCAAGTTTTAGATATAAAGGAACAATCCTGAAAGTGGTTCAAGACTCCTTATCTACAGAGGTAGGAACAGTGTATTTGTATCAGACCTATCCACAGAGACCTGGCAGGCCAGAAAGTGCTGGCATGTTTTATTCATGGTACTCAATGAGAAAAGCATGCATCTAAGAATACTATATCCAGCAAGGGTGTCATTCAGAATGGAAGAAGATATAAAGAGCTTCCAGAACAGACAGAAACTGAAAGAATAAGTGATCACCAAGACAGTCCTACAAGAAATATTAAGGGGGAATCCTGTGACACCAAGATTAACACATACCAGAAAGAAACAAGAGAAAATCTACAGAAACAGGGACTTTACATGTCATACAATGGCACTAAATACATACCTTTCAATAGTTACCCCGAATATAAATGGGTTAATTGTTCCAACCAAAAGTCACAGGGTTTCATACTGAATAAAAAAGCAGGACCCTTTCATGTGCTTTCTACAAGAGACTTATTTTATTTTATCTTATGTTTTTATTATGTTTAGTTAGCCACTGTATAGTACATAATTCAGTGGTTCATTAGTTAAGTATAACACCCATTGCTCATTAAAACCCATGCCCACCTCAATACCCATCACCCTGTTATCTCCTCTTACCACCTTGCTCCCTGCTGAAACCCCTAGATTGCTTCCCCAGGGTCCAAGGTCTCTCATGGTTCATCTTCTCTGATTTCTCCTCCTTTGGATTTCCCTCCCATCCCCTGTGGTCCTCCATGCTATTGCTTATGTTGTACACATGACTGAAACCTTATGATAATTGTCTTTCTCTGCTTGACTTACTTCACTTAACATAATCCCCTCCAGTTCCATCCATGTCGATGTAAATGGTGGTATTCATCGTTTCTGATGGCTCGATAATATTCCATATACTGGGTCACAAATCAGTTCTCAGCCAGTACCAAAAGACTGAGATTATTCCCTGCATTATATCAGACCATGATGCCTTAAAACTGAAACTCAATCACAAGAAAATAATTAGAAGAAGTTGAAACTCTTGGAAGTTAAAGAGCATCCTGTTAAAGAATGAATGGGTCAACCAGGAAATTAAAGAAGACCTTAAATAATTCATGGAAACCAATGAAAATGAAAACACATTGCTCCAAAACCTATGAGATACTGCAAAGGCAGTCCTAAGGGGGAAATACACAGCCATCCAAGCCTCTTTCAAAAAAATTAGAAAAATCCCAAGTGAACAAGCGAACCCTACACCTAAAGGATCTGGAGAATGAACACCAAATAAAGCCTAAATCAAGCGGAAGAAGAGAAATGATAAATTTTAAAGCATAGATTAATGAAATAATAATTTAATAACCCAGAAAAACAAACAGTAGAACATATCAATGAAGCTAGAAGATGGTTCTTTGAAAGAATTAATAAGATCGATAAATCACTGGCCAAAGTTTTCCAAAAGAGAAGAGAAAGGACTTAAATTAATAAAATCACAAATGAAAGGAGAGAGATCATGACTAACACCAAGGAAATAGGAACAATTATCAGAAATTATTACCAGCAACCGTATGCCAACAAATTAAGAAACTTGGAAGAAATGAATCCTTTCCTAGAAACTTACAAACTATCAATACTGAAAGAGGAAGAAATAGACAATCTGAATAGACCAATAACAAGTAACAAAATTGAAGCACTAATCAAAAACATCCCCCAAAGCAAAAGTCCAGGGCTAGATGGCTTCCCAGGGGAATACTACCAAACTTTTAAAGAAGAAATAATACCTGTTCTACTGAAGATGTTCCAAAATACTGAAATGAAAGGGAAATTTTCAAACTCCTCCTATGGGGCCAGCATTACCTTGATCCTCAAATCAGGCAAAGGCCCCATCAAGAAGGAGAATTACAGATCAATATTCCTGATGAACATGGATACCAAAATACTCAAAGAGATCCTAGATAATAGGATCCAACAGTACATTAAAAGGATTATTCACTATGACCAAGTGGGTTTTATGCCTGAGATGCAAGGGCGATTCCATATTCACAAGTCAATCAACATGGTAGAGCACATCAATAAAAGAAAATATAAGTACCACATGATTCCCCCAAGTGATTCAGAAAAAAGCATTTGACAAATACAACATCTGTTCCTGATTAAAACTCTTCAGAGTATAAGAATAGAGGGAACATTCCTCAATATCATAAAAACTGTGTGTGAAAAGCACACAGTGAATATCATTATCAATGGGGAAAAGTTGAGGCTCTTTCCCTTAAGATCAGGAACACCTCAAGGAGGCCCAATCTCGCAACAATTGTTCAACATAATGCTAGAATTCCTAGCAACAGCAATCAGATAACAAAAAGAAATAAACGGCATCCAAATTGGCAAAGAAGAAGTCAAACTCTCTCTCTTTGCAGATGACACAATATTTTATGTGGAAAAGCGAAAAGACTCTGCCCCAAAATTTCTAGAACTCATATAGGAATTCAGCAATGTGGCAGGATACAAAATGAATACACAGAAATCAGTTCCATTTCTATACACTAGCAATGAGACTAATGAAAGAAATTGAGGAATCGATCCCTTTTACAATTGCACCAAGCCCCCATAAGTTACCTAGGAACAAACTTATCCAAAGAGGTAAAGGATCTATACTCTAAAACCTACAGAAGACTTCTAAAGGAAATTGAGGGAGACACAAAGAGATGTAAAAACATTCCATGCTCATGGTTGGAAAGAATAAATATTAAAATGTCTATGCTACCCAGAGCAATCAATGCAATTGATTGCATTCAATGCAATCCCTATCAAAATATCAACATTTTTCCCTAAGCTAGAATAAATAATCCTAGTATTTGTACAGAACCAGGAAAGACCCCAAACAGCCATAGAAATGTTGAAAAAGGCCAATGTTGGCAGCATCACAATGTCTGACTTCAAGATATATTACAAAGCTCTGATCATCAAGAGAGATGGCACTGGCACAAAAAGAGACATAGGTCTGAATATGAATTCTGAATAGACAACTCAGAAATGGACCTTCAACTCTATGGTCCACTAATATTTCAACAAAGCAGGAAAGGATATCCAATGGGAAAAAAGACAGTCTCTTCAATAAATTCTGCTGGGAAAATTGGACAGCCACATGTGGAAGAATGAAATTGAACCATTCTCCTTCACCATACACAAATATAAACACAAAATGGATGGAAAACTTCAATATGAGACAGGAATCCATCAAAATCCTAGAGCAGAACACAGACAGCAAACCCTTCATCCTTGGCCAGATCAATTTCTTGGTAGACACATCTCCAAAATGAATTTTTGGGACTTCATCAAAATCAAAAGCTTCTGCATAGCAAAGGAATAGTCAACAAATCTAAAAGGCAACCTATGGAATTGGAGAAGATATATGCAAATGACATATCAGATAAAGGGCTGGTATCCAAAATCTATAAAGAACTTACCAAACTCAACACCCTAAAGATAAAGGAATCCAATAAAAAAAATGGGCAGACACATGAACATCCATTTCTCCAAATAGGATATACAAATGGCCAACAGACAAATAAAAAAAAAAGTTTCACATCACTTGGCCTCAGGGAAATACAAATCCAAATCACAATGAGATACCACCTTACACCAGTCATATTGGCTAAAATTAACAAGATGGGAAACAACAAATGTTGGCAAGGATATGGATAAAGGAGAACCCTCTTACACTGTTGTTAAGAATGCAACCTGGTACAGATACTCCGGCAAAGAGTATGGTGGTCCTTCGAGAAGTTAAAAATTGGGCTACCTTATGACCCAGCAATTGCATTTCTAGGTATACACCCCAAAGATACAGATGTAGTGAAATGAAGTGTCACCTGCATCCTAATGCACATAGCAGGAATGTCCACAATAGCCAAACTATGGAAAGGGACCAGATGTCCCTCAAAAGATGAATGGATAAAGAAAAAGTGATATTTATATATTATTCATCCATCAGAAGGCATGAACACTTACCACTTATATCAACATGGATGGAGCTGGAGCGTATTGTGCTAAGTGAAGTAAGTAAATCGGGATACGATAATTATCATATGGTTTCACTCATATGTGGAACATAAGAAACAGTGCAGAAGACCATAAGGGAAAGGATAGAAAACTGGATTGGAAGAAATAAGAGAGGGAGACAAACTATGAGAGACTCTAAACTATGGGAATCAAACTGAGGTTTGCTGAAGGGTTGGTGAGTGGGGATTGGCATAACTGGGTGATGGGCATTAAGGATGGCAGGTGGTGTGATGAGCACTGTGTGTTATGCACAACTGGTGAACTGTTGAATACTGCATTTGAAACTAATGATGTACTATGTGTTGGCTAATTGAATTTAAAAAATTTTTAAGTAATCCTCAAGAATTCGCCCACTTCCAGCTAACCAAAACTGAATGTGTCCTTTCTTCCTCTGTATTCCCTCTTTACCTGATAACACTTCTCTTCTTGTCTTCATGATTTTGAATTGTGCTATTGTAATGTTCTGCTCACTTCACCCCTCTCCTCATATAACATCCAAATAATCATGCTCAGGATTTTCTTAGTGTCTCCTCTCCAGTAGTAGGTAATCAAATATCAGTTGTACAATTTTTTATGTCCTTATGCCCTCCATAGCATACATTTCCTTCTGTTCAATGAGCATTAGTTGAGTGGAGGATGGCTGGGGAAGGTAAAATACTTAACTGAATGTTTTGTTACTTTCTACAAGTGGATACTCCAGGTGTCTCATCTCAGAGCAACATGAATCATTGCCTCTAGTACCAATGTACATTTGTACTAGAAGCTTCTTGTATTGGTAATGGACCATGCATTCAGAGTTAAGAGGCAGGTTTAGGTTCACAGACCTGGCTTAGAATTCCAGCTCTGTAGTTGACTAGTTCCCTGACTTCCCTATACTTCATTCTGATTGAACCTCATTTTCTTCATCTGTAAATTGAAACATTATAATTCATACCTGAGCATGTTAATTCAGTGAAACAAGACGTATCAATTTGTCAGCATAATAAAGTGAAAATAAATTAATTCAATAAATAAAAAATATTATGTTACATTAATTTGGTCTTAGGTTAAATAACAACAAAAAAATAAAATCTGGAAATCAGTGTCATACGAAGCAGGCAGCCTTGGTGTCTGGGAGGGGTTCTATAGGAAAGAACTCACCCCTTACCATTGAAATCTAAAATCTAAATTTATACTATGATCTCAAATACCACCCAGTAATACTTTCTAAGGAACAAATCCATGACAGTCATAAAGACAAGCTAATTCTTTGAAAATGAACTAAAGGAGTTCCTGGGTGACTCGCATCTGCCTTCAGCTTGGGATGTGATCCTGGGGTCCTGGGATTGAGCGCCACGGCAGGTTTCCTTCTCAGCAGGGAAGGGAATGTGTTTCTCCCTCTTCCTCTGCCCTTCACCACTCCCATTCAAGTGCTCTCTCTTTATCCTTTCTTTCAAATGGGTAAAAAATTCTCCAAAAAATGAACTAGAAATCATAAAGCCCAAAAGACACTTTGAAGGGCTATTGACCCTGCAATAGCACTACTGGGTATTTACCCCAAAGATACAGATGTAGTGAAAAGAAGGGCCATCTGTACCCCAATGTTTATAGCAGCAATGGCCATGGTTGCCAAATTGTGGAAAGAACCAAGATGCCTTTCAACGGATGAAGGGACAAGGAAGATGTGGTCCATATATACTATGGAGTATTATGCCTCCCTCAGAAAGGATGAATACCCAACTTTTGTAGCAACATAGACGGGACTGGAAGAGATTATGCTGAGTGAAATAAGTCAAGCAGAGAGAGTCAATTATCATATGATTTCACTTATTTGTGGAGCATAACAAATAGCATGGAGGACAAAGGGAGATAGAGAGGAGAAGGGAGTTGAGGGAAATTGGAAGGAGAGGTGAACAATGAGAGACTATGGACTCTGAAAAACAATCTGAGGGTTTTGAAGGGGTGGGGGGTGGGAGGTTGGGGGAACCAGGTGGTGGGTATTGGAGAGGACACGGATTGCATAGAGCACTGGGTGTGGCTCAAAAACAATGAATACTGTTACGCTGAAAATAAATTAAATAAATAAATAAATAAACATTTTTTAAAAATATGCAAGAGTTTTAACCCTCAAAAAAAAAAAAAAAAAGAAGGGCTATTGTAGTAGATAAGTTTAACTGCCATTTTAGTTTGATGACAGTTTTAAATAGTACCAAGTGATCTTCAAAGAAGTCAAATACAGGACGAAGAAGGAAAAAGAAAAGTAAAGAAAAGTGAACCCTGAGAATGGGATCAGCCTGATGTTTGGAGATGATGAAGAAACACTGATGTGTGGAATTAAAAAAAAAACGGACAAATAAGTAAACACACACACACAAACACCACTTCTCAATTCCCATCTCGCTTCTACCATCTATATCATCAAAACCAAATTTTTTGTGAAAGAAAGAAAACAAATTTTGAAAATAAGGAAGCAACTCTAGGGATAGGAAGAAAGAAGGGCCAAGAAAATAACTGGTAATTTTTAACTAGTTAGCATCTTGGAACCTGGATGAATTATATCTCCAGGCACTGGAAAATGCTGAACAAATGACTGCTGACACAAGGCTAAGTGGGTTTTTTTGGAGGGTGTAGTGGGAGGTGGGCAGAAATTCTGGGGATAAGCAAAGGTAGTGTATTATTTTCCTAGGTTTTCTTTAAATTTATCATTCTAATTCAATGTGACATCATCTTAACCTACATAGTTACATCTGCAAAAGCCCTATTTCAAAATAATTTCACATTCTGAGGTTCCATGTGGGCATGCATTTTGGGGTGACACTATGAAATGCACTACTGGTGGTGGACAAAAATGGGGAGAGTGAGATTATCTCAATTTCCTTATAGACCAAAGCTCTTGGTGTCACCACTAAACAAGATTCTAGAATGAAACAGAAGAATGGCTTGTGAACACTCAGAACAAGATGTGGTGATCATCAAGAGTCAGCATGACTCATCAAAGACCTGTCATATAATTCTGCTTCATTTTCTTTCATGAGTAGGCATTAGCATTATGTGTCAAAGGGCAGAGAGCCTGCAGCTGACAGGAAGCTAGTAGGAAATGGTAGAGGGATGTGCTAGCCCTCAGAGATGACAGAGACTGAGCCTACTTCAAAAGAAATGTACTGTCAGATGAATGGATAAAGAAGAGGTTATATGTACATATATATATATAGTGGAATATTACTCAGCCATCTAAAAGAATGAAATCTTATCATTTACAATGATGTGCATGAGACTCTCTTCTTCATTACCTAGTTTTGTTTGAATAATTTAGTCCTTTTGCATTAAAAACAGTTATTAGCATGGAGGGCATTAGGAGAAGGAAAGGAAAGGTATTATGCTGAGCAAATTAAGTCAATGAGAAAAACACAATTATCATTAGGTTTTACTCATATGTGGAATATAAGTAACAGCACACCATATCATAGGGGAAGGAGCGGAAAACTGAATGGGAAGAAATTAGAGAGGGAGACAAGCAACGAAAGGCACTTTACTATAGGAAATAAAATGAGGGTTCCTGGAGAGAAGGTGGGTGGGGGATATGGTAACAGGGTGATGGACATCAAAGAGGACATATGATGTGATGAACACTGGGTGTTATGTGCAACTGATGAATTACTAAACTCTATATCTAAAACTAATGATATGTTGGCTAATTGAATTTAAATAAATAAAGAAAAATTTTAAATTAAAAAGGGGGAAATAAGTTATAGACTGACACAACAATTAATAAAGTGGCAATAGTACATCTTTAACTTTTTTTTTCTATTTAGACATGTGTTTTATTTTTTTTTAATTGTGTTATGTTAGTCACCATACAATATATCATTAATTTTTGATGTAGTGTTCCAAGGTTCATTGTTTACATGTAACACCCAGTGCTCCAAGCAATACATGCCCTCTTTAATACCCACCACCTGGCTCCCCACCTACCCCTCTAAAATCATCAGTTTGTTTGTCAGAATGCACAGTCTCTCATGGTTCTTCTCCCCCTCCAATTCCCCACCCCTTCACTTTTCCTTTCCTTCTCCTAATGCCCTCCATGCTAATAACTGTTTTTAATGCAAAAGACTAAATTATTCAAACAAAACTTGGTAATGAAGAATAGGCAATCACTACTGGTTTTAAAAATACTTATATTTATATTATATTTAAAATATTTAAAACTACAGGAATAATAGAAATAATTGTATGTTTGTAAATTTGATAACTTGCAAGAATGTCTCAATACCTTGAGAGACATGAGCTACCAAAACTGACACAAGAAAACAAATATAATTTGAATAGACATATATATATTTATATTAAAGAAAACAATAATGTATCCAAAAAAGGAAGAACCAAGCAGTTATTTTTACTAATGGTTTCTTCCAAACACTTAAAGAAAAATAATTGCAAATCTTGACAATATTTTCCATTTAATAGAAGTGGCAATGACACTTTTTAAAGTTCCATAAAGCTAACGTTAACATAACACTAGAACTAGATAATAATATTTATTATTTCTAGCTTTATTGAAATTTAAATAACATACAGCACTTTATAAGTTTACATTCAAGGCATTGCATGTATATGTATTGAATTACATATACAGTGCAGTGAATTACATATATTGTGAAAATGTTACCACAAGTTTGGTTAACACCCATTATCTCAGATACAAATAAATAAATAAAAATAAAACAATTCATGATGATGAGAATTTTAGGACCTGCTCTCTAGGCATGTATCAAACATAATATACAGCAATGTTAACTATATTAATCATATCTCCAGTAATTTTTTACTTTATAATGAAAGGTTGTAACTTTTGATCACCTTTATCTAATTCACCTACCACCCACCCCCTACCTCTGGTAACCGCAAATTTGATCTCTTTCTCATGACATACTTTTTCTTTTTGATTCTATGTATAAATGAGATCATACAGTATTTGCCTTTATTTGTGTGACTTATTTGACTTAGTATAATGCCTTCAAGGTCTACTCAAGTTGTTGCAAATTACAGGATTTACATCATTCATATGGCTAAATAATATTCCTTTATATATTTAAAGATATTCATCTATCTATATCATCCATATATCTCTGTATCTATATCTGTATCTATCTATCTATCTATCATTTATTCATTCTCTACATAGTCTTATGGCTAAATATTACTCATATATAAATATATAGATATATATTATTTTAAATAATGCTGCAATGAGCAGGGCAATGCTCATTTTTGATGATGCAGATATCTTTTTGACATAATGTTCTCATTTCCTTTAGATATATACCAAGAAGTGGAATTACTGAATCATATGGTATATTTTTCTTTTAAATTTTTTGAGGAACCTCCATGCTGTGTTCCATAGCAGCTGCACCAATTATGTATTTTGCCAACAGTGCACAAGTGTTTTCTTTTCTCCGTTTACTCACCAGCATTTGTTAACTCTTCTCTTTTTGATGATAGGAATTCCAGTAAACATGAGGTTGTATCCTACTGTAGTTTTTATTTGCATTTCTGTCATGATTGATGACACTGAATACTTTTTATATACTTATTGGTCATTCACACATATTCTTTGGAAAAAAATGTCTATTCACATCTTTTGTTCATTTTTAATTAGATTATTTGGGTATTTTTGCTATTGAGTTATATGAGCCATTTTCATATTTTGTAAATTAACACTTATTAGATAAATGGTTTGGAAATATTTTTACTCATTCTGTAGCTTGGGTTTTCATCTTGGTAATAGGTTGTTTTGCATGCAAAAGTATTTTAATTTGATGTAATTCCACTTACTTACTTTTCCATTTTTTGCTTGTACCTTAGGTGTTATACCAAGAAGTAATTGTCAAGAACCATGTCAAATAGATTTTTTGTTGTTTTCCTTCAGGATTTATATAGTTTCTGGTTGACTTTTAAGTTTCTAACCCATTTCAGATTACTTTCTGTGAGTGGTATAAGATAGAGGTCTAGTTTTATAATTTTATGTATGAATATCCAATTTTTTCTAACACATTTATTAAGGAGGATGGCTTTCTTGTCAAATATTAATTGACTGTATGTGCATGAGTTTATTTCTGTCATCTTGATTCTATCCCATTGATTCTATGTGCCTGTTTTTATGTCAGAACACACTTTTTATTATCATAGTTCTATTTTTTAAAATTTATTTATTTATTTATTTATTTACTTATTTATTCATTCATTCATTTATTTATGACACAGACAGAGAGACAGCGAGTGCAAGGGAGGAGGAGGGGAGGTGGGACAGAGAGAGAGAGAGGATCTCAAGCAGACTCCATGATAAGTGCAAAGCTCAACAAGGGCTAAGTCCCACAACCCTGAGAGAATGACCTGAGAGAATACCGAGTCAGATGCTCAATTGAGTGTGCAGTCCAGGTGCCACATAAGTACAATTTTATAATATAACTAAAAATCAGGCAAAATAATGCATTTCACCTTGCTCATTCTTAGGTATGCCTGGCACTTTTGCCTTTTTTTCAGGTTCCGTTTAAATTTCATGATGTCTTTTTTTATTTCTGTGAAAACATCATTCAATGCTCATAGAGATTGAATATATAAAGGGGTGATATCCAAGATCTATAAAGAACTACTTAAATTCAACACTCAAAAACCAAATAACTTAGTAAAAAAACGGATGGAAGACATAAGCAGACTTTTCTCCAAAAAAGAGATGCAAATGGATAAGAGAAAAATGAAAAAAATGTTCAACATCACTAGCCATCAGGGAAGTACAGATCAAAACCACATTGTGATACCACATTATGCCAGTTAGAATGGCAAAAATTAACAAGACAGGGTATAACAAATTTTGCAGAGGAGTTGGAGAAAGGGGAAACATCTTACATTGTTGGTGGAAATGCAAGCTGGTACACCTACTTTGAGAAACACTGTTCAGTTCCCTCAAGGTGTTAAAAATAGAGCTACGCTATGACACTGCAATTGCAATACTAGATATTTACCCCAAAGATACAGATGTAGTGAAAAGAAGGGACACATGCACCCTAATGTTCACAGCAGCAATGTCCACAATAGCCAAACTGTGGAAGACAGAAAGATTCCCTTCAACAGATGAATGGATAAAGAACATATGGTCCAAATATACAATGGAATATTACTCAGCCATCAGAAAGTATGGATACCTGCCATTTGCATCGACATGGATGGAACTGGAGGGGTTATGCTAAGTGAAGTAAGTCAAGCAGAGAAAGAGAATTTTCATATAGTTTCACTCATATGTGAAACATATGCAATAATACAGAGGACCATGGGTGAAGGGAAGAATATCTGAAGGGGGAGAAATAAGAGAGGGACACAAAGCATGAGAGACTATTGACTCTGGGAAATTAACTGAGGATGTCATAGAGAAGGATGGGCATGGGAGGGGGTAACAGGTTATGGGTATTAGGGAGGGCACGTGTTATGATGAGCACTGGTTGTTATATGTGACTAATGAATCACTGTATGTTACATGAAAAACTAATGATGTCACAAACAGTGGCTAACTGAACATAATAAAAAAACGAATATATAGAAGCCTTTTGGAAGTATGGACACTTCACAAATATTAATTCTTCTAATACATGCACATGGGATACCATTCCACTTATTTGTGTCTTTATTTATTTTTCTCTTTATTATTATTATAATTATTATTTCTTTTTAGCATAACATAATTTATTGTTTAGGCACCACAACCAGTGCTCCATGCAATATGTGCCCTCCATAATACCCAACACGAGGCTCCCCAAATCTCCCACAGCCCTCTCCTTCAAAATCCTCAGATTGTTTTTCAGAGTCCATAGTCTCTCATGGTTCATCTCCCATTCCAATTTCCCTCAACACCCTTCTCCTCCCCATCTCCATATGTCCTTCATATTATTTGTTATGCTCCACAAATAAGTGAAACCATATGATAATTGACTCTCTCTGTTTGACTTATTTAACTCAGCATAATCTCTTCCAGTCCTGTCCATGTTGCTACAAAAGTTGGGTATTCATCCTTTCTGAGGGAGGCATAATACTCCATAGTGTATATGGACCACATCTTCCTTATCCATTCGTCCATTGAAGGGCATCTTGGTTCTTTCCACAGTTTGGCAATCGTGGCCATTGCTGCTATAAACATTGGGGTACAGATGGCCTTTTCACTACATCTGTATCTTTGGGGTAAATACCCAGGAGTACAATGGCAGGGTCATAGGGAAGTTCTATTTTTAATTTCATGAGGAATCTCCACACCGTTCTCCAAAGTGGCTGCACCAACATGCATTCCCACCAATAGCATAAGAGGGTTCCCCTTTCTCCACATCCTATCCAACACACGTTGTTTTCTGTCTTGCTAATTTTGGCCATTCTAACTGGTGTAAGGTGGTATCTCAATTTGGTTTTAATTTGAATCTCCATGGTGGCTAGTGATGATGAACATTTTCTCATGTGTCTGATAGCCATTTGTATGTCTTCACTGGAGAAGTGTCTGTTCATGTCTTCTGCCCATTTTTTGACATGATTATCTGTTTCGTGAGAGTTGAGTTTGAGGAGTTCTTTATAGATCCTGTATATCATCCTTTTGTCTGTACTGTCATTTGCAAATATCTTCTCCCATTCCGTGGGTTGCCTCTTTGTTTTCTTGACTGTTTCCTTTGCTGTGCAGAAGCTTTCGATTTTGATGAAGTTCCAAAAGTTTATTTTCACTTTTGTTTCCTTTGCCTTTGGAGACATATCTTGAAAGAAGTTGCTGTGGCTGATATCCAAGAGGTTACTGCCTATGTTCTCCTCTAGAATTCTGATTGATTCCTGTATCACATTGAGGTCTTTTATCCATTTGGAGTTTATCTTTGTGTACAGTGTAAGAGAATGGTCGACTTTCATTCTTCTACATATAGCTGTCCAATTTTACCATCACCATTTATTGAAGAGACTTTTTTCCACTGTATATTTTTTTCTGCTTTGTCAAAGATTATTTGCCCATAGAGTTGAGGGTCCATATCTGGGATCTATACTCTGGTCCACTGGTCTATGTGTCTGTTTTTATGCCAGTACCATGCTGTCTTGGTGATCACAGCTTTGTAGTAAAGCTTGAAATCAGATAACGTGATGCCCCCAGTTTTATTTTTGTTTTTCAACATTTTCTTAGCAATTTGGGGTCTCTTCTGATTCCATACAAATTTTTGGATTATTTGCTCCAGCTATTTGAAAAATACCAGTGGAATTTTGATCGGAATGGCATTAAAAGTATAGATTGCTCTAGGCAGTATAGACGTTTAAACAATGTTTATTCTTCTGATCCAAGAGCATGGAATAGTCTTCCATCTTTTTGTGTCTTCTTCGATTTCTTTCACTAGTGTTCTGTAGTTCTTTGAGTACAGATCCTTTACCTCTTTGGTTAGGTTTATTCCCAGGTATCTTATTGTTATTGGTGCTATAGTGAATGGAATTGATTCTCTAATTTCCACTTCCATATTTTCATTGTTAGTGTATAAGAAAGCCACTGATTTCTGTACATTGACTTTGTATCCTGTCACATTACTGAATTGGTGAATGAATTTTAGTAGTTTGGGGGTGGAGTCTTTTGGGTTTTCCATATAAATAATCATGTCACCTGCAAAGAGAGAGAGTTTGACTTCTTCATTGCCAATTTGGATACCTTTTCTTTCTTTTTGTTGTCTGATTTCTGTTGCTAGGACTTCTAATACTATGTTGAACAGAAGAGGTAAGAATGGGCATCCTTGTCGTGTTCCTGATCTCAACGGGTAGGTTGTGACCTTTTTTCCATTGAGGATGGTATTTGCTCTGGGTTTTTCATAGATAGATTTTATGAAGTTCAGGAATGTTTCTTCTATTCCTGTACTTTGAAGCATTTTAATCAGAAACAGATGCTGGATTTTGTCAAATGCTTTTTCTGCATCATTGAGAGAAGAGAGAAGAACCACATGTTCCTCTCAAAGATGCAGTGACAAAATCCACCATCTGTTATTTGTGTTTTTAATTTCTATTATCAGTGCATTGTCATTTTCAGTGTAGAGATCCTGCACCTACTTGGTCTAATTTATTCCTCTGTACTTTTTGGTATTGAGGTTATTGTAAGTTGAATTATTTTATTTATATACTTTCCATGTAATTCTTATTCATGTATAAAAATGCTATTATTTTTATATTAATTTTTATTGTGCAAATTTACTGAATTTATTAGGCCTAATAGTTTTTATGGTGGAGTCTTTAGGATTTTATATATATAAAATCATGAGATCTTCAAATAGAGACAAATTTACTTCACCCTTTCCAATTCTGATGCCTTATAAAACATTTATTTTCCTTCCCTAATGGCTTTGGCTATGACTTCTAGTACTGTGTTGAGTAGGAGTGTTGAGGTTGCACCCATTTGTCTTTTTCCCAATCTTATAACAAAAGCTATCAACATTTCACCACTGAGCATAATGTTAGATGAAAGATTATCTTATATGACCTAGATTATTTTAGGGTATGAATGTTTAACAATTCTTTTCATGAAAAAAAAGAGTTTGTATCATAAAGAGATGTTGAATTTTGTCAAATGGTATTATTAACTTTATGGTATATTTACCTAACTATTAATGTTATGCATCACACTGATTTTCTTTTTTCACATCTTTGCATTCCAGGGACAAATTCCACTTGATCATGGTCAATGAATTTTTTAAGGTGTTTCTGAATTTGGTTTCTTTTTTTTTTTAATTTAATTTTTTTCAGTGTTCCAAAATTCATTGTTTGTGCACCACACCCAGTGCTACATGCAATACATGCTCTACTGAATGCTCACTACCAGGCTCACCCCACTCCACACCAAACCTCCAAAACTCAGTTTGTTTCTCAGAGTCCACAGTCTGTCATGGTTTGTCCCCCCCTCTGACTTCCCCCAACTCCCTTCTCCTCTCCATCTCCCCATGCCCTCCTTGTTATTCCTTATGCTCCACAAGTAAGTGAAACTATATAATAATTGACTCTCTCTACCTGACTTATTTCAATCAGCATAATCTCTTCCAGTCCCATCCACGTTGATACAAAAGGTGGGTATTCATCCTTTCTGATGGAGGCATAATACTCCATAGTGTATATGGACCACATCTTCCTTATCCATTCATCCGTTGAAGGGCATCTTGATTCTTTCCAAAGTTTGATGATGTGAGTCATTACTGCTATGAACATTGAGATATATATGGTACTGTTTTTCACTACATCTGTATCTTTGGGGCTTCTTATTATTTTGTTGAATCTTGGATCATTATTCATCAGTGATGCTAGCCTATAGTTTTCTTTCCTTGTGTTGTTGTACTCTGACTTTAGTTTCAAGTTAATCCTGGCCTTTTAAAATAAGATAAGGAGTGTCACATACACTTTGTTTTATTAAAAAAAATTATTTTAGGGACACCTGGATGGCTCAGTGGGTTAAAACCTCTGCTGGAAAAAAAAAATGAAAAAAAAAAAAAAAAAACCTCTGCCTTCAGCTCATGTCATAATCCCAGGGTGCTGGGATTGAGCCCCGCATCTGACTCTCTGCTCAGCAGGAAGCCTGCTTCCCTTCCTCTCTCTCTGCCTGTCCCTATGCCTACTGTGATCTCTCTCTCTCTCTCTCTCTGTCAAATAATTTTAAAAGTCCTTAAAAATTATTTTAAACTAGTTAGCTAAAATGCAACACAATGTTGGTTTCAGGAATGTAATTCAGTGATTAATCACATAAAACACCCAGTGCTCATCATAACAAGAGACCTCCTTAACACCTATTAACCATATAGCCCACCAACACCCACCTCTGTACATCAACTCTCTGTTTTCTATTTTTTTTAAGATTTTATTTATTTATTTGACAGAGAGAGAGATCACAATTAGACAGAGAGGCAGGCAGAGAGAGAGGGGGAAGCAGGCTCCTTGATGAGCACAGAGTCTGATGCAGGTCTCAATCCCAGGACCCTAAGATCATGACCTGAGCTTAAGGAAGAGTCTAAACCCACTGAAACACCCAGACACACCTATCTGTTCTCTATTCTTAGGAGTCTCTCAGAGATGGCAAAATTAAGATGGGAGAGTGGAAGTGGACCGTGAGCTTGGCTCATCATTCAAGCACAGATGGACCAAAATCCAACTATATTGAACAACTAGAAATATGTTCTGAGGATTAAGGAAACAATCCGCATAGTTGGAGGGAGAAGATGTGGTGGACTCTAGGTTCTGAGCCATGAATTGGCACAGAGGAAAGCTAAGGGGCCACAAAGATGAGGTAACCCTTTTCAAGAAGAAAAGTCAGGGAGACCTAAAGAGTAAGAGAGAGTGCAGAGGTTGGGGTTCACACACAATAATTGAGGAGACCCCTGGGTCACACTGGGAGAGATTGTCTCCCTTCCCAGAGTACATATGGAAGAGCATATTTTTCCTCTCCAAAGCCAGAAAGCCAGGTGGGAGCTATTGAGTAACACTCACTAACAGGGTCAGAGGTGTGCACAGAGGGCAGAAAAACAATTTTTTTTAAAGAGACACACAATAGATTTAAACTTCTTTCTTTTTAAATTTATTTTTAATTTATTTTTAGCATAACATTATTCATTATTTTTGCACCACACCCCGTGCTCCATGCAATCCGTGCCCTCTCTAATACCCACCACCTGGTTCCCTCAACCTCCTAAACCCAAGCCACTTCAAACCCGTCAGATTGTTTTTCAGAGTCCAGAGTATCTCATGGTTCACCTCCCCTTCCAATTTCCCCCAAGTCTGTTCTCCTCCATAACTTCCCATGTCCTACATGCTACTTGTTATGCTCCACAAATAAGTGAAACCATAGATAATTGACTCTCTCTGCTTGACTTATTCACTCAGCATAACCTCTTCCAGTCCCATCCATGTTGCTACAAAAGGTGGGTATTCATCCTTTCTGATAGAGGCATAATACTCCATAGTGTATATGGAACCACATCCTCCTTATCCATTCATCCGTTGAAGGGCATGTAGGTTCTTTCTACACTTTGGCGACCGTGGCCATTGCTGCTATAAACATTGGGGTACAGATGGCCCTTCTTTTCACTACATTTGTACCTTTGGGGTAAATACCCATTAGTGCAATGGCAGGGTCATAGGGAAGTTCTATTATTATTTTTTATTATTTTTATTTTTTTTCAGCATAACAGTATCATTATTTTTGCACCACACCCAGTGCTTCAAGCAATCCGTGTCCTCTATAATACCCACCACCTGGAACCCCGACCTCCCACCCCCCCCGCCACTTCAAACCCCTCAGATTGTTTTTCAGAGTCCATAGTCTCTCATGATTCACCTCCCATTCCAATTTACCCCACCCCCCTTCACTCTAACTCCCCATGTCCTCCATGCTTTTTGTAATGCTCCACAAATAAGTGAAACCATATGATAATTGACTCTCTCTGCTTGACTTATTTCACTCAGCATAATCTCTTCCAGTCCCGTCCATGTTGATACAAAAGTTGGGTATTCATCCTTTCTGATGGACGCATAATATTCCATAGTGTATATGGACCACATTTTCCTTATCCATTCGTCCATTGAAGGGCATCTTGGTTCTTTCCACAGTCTGGCGACTGTGGCCACTGCTGCTATAAACATTGGGGTACAGATGGCCCTTCTTTTCATGACATCTGTATCTTTGGGGTAAATGCCCAGGAGTGCAATGGCAGGGTCATAGAGAAGTTCTATTTTTGATTTCATGAGGAATCTCCACACTGTTCTCCAAAAGGCTGCACCAACTTGCATTTCCACCAACAGAGGAAGAGGGTTCCCCTTTCTCCACATCCTCTTCAACACATGTTGTTTCCTGTCTTGCTAATTTTGGCCATTCTAACTGGTGTAAGGTGGTATCTCAATGTGGTTTTAATTTGAATCTCCCTGATGGCTAGTGATGATGAACATTTTTTCATGTGTCTGATAGCCATTTGTATGTCTTTATTGGAGAAGTGTCTGTCCATATCTTCTGCCCAGTTTTTGATATGATTGTCTGTTTTGTGTGTGTTGAGTTTGAGGAGTTCATTATAGATCCTGGATATCAACCTTTTGTCTCTACTGTCATTTGCAAATATCTTCTCCCATTCCGTGGGTTGCCTCTTTGTTTTCTTGACTGTTTCCTTTGCTGTGCAGAAGATTTTGATTTTGATGAAGTCCCAAAAGTTCATCTTTGCTTTTGTTTCCTTTGCCTTTGGAGACATATCTTGAAAGAAGTTGCTGTGGCTGATATCGAAGAGATTACTGCCTATGTTTTCCTCTAGGATTCTGAGGGATTCCTGTCTCACATTGAGGTCTTTTATCCATTTTGAGTTTATCTTTTTGTACGGTGTAAGAGAATGGTTGAGTTTCATTCTTCTACATATAGCTGCCCAGTTTTCCCAGCACCATTTATTGAAGAGAGTGTCTTTTTTCCACTGTATATTTTTTCCTGTTTTGTCGGAGATTAATTGACCATAGAGTTGAGGGTCCATATCTGGGCTCTCTACTCTGTTCCACTGGTCTATGTGTCTGTTTTTATGCCCGTACCATGCTGTCTTGGTGATCACAACTTCACAGTAGAGCCTGAAATCAGGTAACGTGATGCCGCCGGTTTTATTTTTGTTTTTCAACATTTCCTTAGCGATTCAGGGTCTCTTCTGATTCCATATAAATTTGTGGATTATTTGCTCCAGCTCTTTGAATAATACCGATGGAGTTTTGATTGGAATGGCATTAAAAGTATAGATTGCTCTAGGCAGTATAGACATTTTAACAACGTTTATTCTTCCGATCCAAGAGCATGGAATGGTCTTCCATCTTTTTGTGTCTTCTTCGATTTTTTTCATGAGTGTTCTGTAGTTCCTCGAGTACAGGACCTTTACCTTTTTCGTTAGGTTTATTCCCAGGTATCTTATGGTTCTTGGTGCTATAGTAAATGGAATCGATTCTCAGATTTCCCTTTCTGTATTTTCATTGTTAGTGTACAAGAAATCCACTGATTTCTGTACATAAACTTTGTATCTTGCCCCGTTAATGATTTGCTGTATGAGTTGTAGTAGTTTGGGGTTGGAGTCTTTTGGGTTTTCTATATAAAGAATCATGTCATCTGCGAAGAGAGAGATTTCGACTTCTTCATTGTCAATTTGGATACTTTTTCTTTCTCTTTGTTGTCTGATTGCTGTTGCTAGGACTTCTAATACTATGTTGAACAAGAGTGTTGAGAGTGGGTATTCTTGTGTTCCTGATATCAGTGAGAAGGCTGGAAAGACTTCAACAGTAACACGATGTCAATAAATACATATCTATCAATAATCACTCTCAATGTGAATGGCCTAAATGCTCCCATAAAATGGCACAGGGTTACCGGTTGGATAAAACGACAGGACCCATCCATATATTGTCTACAAGAGACCCATTTTGAGACTAAAGATACACCCAGAATAAAAGTGAAAGGATGGAGAAGCATCTTTCATGCCAATGGGCCTCAAAAGAAGGCTGGGGTAGCGATTCTCATATCAGATAAATTAGACTTCAAACTAAAGACTCTAGTCAGAGATACAGAAAGACTCTCCTTAATTCTTAAAGGGACTATCCACCAAGATGATCTAACAATTGTAAATATCTATGCCCCAATCTGGGAGCAGCCAATTACATAAGAATACTGTTAATCAAGATAAAGGGTCATATTGATATAAATACATTAATAGTAGGAGATCTTAACATACCTCTCTCAGAAATAGACACATCATCAAAGCAGAAAATCAATAAAGAAACAAGAGCATAGAATGACACATTGGACCAGTTGGATCTCATAGATATATACATAACATTCCACCCTAAAACAACAGAATACTCATTCTTTTCAAATGCACATGGAACCTTCTCAAGAATAGACCACATACAGGGTCACAAATCAGGACTCAACTGATACCAAAAGACTGAGATAATTCCCTGCATATTCTCAGATTACAATGCTTTGAAACTGGAGCTCAATCACAAGGAAAAGTTCGGAAGGAACGCAAACACCTGCAAGCTAAAGACCACCTTGCTTGGATGCTTGGATCAACCAGGAGATCAAAGAAGAACTGAAACAATCAATGGAAACCAATGGGAATGAAGACACTTCGGTCCAAAACATATGCGATACAGCAAAGGTGGTCCTAAGGGGGAAATACATAGCCATCCAAACCTCCCTCAAAAAAATTGAAAAATCCAGAACACACCAGCTGTCTCTACACCTTAAAGAACTGGAGAATCAACAACAAATCAAATCAACTCCACACATAAGAAGAGAAATCTTCAAGATTAGAGCAGAGATCAATGAGGTAGAAACCAGAGATACAGTAGAACATATCAATGAAACTAGAAGCTGGTTTTTTGAAAGAATCAATAAGATCGATAAACCATTGGCTCCGTTAATCCCAAAGAGAAAATAGAAAGCCGAAATTCATAAAATTATGAATGAAAAGGGAGAGATCACATCTTATACCAAGGAAGTAGAAACAATCATCAGAAGTTATGATCAACAATTATATGCCAATAAGCTAAGCAACCAAGATGAAATGGATGCATTCTTGGAAAACCACAAACTCCCAAAATTGAAGCAGGAAGAAATTGACAACCTGAATAGACCAATATCTAGTAATGAGATTGAAGCAGTAATCAAAAACCTCCCCAAAAAACAAGAGCCCAGGATCTGACAGATTCTCTGGGGAATTCTACCAAACTTTCAAAGAAGAAATAACACGTATTTTCCTGAAGCTGTTTCAAAAAATTGAAGCAGAAGAAAAACTTCCAGACTCTTTCTATGAAGCCATCGTTACCCTGAACCCCAAACCAAGCAAAGACCCTACCAAAAAGGGGAATTTCAGATCAATATCCCTGATGAATATGGATTCTAAGATTCTCAAAAAGATCCTACCAAACAGGATCCAACAGAACATTAAAAAGATTATCCACCATGACCAAGTGGGATTCATTCCTGGGCTACAAGGATGTTTAACATTTACTAATCAATCAATGTGATAGAGAATATTAATAAGAAAAGAGAGAAGAACCACATGGTCCTCTCAATTGATGCAGAAAAAGCACTTGACAAAATCCCACATCTGTTCCTCATTAAAATGCTTCAACGTATAGGGATAGAGGGAACATTCCTAAACTTCATCAAATCTATGAAAGACCCATAGCAAATATCCTCAATGGGAAAAAGCTTGCAGCCTTCCCATTGAAATTTAAACTTCTGTGTAGGGAATAGGGATTGAGTCACATGCATATGGCAGATAATCTTGTTGCAGCATTTTGCTGTGTATCACAATGAACTCTAGCATCATTTGTGCATTGTGAGACTCTCTTCTGGGACAAGATGGTACAGGGAATGCCATGAGGCTCTCCTCCAGGTGATGGAAGTGGGCCCAAACCTTTCCAGGCCTTTGAATCCCAGCCAATGGAGAGAGAAAACATATAGGATATCTATGGCACTAGGTATACTGACAAACAAGAACAGACAGGTTTGGGCAGGGAACTGACTAAAGCCCAGGACATAGGAAATTGTTCACTGTTCTGTGAGGAACTCCTGACAAACAATGGCCAAATGTTTGCTTCTCTGGGGACAAGAAGTTAGGGTGACACCATATTCTCCCTCATCCACCATGCCCCCCTCCCCATGCATGTGCATAGCATAACTTCAGAAACAGCACTAAGTCTCCTACACTAAACCCTCTCCCTTGCACCCGGAAGGGACATCTTTACAAGGGCAAGTCAGTTTTTGAGCCAGTCCAGCAGGCCTCGCCATCAGAAGACCAACATAGGCCCCATGCATGTACCAAGTTTCCTGAATAAAGAATGCTCCAAAACGTCAGTTTCCAGTTGGAATAAGACCAGGCTTGTTTCTATTTCTTTTTCTTTTCTTAAATTTTTTAAAATTTTAAATATTTTGCTTTTCTTTTTTTTTCATATATATATGTGTATTCTCTTTTTCTCTATCTTCTTCTTGGTATCAGGCTTGTAATTCTATGTTCATTTGTTGGTTGGTTAGTTGGTTGGTTTCATTCTCTTATTTTTGGATAAGTCTTCTTGTTTTCTTCTTTCTTTAATCTTTTTTTTTTCCTTGAAATAATTAGCAAGGATGATAACCCTAAGATAGCCTTATCAAAAAGTAAAGAGGAAGAACCCAAATAAATAAAATCATGAATGAGAGAGGAGAGATCAGAACCAACACTGAAGAAACACAAATAATTATCAGAGAATAGAATGAGCAATTACATGCCAACAAATTAGGCAATCTGGAGGAAGTGGGTAAATTCCTAGAAATGTATAAACTACCAAAACTGAAAAAGGAATAAAGAGAAAATTTGAACACATCCATATATGACATGAACTTGAAGAAGTAATAAAAAATCTCCCAACAAACAAAAGTCCAGGGCCAGATGGTGTTCCAGGGGAATTCTACCAAACATGTAATGGGGAGTTAATACCTATTCTTTTGAAACTATTAAAAAAATTAAAGGAAAACTTGCAAACACATTCTAGGAGACCAGAACTACCTTGAACCCCAAACCAGACAAGCACACCATTCAACAGACGAATGGATAAGGAAGATAAAGAAGATATGGTCCATATATACAATGGAGCATTATGCCTCCACCAGAAAGGATGAATACACAACTTTTGTATCAACAGGGACGGGACTGGAAGAGATAATGAAATAAGTCAAACAGAGAGAGTCAATTATCATATGGTTTCACTTACTTGGGAGAAGATAGTTGCAAATGTTTAATCAAATACAGGGCCGGTAAACAAAATCTGTAAGGAACATAATCAAACTCAACATTGCAAAAATTAACAGCTCGGGAAACAACAGATGTTGGCAAGGATGCAGAGAAAGGAGAAAGCTCTTACACTGTTAGTAGGAATGCAAACTGGTGCAGTCACTCTGGGAAACAGCATGGAGGTTCCTCAAAAAGTTAAAAATAGAACTACCCTATGACCCAGCATTTGCACTACTAGGTATTTATCCAAAGGATACAAAAAAAGTGATTCAAAGAGGCACCACACCCCTCGTTTATAGCAGCAATGTACAAATAGCTAAAATAAGGAAAGAGACCAGATGTCCATCAATACATTGGATAAAGAAGTGGTATACACACACACATGTACATTTTATATAATATAAAAATATATATTATATATTATATTTTAAAATATACATTAAATATATTATAATATTATATTTTAAATATATAACATTTGATATTATATTTCACTTTTTATATATTTATAAATTAAATATATAAATATATATTAATATATTATATATCATATATATTATATATTTTATATATATATCAAGGACAGGATTAACATTTGACTGTTACTTAATACTCCTTGGGTCTCTTGGTTAAGAAGAATGTGCTGTGGTGAGTTCCAAGCTCTTTACGTGTCAGAACTAAAATTGTATGAGTGTCTAGATGGCAGAGAAGTACGAGACCCTGTTCAAACCAGTCCTCTGAATTGAGCTAAATATCTACCAGAACACTCTGAACACCCACGAAATCAGCCTGAAATGTAAGACACACTTCTGGATCTCTACAGGGGAAGAAGATCATCAGTAACTGGATCATGGTTGATATATTCAGCTATATATTCCCTAAACCACCTCTCACCAAAACGACTAGGAGGAGGAACCTACAACAGAGGAAAAAATCAGACACTGTGCCCTCTGCCACAGGACTATTGGATATGAACATAAGCAATATGTCAGAAATGGAATTCAGGGTAAAAATTACCCAGGCAATGGCTACACTGGAGAAGACCATCAGTGGCAACATAGAATCTCTAAGGGTAGGAGTGAGAGCTGATCTGGCAGAAGTTAAAAATGCTATTGATGAGATCCAATGTAATCTAAATCCTCTAAGGGCTAACATAAATGAGGAAGGAGATTGAATTAATGATCTTGAAGACAAACTGATAGAAAAGAAGGATCAGGAGGAGGCCTGGAATAAACAGCTTAGAAGTCATGAAAAGAGAAATAGGGAAATAAATGACACCATGAAATGTCTCAATATCAGAATTATTGGGATCCCTCAGGGGATGGAGAAAGAGAGAGGGCTAGAAGATGTAGGTGAACAAATACTGGATGAAGATTTCCCTAATCTGGGGAATAGAACAAGTACTCATGTCCTAGAGGCAGAGAGGATACCCCTCAAGATTGAATCTAGAGAGACCTCCAGATACTTAATTATTAAATTCACAAGTCATAAATTCAGAAAGGATGCCATAAGGGAAGCTAGGGGGAAGATATTCCTTATATACAGAGGAAGGACCATCAAAATAATGTCAGACCTGCCCACAGAAACCTGACAAGCCAGAAAAGGTTGGCAAGAGGTATCCAGGGGACTAAATGAGAAGAGCATGAAGTCATGAGTACTTTATCCCACAAAGCTGACATTCAGAATGGATGGAGAGATAGCTAACAAGACCAGCAAGGTTTAAAATATTAGGTGACCACCAAGCCTGCACTACAAAAAATATTAAGGGGGTTCTGTAAAAAAAAATAAAGAACATAAGAGTGACATAGAACAGAAATTTACAGAGACAATGTATAGAAACTAGGACTTCACAGACAACATGTTGCCAATAAAAATTTATCTTTCAATAATCACTCTCAGTCTAAAGGGCCCAAATGCTCATGAAAAAACAGCACAGGCAAGATCAGGAGCGTTCAGAGTGGTATCCTAAAGATACAAATGTAGAGAGCCAAAAGGGCATGTGCACCCGAATGTTTATAGCAGCAATGTCCACAATAGCCAAACTATGGAAAGAACCTGGATGTCCATCAACAGGTGAATGGATAAAGATGTGGTATATATACACAATGTAATACGATGCAGCCATCAAAATAAATAAAATCTTGCCATTTGCGACAACGTGGATGGATCTAGAGGGTATTATGCTTAGCGAAATAAGTCAATCAGGGAAAGACAACTATCATATGATCTCTCTGATGAGAGGAAGTGGAGATGCAATGTGGGGGTCTGGGGGTAGGAAAAGAATAAATGAAACAAGATAGGATCAGGATGGAGACAAGCCATAAGAGACTCTTAATCTCATAAAACAAATGGAGGGTTGCTTGGGGTAAGGGGGTTGGGAGAAGGTCGTGGGGTTATGGACATTGGGGTGGGTATGTGCTATGGTGAGTGTTGTGAAGTGTGTAAACCTGGTGATTCACAGACATGTACCCCTGGGGCTAATAATACATTATATGTTTATAAAAAATATAAAAAAATTATTTTAAAAAAAGCTCAGGTTTGCAGACTGGATAAAATGACAGGACATGTCCATATGCTGTCTAGATGAGACACATTTGGAACCTAAACATATATTCAGACTGAAAGTGAAGGGATGGAGAACAATGTCTCATGCCAATGGGCCACAAAAGAAAGCTGGGGTAGCAACGCTTGTATCAAAGAAATTAGAATTTACTTTACTTTTTTAAAGATTATATTTATTTATTTGACAGACAGAGATTACAACTAGGCAGAAAAGCAGGCGGGGGTAGGGGGTAGCAGGGAAGCAGGCTCCCGGCTTAGCAGAGAGCCCAATGTGGAAATCAGTCCCAGGACCATGGAATCATGACCTGAACCCAAGGCAGAGGCTTTAACCCATTGAGTCACCCAGGTGTCCCCAGAGAAATTAGATTTTAATCTAAAGACTGTTGTCACAGATACAGAAGGACACTATATCTTTCTTAAAGGGTCTATCCATCAAGAAGATCTAACAAGTGTAAATATTTTTACCCCCAACAAGGGAGCAGCCAATTACACAAGCCAACTATTAAACAAAATACACAGTTGTAACAGTAGGAATACAATAATTGTAGGGTATCTTAACATGCCACTTTCAGCAATAGACAGACATTCCAAGCATAACATCAGTAAAGAAACAAGAGCTTTGAATGACGCATTGGACCAGATGGACCTCATAGATATATACAGAACATTCTACCCCAAAACAACAGAATACTCATTCTTCTTTTTTTTTTTTTAATTTTTTAAATATTTTCTTCATTTGACAGACAGAGATCACAAGTAGAGAGAGAGGCAGGCGGGGGGGGGCGGGGAGAAGCAGGCCCCTCGCTGAGCAGAGAGCCCAATGTGGGGCTCTATCCCAGGACCCTGGGATCATGACCCGTGCTGAAGGCAGACGCCTTAACCCACTGAGCCACGCAGGTGCCCCAATATTCATTCTTCTTGACTGCACATGGAACTTTCTCAAGAATAGACCACATACTGGGTCACAAGTCATCTCAACTGATAGCAAAAGATTGAAATTATTCCCTGCATATTCTCAAACCACAGTGATTTCAAACTGGAACTCAACCACAAGAAAAAGTTTGGAAGGAAATCAAAGACTTGGAAGCTAAAGACCATACAGCTCAAGAATGTTTGGATCAACTAGGAAATCAAAGAAGTTCTTAAACAATTAATGGAAACTAATGAGAAAGACGACACATGGGTCCAAAACCCATGGGATATGGCAAAGGCCGCCATTAGAGGGAAATACATAGCCATCCAATCCTAACTTAAAAAAGAAAGAAAGAAAGAAAGAAAGAAAGAAAGAAAGAAAGAAAGAAAGAAAGATCGATCCTGAATATACCACCTCTCTTTACAACTTAAAGAATTAGAAAATCAACAAAAAAATTAAGCCAACCTCACACACAAGAAGGGTAATAATCAAGATTAGAGCAGAGATCAATGAGTTAAAAACTAGGGATACGGGCCCACCTGGGTGGCTCAGTGGGTTAAAGCCTCTGCCTTTGTCTCAGGTCATGATCCCAGGGTCCTGGGTTCAAGCCCCGCACCTGGCTCTCTGCTCAGCAGGGATCCTGCCTCCCCTCTTTCTCTCTCTGCCTACCTCTTTGCCTACTTGCAATCTCTGTCTGTCAAGTAAATAAAATCATTAAAAAACTGAAAATAGTGATACAGTAGAACACATCAAAGAAACTAGAAACTGGTTTTTTGAAGGAATAATAAGGTCGATAAAGCTCTGGCTAAACCAATCCAAAAGAAAAGAAAGAAGACCCAAATTAATAAAATTATGAATGAAAGGGGAGAGATTATGACTAACACCAAGGAAATAGAAACAATCTTCAGAAATTATTATCAACCCTTAATGTCAATAAGTTAAGCAACCTAAAGGAAATGGATGGATTCCTGGAAACCTATAAACTTCCAAGACTGAAACAGGAAGAAATGGACAACCTGAAGAGAATAGACCAACATCTAGTAAAGAGATTGAAGCACTGATCAAAAACCTCCGAATAAACAAGACCCCAGGGCCGGACAGATTCCCTGGGAAATTCTACCAAACATTCAAGGAAGAAATAATACCTATTCTCCTGAAGCTGTTTCAAAAAATAGAAATGGGGAAAACTCCCAGGCTCTTTCTATGAAGCGACCATTACCTCGATCCCCAAACCAGGCAAAGACTCCATCAAAAAGGAGAATTTCAGACCAATATCCCTGATGAATAGGGATGCTAAGATTCTCATCAAGATCCTACTTAATAGGATCCAACAGTACATTAAAAAGATTATCCAACATGACCAGGTGGGAATCTTCCCTGTGCTACAAGGATGGTTCAACATTCGCAAATAAAACAATGTGATACAACAAATTAATATGAGAAGAGAGAAGAACCACATGGTCCTCTCGATTGATGCAGAAAAAGCATTTGACAAAATCCAGCATCCGCTCCTGATTAAAACGCTTCAAAGTATAGGGATAGAGGGAACATTCCTGAACCTCATCAAATCTATCTATGAAAGACCCACAGCAAATATCATCCTCAATGGGAAAAAGCTTGCAGCCTTCCTTGTTGAGGATCAGGAACAAAACAAGGATGCCCACTCTCACCACTCTTGTTCAACATAGTATTAGAAGTCCTAGGAACAGCAATCAGACAACAAAGAGAAAGAAAATGTATGCAAATTGGCAATGAAGAAGTCAAAGTCTCTCTCTTCGCAGATGACATGATTCTTTATATGGAAAACCCAAAAGATTCCACCCCCTAACTACTCGAACTCATACAGCAATTCAGCAACGGGGCAGGATACAAACTCAATGTACAGAAATCAGTGGCTTTCTTATACACTAATACAGAAAGGGAAATTGGAGAATTGGTTCCATTTACTATAGTGCCAAGAACTATAAGACACCTGGGAATAAACCTAACCAAAGAGGTAAAGAATCTGTACTTGAGGAACTACAGAACACTCATGAAAGAAATTGAAGAAGACACAAAAAGATGGAAGACCATTCCATGATCTTGGATCGGAAGAATAAACATTGTTAAAATGTCTATACTGAATAGAGCAATATATACTTTTAATGCCATTCTGATGAAAATTCCACTGGAATTCTTCAAAGAGCTGGAGCAAATAATCCAAAGATTTGTATGGAATCAGAAGAGACCCCGAATCACTAAGGAAATGTTGAAAAACAAAAATAAATCTGGGGGCATCACGTTAACTGATTTCAAGCATCATTACAAAGCTGTGATCACCAAGACAGCATGGTACGGGCATAAAAACAGACACATAGACCAGTGGAACAGAGTAGAGAGCCCAGATATGGACCTTCAACTCTATGGTCAATTAATCTTCGACAAAACAGGAAAAAATATAGAGTGGAAAAAAGACAGTCTCTTCAATAAATGGTGCTGGAAACTGGACAGCTATATGTAGAAGAATGAAACTCAACCATTCTCTTACACCGTACACAAAGATAAACTCAAAATGGATAAAAGACCTCAACATGAGACAGAAATCCATCAGAATCCTAGAGGAGAAAATAGGCAGTAATCTCTTCGATGTCAGCCACAGCAACTTCTTTCAAGATATGTCTCCAAAGGCAAAGGAAACAAAAGCGAAAATATACTTTTGGGACTTCATCAAAATCAATAATAAAGGAAACAGTCAAAAAAAAAAAAAAAAACAGAGCACAGCAAAGGAAACAGTCAAAAAAACAAAGGGGCAACCCACATAATGGGAGAAGATATTTGCAAATGACAGTAGAGACAAAAGGTTGATATCCAGGATCTATAATGAACTCCTCAAACTCAACACACATGAAACAGGGAACATATCAAAAAATGGGCAGAAGATATGAACAGACACTTCTCCAATCAAGACATACAAATGGCTATCAGACACACGAAAAAATGTTCATCATCACTAGTCCTCAGGAAGATTCAAATTAAAACCACATTGAGATATCACCTTACACCAGATAGAATGGGCAAAATTAAGAAAACAGGAAACAACATGTGTTGGAGAGGATGTGGAGAAAGGGGAACCCTCTTCCACTGTTGGTGGGAATGCAAGTTAGTGCAGCCTCTTTGGAGAACAGTGTGGAGATTCCTCAAGAAATTAAAAATAGAGCTTCCCTATGACCCTGCCATTGCACTCCTGGGTATTTACCCCAAAGATACAGATGTTGTGAAAAGAAGGGCCATCTGTACCCCAATGTTTATAGCAGCAATGGCCATGGTCGCCAAACTATGGAAAGAACCAAGATGCGCTTCAACAGACGAATGGATAAGGAAGATGTGGTCCATATACACTAAGGAGTATTATGCCTCCATCAAAAAGGATGAATACCCAACTTTTGAGCAACATGGACCGGACTGGAAGAGATTATGCTGAGTGAAATAAGTCAAGCAGAGAGAGTCAATTATCATATGGTTTCACTTATTTGTGGAGCATAACGGATAGCATGGAGGACAAGGGGTGTTATAGAGGAGAAGGGAGTTGGGGTAAATTGGAAGGGGAGGTGAATCATGAGAGACTATGGACTCTGAAAAACAATCTGAGGGGTTTGAAATGGCATTGGGGTGGGAGGTTGGGGTACCAGGTGGTGGGTGTTATAGAGGGCACGGATTGCATGGAGTACTGGGTGTGGTGAAAAAATAATGAATACTGTTTTTCTGAAAATAAATAAATTAATTAAATAAAAAAATAAGAAGTCTTACCAGCAGCAATTAGGCAACAAAAAGAAATAAAAAGTATTCAAATTGGCTATGAAGAAGTCAAACACTCTCTCTTTGTAGATGACATGACATTTTATAAGGAAAACCCGAAAGATTCTACCCCCAAACGACTAGAACCCATACAGAAATTCAGGAATGTGGCAAGATACAAAATCAATGTACAGAAATCAGTTGCTTTCTTATACACTAACAGTGAAAGTATAGAGAGGGAATAGATTCCATTTACTAGAGCACCAAGATCCACAAGAGACCTGGGAATAAATCTAACCCAAGAAGAAAAGGATCTATACTCAAGGAACTACAAAAGACTTATGAAAGAAATTAAAGAAGACTCAAAAAGATGGAAAGCATTTCATGCTCATCAATCAGAAGAATAAACATTTGTAAAATGTCTATGCTGGTGTAAGGTGGGATATCAATGTGTTTGGTTTTTTTTTTAATTTTTAAATTTGATAAACATATATTTTTATCCCCAGGGGTACAGGTCTGTGAATTGCCAAGTTTACACACTTTACAGTACTCACCATAGCACATACCCTCCCCAATGTCCATAACACACCCCCCTCTGTCAACCCCCCTCCCCCCAGCAACCCTCAGTTTGTTTTGTGAGATTAAGAGTCACTTATGGTTTTTCTCCCTCCCGATCCCATCTTGTTTCATTTATTCTTCTCCTACCCCCTTAAACCCCATGTTGCATCTTCACTTCCTCATATCAGGGAGATCATATGATAGTTGTCTTTCTCCTCTTGACTTATTTCGGTAAGCATGATACCCTCTAGTTCCATCCATGTTGTCGCAAATGGCAAGATTTCATTTCTTTTGATGGCTGCATAGTATTCCATTGTGTATATATACCACATCTTCTTGATCCATTCATCTGTTGATGGACATCTACGTTCTTTCCATAGTTTGGCTATTGTGGACATTGCTGCCATAAACATTCGGGTACACGTGCCCCTTTGGATCACCACATTTGTATCTTTAGTGTAAATACCAAGTAGTGCAATTACTGGGTCATAGGGCAGTTCTATTTTCAACATTTTGAGGAACCTCCATGCTGTTTTCCAGAGTGGTTGCACCAGCTTGCATTCCCACCAACAGTGTAGGAGGGTACCCCTTTCTCCACATCCTCATCAGCATCTGTCATTTCCTGACTTGTTAATTTTAGCCATTCTGACTGGTGTGAGGTGATTTCTCATTGTGGTTTTGATTTGTATTTCCCTGATGCCGAGTGATGTGGAGCAATTTTTCATGTGTCTGTTGGCCATCTGGATGTTTTCTTTGCAGAAATGTCTGTTCATGTCTTCTGTATATTTCTTGATTGGATTATTTGTTCTTTAGGTGTTGAGTTTGCTAAGTTCTTTATAGATTTTGGACACTAGCCCTTTATCCGATATGTTGTTTGCAAATATCTTCTCCCATTCTGTCAGTGGTCTTTTGGTTTTGTTAACTGTTTCCCTTGCTGGAATAAGCTTTTGATCTTGATGAAGTCCCAATAGTTCATTTTTGCCCTTGCTTCCCTTGCCTTTGGTGATGTTCCTAGGAAGATGTTGCTGTGGCTGAGATTGAAGAGGTTGCCACCTGTGTTCTCCTCAAGGATTTTGATGGATTCCTTTCTCACGTTGAGGTCCTTCATCCATTTTGAGTCTTTTTCCGTGTGTGGTGTAAGGAAATGGTCCAATTTCATTTTCCTGCATGTGGCTGTCCAATTTTCCCAACACCATTTATTGAGGAAGCTGTCTTTTTTCATTGGACATTCTTTCCTCTTTTGTCAAAGATTAGTTGACCATAGAGTTGAGGGTCTATTTCTGGGCTCTCTATTCTGTTCCACTGATCTATGTATCTGTTTTTCTGCCAGTACCATGCTGTCTTGATGATGGCAGCTTTGTAATAGAGCTTGAAGTCTGGAATTGTGATGCCACCAACTTTGGCTTTCTTTTTCAATATCCCTTTGGTATGCAAGGTCTTTGCTGGTTCCATATAAATTTTAGGATTATTTGTTCCATTTCCTTGATAAGAAAATGGAAGGAATTTTGATAGGAATTGCTTAAATGTGTTGATTGCTTTAGGTAGACAATTTCACAATATTTATTCTTCCAATCCAGGAGCATGGAACATTTTTCCATTTCTTTGTGTCTTCCTCTATTTCTTTCATGAATACTTTATAGTTTTCTGAGTATAGATTCTTAGCTTCTTTGGTTACATTTATTCCTAGATATCTTATAGTTTTGGGTGCAATTGTAACTGGGATTGACTTCTTAATTTCTCTTGCTTCTGTCTTGTTGTTGGTGTAGAGAAATGCAACTGATTTCTGTGCATTGATTTTATATCCTGACACTTTACTGAATTCCTGTATAAGTTCTAGCAGTTTGGGAGTGGAATCTTTTGGGTTTTCCACATATAGTACCATATCATCTGCGAGGAGTCATAGTTTGACTTCTTTGCCAATTTGGATACCTTTAATTTCCTTTTGTTGTCTGATTGCTGAGGCTAGGACTTCTACTACTATGTGGAATAGCAGTGGTGATAATGGACATCCCTGCCGTGTTCCTGACTTTAGCAGAAAAGCTATCAGTTTTTCCCCATTGAGAATGATATATGCGGTGGGTTTTTCATAGACGGCTTTGATAATATTGAGGTATGTGCCCTCCATCCCTACACTTTGAGGAGTTTTTATCAGGAAGGGATGCTGTACTTTGTCAAATGCTTTTACAGCATCTATTGAGAGTATCATATAGTTTTTTGTTCTTTCTTTTATTAATGTGTTGTATCACATTGATTGATTTGTGGATGTTGAACCAACCTTGAAGCCCTGGAATAAATCCCACTTGGTCGTGGTGAATAATCCTTTTAATGTACTGTTGAATCCTATTGGCTAGTATTTTGGGGAGAATGTTCACATCTGTGTTAATGAAGGATATTGGTCTGTAGTTCTCTTTTTTGATGGGATCCTTCTCTTGTTTTGGGGTCAAGGTGATGCTGGCCTCATAAAATGAGTTTGGAAGTTTTCCCTCCATTTCTATTTTTTCGAACAGTTTTAGGAGAATAGGAGTTAGTTCTTCTTTACGAGACCAGTGCTCTAACCCCTGAGCTACGGAGCCTAGTTCTTCTTTAAATGTTTGGTAGAATTCCCCTGGGAAGCCGTCTGGCCCTGGGCTTTTGTTTGTTTGGAGACTTTTGATGACTGCTTCAATCTCCTTACTGGTTATGGGTCTGTTCAGGTTTTGTATTTCTTCCTGGTTCAGTTGTGGTAGTTTATACGTCTCTAGGAATGCATCCATTTTTTCCAGATTGTCACATTTGTTGGCGTAGAGTTGCTCATAGTATGTTCTTATAATTGTCTGTATTTATTTGGTGTTAGTTGTGATCTCTCCTCTTCCACTCATGATTTTACTTATTTGGGTCCTTTCTCTTTTCTTTTTGATAAGTCTGGCCAGGAGTTTATCAATCTTATTAAATCTTTCAAAGAACCACCTCCTAGTTTCATTGATTTGTTCTATTGTTTTTTGGTTTCTATTTCATTGATTTCTACTCTGATCTTCATCATTTCTCTTATCCTGCTGGTTTAGGCTTTCTTTCTTCAGCTCCTTTAGGTATAGGGTTAGGTTGTGACCTTTCTAGTTTCTTGAAAAAGGCTTGTACCGCTATATATTTTCCTTTCAGGACTGCCTTTGCTGTGTCCCACAGATTTTGAACCATTGTGTTTTCATTATTATTTGTTTCCATGATTTTTTTCAATTCTTCTTTAATTTCCAGGTTGACCCATTCATTCTTTAAAAGGATGCTGTGTAGTCTCCAAGTATTTGGGTTCTTTCCAAATTTCCTCTTGTGATTGAGTCTTAGCTTCAGAGCATTGTGGTCTGAAAATAGGGAATGATTCCAAGCTTTTGATACTTGTTGAGGCCTGATTTAGGACACAAGAAGTGATCTGTTCTGGATAATGTTCCATGTGCACTCGAGAAGCATTTGTATTCTGTTGCTTTGGGGTGAAATGTTCTGAATATATCTGTGATGTCCATTTGTTCCAATGTGTCATTTAAGTCTTTTATTTCCTTGTTGATCTTTTGCTTGGATGATCTGTGCATTTTAGTGAGGGAAGTGTTAAAGTCCCCTACTATTATTGTATTATTGTTGATGTGTTTCTTTGATTTTGTTATTAATTGGTTTATATAGTTGGCTGCTCCCACATTAGGGACATAGATATTTAAAATTTTTATATCTTCTTGAACAGATTCTTTGAGTATTATATAGTGTCCTTCCTCATCTCTTATTATGGTCTTTGGCTTAAAATCTAATTGATCTGATATAAGGATCACCACCGCTGCTTTCTTCTGATGTCCATTAGCATTGTACATTGTTTTCCACACCCTCACTTTAAATCTGGAGGTATCTTCAGGTCTAAAATGAGTTTCTTGTAGGCAACATATAGATGGGTTTTGTTTTTTAATCCATTCTGATACGCTGTGTCTTTTGATTGGGGCATTTAGCCCACTAACATTCAGGGTAACCATTGAGAGATATGAATTTAGTGCCATTGTATTGCCTGTAAGGTGACTATTGTTGTATATTGTCTCTGTTCCTTTCTGATCTACTACTTTTAGGCTCTCTCTTTGCTTAGAGGACCCCTTTCAGTATTTCCTGTAGAGCTGGTTTGGTGTTTGCAAATTCTTTCAGGTTTTTGTTTGTCCTGGAAGCTTTTAATCTCTCCTTCTATTTTCAATGATAGCCTAACTGGATATAGTATTCTTGGCTGCATGTTTTTCTCGATTATTGCTCTGAATATATCATGCCAGCTCTTTCTGGCCTGCCAGGTCTCTGTGGATAAGTCTGATGCCAATCTAATATTTTTACCATTGTATGTAACAGACTTCTTTTCCCGGGCTGCTTTTAGGATTTTCTCTTTGTCACTGAGACTTGTAAATTTTATTATTAGGTGATGGGATGTGGACCTATTCTTGTAGATTTTGAGGGGGGTTCTCTGCATCTCCTGGATTTTGATGCTTGTTCCCTTTGTCATATTGGGAAAATTCTCTCCAATAATTCTCTCCAATATACCTTCTGCTCCCCTCTCTCTTTCTTTTTCTTCTGGAATTCCAATTATTCTAATGTTTCATCTTATGGTGTCACTTATCTCTCGAATTCTCCCCTCATGGTCCAGTAGTTGTTTGTCCCTCCTTTGCTCAGCTTCTTTATTCTCTGTCATTTTGTCTTCTATATCGCTAATTCTTTCTTCTGCCTCATTTATCCTAGCAGTGAGAGCCTCCATTTTTTATTGCACCTCATTAATAGCTTTTTTAAATTTCAACTTGGTTAGAATTTAGTTTTTCTATTTCTCCAGAAAGGGCTTTTATATCTCCAGAGAGGGTTTCTCTAATATCTTCCATGCCTTTTTCAAGCCCGGCTAGAACCTTGAGAATCGTCATTCTGAACTCTAGATATGACATATTGCCAATGTCTGTTTTGATTAGGTCCATAGCCTTTGGTACTAGCTCGTATTCTTTTTTTTTTTTGTGTGGTGAATTCTTCTGCCTTGTCATTTTGTCCTGATAAGACTATATGATGGAGCAAGTAAAATACTAAAAGGGTGGCAAAGATCCCAGGAAAATACTCTTTAAACAAATCAGAAGAGATCCCAAATCATGGGGGGGGAGAAAGGGGATAAAACAAGGTTCATGAAAAAAAGGAACAATTAACTAAAGAAAACAAATAAAGAATAAAATATAAAAAAGAATATATATATATGTTTATATATATACACATACATATATAATATAAACTAGTTAAGAAATGTTAAAAAAGAGAAGGATAAAAGTTAAAAATATAGCAGAAGAAGAAAAAAAATTGAAAAAAAATTAAATTAACTGCAAGAGTAAAGAATCATGGGGAGAAAGCCATAATTTCCGTGCTTTGCTTTCTCCTCCTCTGGAATTCCGCTGCTCCCATTGGTATTGAACATGTACTCCTTGGTAGGAGAACTTGGTACTGGCTGGATTTCTTGTTGATCTTCTGGGGGAGGGGCCTTTTGTAGCGATTCTCAAGTGTCTTTGCCCCAGGTGGAATTGCACCGCCCTTACCAGGGGCCGGGCTTAGTAATCAGCTCGGGTTTGCTTTCGGGAGCTTTTGTTACCTGAATGCTTTCTGTTGAGTTCCGGAGGAAAGGAATGAAAATGGTGGCCTCCAAGTCTCTGGCCTGGAGGAGCCGAGAGCTCGCGGCACCCCTCCTCAGTGCACCCTTTCAGAAAGTAGTTGATTTTCTGTTTCTAGAATTGCTGTTTTTCTTCTCTTCAATCTCCCATTGGATTTGTAGGTGTTTGCAATGTTTAGATAAACTATCTAGGTGATCTCCTGCTGCCTGATGTAGTCTCAGCCTGCTACTTCTCTGCCATCTTGACTCCCTTACCTCTCAATGCGGTTTTAATTTGAATCTCCTCGATGGCTAATGATGATGAACTCTTTTTCATGTGTCTGATAGCCATTTGTATGTCTTCATTGGAGAAGTGTCTGTTCATATTTCTGCCCATTTTTTAATATAATTATCAGTTTTGTGTGTCTTGAGATACCACTTTACACCAGTTAGAATGGCCAAAATTAGGAAACAACATGTGTTGCAGAGGATGTGGAGAAAGGGGAACCCTCTTACACTGTTGGTGGAAATGTAAGCTGGTGCAACCACTTTGGAGAACAGTGTGGAGATTCCTCAAGAAATTTAAAAATAGAGCTTCCCTATGACCCTGCCATTGCACATTCAGGGTATTTACCCCAAAGATACAGATGTAGTGAAAAGAAGGACCATCTGTACCCCAATGTTTATAGCAACAATGGCCACGGTTGCCAAACTGTGGGAAGAACCAAGATGCCCTTCAATGGACGAATGGATAAGGAGGATGTGGTCCATATACAATACGGAGTATTATGCCTCTATCAGAAAGGATGAATACCAAACTTTTGTAGCACTATGGAATATCATGCCTCCATCAGAAAGGATGAATACCCAACTTTGTATCAACATGGATGGGACTGGAAGAGATTATGCTGACTGAAATAAGTAAAGCAGATAGAGCCAATTATAATATGGTTTTATTTTTTTTTAAAGATTTTTTTATTTATTTGTCAGAGAGAGAGAGAGAGAGAGAGCGAACACAGGCAGACAGAATGGCAGACAGAGGCAGAGGGAGAAGGATACTCCCTGCCGAGCAAAGAGCCCGATGTGGGACTCGATCCCAGGATGCTGGGATCATGACCTGAGCCGAAGGCAGCTGCTTAACCAACTGAGCCACCCAGGTGTCTCTATGGTTTTACTTTTTTGTGGAGCATAGCAAATAACATGGAGGACAAAGGGAGATGGAGAGGAGAAGGGAGTTAAGGGAAATTGGAAAGGGAGGTGAACCATGAGAGACTATGGACACTGAAAAACAATCTGAGGGTTTTGAAGGGGCTGGTGGTGGGAGGTTGGGGGAACCAGGTGGTGGGTCTTGGGGAGGGTACATATTGCATGGAGCACTGGGCGTGGTGCAAAAACAATGAATACTGTTATGCTGAAAAGAAATTTAAAAAAAATGAAAAAAAAATCTATGCTGTCCAGGGAAATCTATACTTTCAATGCCATTCCAATCAGAATTCCACTGGAATTTTTCAAATTGCTGGAACAAAAAATACTAAAACTTGTGTGGAACCAAAAAAGACCCCCAATTGCTAAGGAAATATTGAGAAAGAAAAACAAAACTGGAGGCATCACGTTGCTTGATTTCAAGCTTTACTACAAAGCTGTGATCACCAAGACAGCATGATATTGGAACAAAAAAAGACACATGGACCAGTGGAACAGAGAGTCCAGATATGGACCCACAACTCTATCTATGGTCATATAATCTTCAATCAAGCAGAAAAAAAAGTATCCAGTGGAAAAATGACATTCTCTTCAATAAATGGTGCTAGGAAAATTGGACAGTTATGTATAGAAGAATGATATTTGACCATTCTCATACACCATACACAAAGATATACTTGAAATGGATAAAAGACCTGAACGTGAACAGACACTTCTCCAATGAAGACATAAAAACGGCTATCAGACACATGAAAAAATGTTAATCATCACTAGCCATCAGGGAGATTCAAATTAAAACCACATTGAGATACCACCTTACACCAGTTAGAATGGCCAAAATTAGCAAGATAGGAGACAACATGTGTTGTAGGGAATGTGGAGAAAGAGGAACCCTCTTCCACTGTTGGTGGAAATGCAAGTTGATGCAGCCTCTTTGGAGAATAGTGTGGAGATTCCTCAAGAAATTAAAAATAGAACTTTCCTATGACCCTGCCATTGCACTCCTGGGTATTTACCCCAAAGATACAGATGTAGTGAAAAGAAGGGCCATCTGTACCCCCATGTTTATAGCAACAATGGCCACGGTTGCCAAAGTGTGAAAAGAAACAAGATGCCCTTCAACGGACGAATGGATAAGGAAGATGTGTTCCATATACATGATGGAGTATTATGCCTCCATCAGAAAGGATGAATACCCAACTTTTGTAGCAATATGGACAGGACTGGAAGAGATTATGCTGAGTGAAATGAGTCAAGCAGAGAGATTCAATTATCATATGGTTTCACTTATTTGTGGAGTATAACAAATAGCATGGAGGACAAGGGGAGTTAGGAGAAGGGAGTTGGGGGAAATTAGAAGGGGAGGTGAACCATGAGAGACTATCTGAAAAACAATCTGAGGGGTGTGAAGTGGCGAGGGGTGGGAGGTTGAGAGAACCAAGTGGTGGGTATTAGAGAGGGCGCAGATTGCATGGAGCACTGGGTGTGGTGCAAAAACAATGAATACTGTTATGCTGAAAATAAATAATAATAATAATAAAGACCTCAACGTGGATCCTAATGCTTTATCACATATGTCATTTGTAAATATCTTCTCCCATTCCATAGGCTGTCTTAGAGTTTTGTTGATTGTTTCCTTCACTGCACGGAAGCTTGTTATTTTGATGAAGTCCCTGTAATTCACTTTGCTTTTATTTTCTTTGCCTTGGGATAATCAGTTGCTATAATTGGTGTTGAAAAAGTTATTGCCTGTGTTCTCTTGTAGGTTTTTTTAAATTTTCTTTTTTTTATTAAATTAATTTATTTATTTTCAGAAAAACGTTTTCATTATTTTTTCACCACACCCAGTGCTCCATGAAATCCGTGCCCTCTATAACACCCACCACCTGGTACCCCAACCTACCAACCCCAAGCCACTTCAAACACCTCAATTGTTTTTCAGAGTCCATAGTCTCTCATGATTCATCTCCCCTTCCAATTTGCCCCAACTCCCTTCTCCTCTCTAACACCCCTTGTCCTCCCTGATATTTGTTATGCTCCAGAAATAAGTGAAACCATACGATAATTGACTCTCTCTGCTTGACTTATTTCACTTAACATAATCTCTTCCAGTCTCGTCCATGTTGCTACAAAAGTTGGGTATCCATCCTTTCTGATGGAGGCATAATACTCCATAGTGTATATAGACAAAATCTTCCTTATCCATTCATCCGTTGAAGGGCATCTTGGTTCTTTCCATAGTTTGGCGACCATGGCCATTGTTGCTATAAACATGGGGGTACAGATGGTCTTTCTTTTCACGACATCTGTATCTTTGGAGGTAAATACCCAGGAGTGCAATGGCAGGGTCATAGGGAAGCTCTATTTTTAATTTCTTGAGGAATCTCCACACTGTTCTCCAAAGAGGCTGCACCAACTTGCATTCCCACCAACAGTGGAAGAGGGTTCGCCTTTCTCCACATCCTCTCCAACACATGTTGTTTCCTGTTTTCTTAATTTTGGCCATTCTAACCGGTGTAAGGTGGTATCTCAATTTGGTTTTAATTTGAATCTCCCTGAGGGCTAGTGATGATGAACATTTTTTCATGTGTCTGATAGCCATTTGTATGTCTTCATTGGAGAAGTGTCTGTTCATATCTTCTGCCCATTTTTTGATATGTTTGCCTGTTTTGTGCATGTAGAGTTTGAGGAGTTCCTTATAAATCCTGGATATCAACCTTTTGTCTCTATTGTCATTTGCAAATATCTTCTCCCATTCCTGGGTTACCTCTTTTTTTGTTGTTGAGAGTTTCATTTGCTGTGCAGAAGCTCTTGATTTCGATGAAGTCCCAAAAGTTTATTTTCGCTTTTGTTTCCTTTGCCTTTGGAGACATATCTTGAAAGAAGTTGCTGTGACTGATATCGAAGGGATTACTGCCTATTTTCTCCTCTAGGATTCTTATGGATTCCTGTCTCACCTTGAGGTCTTTTATCCATTTTGAGTTTATCTTTATGTACAGTGTAAGAGAATGGTCGAGTTTCATTCTTCTACATATAGCTCTCCAGTTTTCCCAGCACCATTTATTGAAGAGACTGTCTTTTTTCACTGTATATTTTTCCTGTTTTGTCGAAGATTAATTGACCATAGAGTTGATGGTCCATATCTGGGCTCTCTACTCTGTTCCACTGGTCTATGTGTCTGTTTTTATACCCGTACCATGCTGTCTTGGTGATCACAGCTTTGTAGTAAAGCTTGAAATCAGGTAACGTGATGCCCCCAGCTTTAATTTTGTTTTTCAACATTTCCTTAGCGATTCGGGGTCTCTTCTGATTCCATACAAATTTTAGGATTATTTGCTCCAGCTCTTTGAAGAATACCAGTGGAATTTTGATCGGAATGGCATTAAAAGTATAGCTTGTTCTAGGCATTATAGACATTTTAACAATGTTTATTCTTCCGATCCAAGAGCATGGAATGGTTTTCCATCTTTTTGTGTTTTCTTCAATTTCTTTCATGAGTGTTCTGTAGTTCCTCAGGTACAGATCATTTATCTCTTTGGTTAGGTTTATTCCCAGGTATCTTATGGTTCTTGGTGCTATAGTAAATGGAATCGATTCTCTAATTTCCCTTTCTGTATTTTCATTGTTAGTGTATAAGAAAGCCACTGGTTTCTGCACATTGACTTTGATCCAAAACCTATGGGATACAACAAAGGCAGTCTTAAGGGTGAAATACATAGCCATCCAAACCTCCCTCAAAAAAATTGAAAAATCCAGAATACACCAACTCTCTCTACACCTTAAAGAACTGGAGAATCAACAACAAATCAAACCAACTACACACATTAGAAGGGAAATCATCAAGATTAGAGCTGAGATCAATGAGATACAGTAGAACGTATCAATGAAACTAGAAGCTGTTTTTTTGAAAGAATCAATAAGATCAATAAACCATTGGCCACACTAATCCAAAAGTAAAGAGAGAAAGCCCAAATTCATAAAATTATGAATGAAAAGGGAGAGATCACAACTAACACCAAGGAAGTAGAAACAATCATCAGAAGGTATTATCAACAGTTATATGCCAATAAGCTTAGCAACCTAGATGTAATGGATGCATTCCTGGGAAACTATAAACTCCCAAAATTGAAACAGGAAGAAATTGGCAACCTGAATAGGCCAATATCTAGTAACGAGATTGAAGCAATGATCAAAAACCTCCCAAAAAACAAGAGCCCAGGACCTGACGGATTCCTGGGGATTTCTACCAAACTTTCAAAGAAGAAATAACACCTATTCTCCTGAAGCTGTTTCAAAAAATTGAAGCAGAAGGAAAACTTCCTGACTCTTTCTATGAAGCCAGCATTATCCTGATCCCCAAACCAGGCAAAGACCCTACCAAAAAGGGGAATTTCAGACCAATATCACTGATGAATATGGATGCTAAGATTCTCAACAAGATCCTAGCCAACAGGATCCAACAGCACATTAAAAATATTATCCACCATGATCAGGTGGGATTCATCCCTGGGCTACAAGGATGGCTCAACATTCACAAATCAATCAATGTGATACAACAAATTATTATGAGAAGAAAAGAACCACATGGTCCTCTCAATTGATGCAGAAAAAGCATTTGACAGAATCCAGCATCCATTCCTGATTAAAACGCTTCAAAGTATAGGGATAGAGGGAACATTCCTGAACCTCATCAAATCTATCTATGAAAGACCCACAGCAAATATCATCCTCAATGGGAACAAGCTTGCAGCCTTCCCGTTGAGATCAGGAACAAGACCAGGATGCCCACTTTCACCACTCTTGTTCAACATAGTATTAGAAGTCCTTGCAAGAGCAGTCAGACAACAAAGAGAAATAAGATGTATTCAAATTGGTAATGAAGAAGTCAAACTCTCTCTATTCACAGATGACATGATTTTTTATATGGAAAACCCAAAAGAGTCCACCCCCCAAACTACTGGAACTCTCACAGCAATTCAGCACAGAAATTAGTTTTTCTTGTTTTCAGGTTTCACATTTAGGTCATTAATCCATTTTGATTTTATTTTTGTGTATGTTGTAAGAAAGTGGTCCAGCTTCATTCTTCTGCATTTTGCTGTCCAATTTTTCCAACACCAATTTTTCCAACACCAATTGTTGAATTGATTATCTTTTTCCCATTAGATACTTTTTCCTGCTTCATACAAGATTAATTGTCATATAGACGTGGGTCTATTTGTGGGTTTTCTAATCTGTTCTATTGATCTATGTGTTTATTTTTGTTATAGTAACATACTATTTTGATCACTACAGCTTTTTAGTATACCTAAAAGTATGGCTTTAGGATGCCTCCTCCTTTGGTTTTCTTTTAAGGTTGATTTGGCTATTTAGGGTCTTTTGTGGTTCAATGCAAATTTTGGAATTATTTGTTTAAGCACTCCGAAAAATGCTATTGGTATTTTGGTAGGGAATGCATTAAAAATGTAGATTTCTTTGGGCAGTATATACATTTTAGTAATATTTGTTCTTTCAATGCATAAGTATTGGATGTCTTCCCATTCCTTTCTTTTTTTTTTAAGAGTTTATTTATTTACTTGACAGATGGAGGTCACAAGCAGGCATAGAGGCAGGCAGAGAGAGATAGAGGGGGAAGCAGGCTCCCTGCTGAGCAGAAAGCACTATGTGGGGCTCGATCCAAGGACCCTGGGATCATAACTTGAGCCAAGGTAGAGGCTTTAACCCACTGAGACACAGAGGCACCCCTCCATTTCTTTGTGTCATGTTCAATTTTTTTCATCAGTGTTTTATTTTTTCCAGTGTACAGATCTTTCATTACGTTTGTTAGATTTATCCCTAAGCATCTTTTGGTGCAATTGTAAATGAGATTGAGTCCTTCATTTCTAGTTCTGTTGCTTCAGTATCAGTGTATAGAAATGCAACATATTTCTCGACATTGATTTTATATCCTGGGAGTTTACTACATTCATTTATCAGTTATACCCATTTTTTTTGGCAGAGTCTTTTGGGTATTTGGTAAAAAATATCATGTTATCTACAAATAGTGTAAGTTTTACTTCTTCCTTGCCAATCTGAGTGCCTGTATTTCTTTGTGTTTTTTGATTTATGAAGATAGAACTTCTAATACCGTGTTAAATAACAGTGCTAAGAGTGGACATATTTGTCTTTTTCCTAATCATAGAGTAAAAGATCTCAGTTTTTCCCAACATAGGATGATATTAACTTTAGGGTTTTCATTAATGGCCTTTATTATTTTGAAGCATATTCCTTCTAACAGTACTGTGTGGAGGGTTTTTAAGATGAATGGATGTTGTACATTTATGCATCTATTGAAATGATGATATGGTTCTTATCCTTTCTTATATTAATGTGGTTCTTCTGACCCATGAGCATGGAATGTTTTTTCCATCTTTTTGTATCTTCTTCAATTTCTTTCATTAGTATTCTGTAGATCCTCAAGTATAGATAATTTACTTCTTTGGTTAGGCTTATTCCAAGGTACCTTAAGGATTTTGGTGTTATTTTAAATTGAATAATTTTTAAATTTCCCTTTCTACACTTTCATTGTTAGTGTATAAGAAAGCAATTTATTTCTGTGCATTTATTTTGTATCCTGCCACATTACTGAATTACTCTATGAGTTCTTGTAATTAGGGTGTGGAGTTTTTAGGATTTTTCACATCAAATATCATGTCATCTGTGATAAGAAAGTGTTTGACTTCTTCTTTGCCAATTTGAATTTTTTTTTTTTCTTTTTGTTGTCTGATTGCCGCTGGTGGGACTTTTTGTACTGTGTTGAGCAATAATGGCAAGAGTCAGCATCCTTGTGTTTCGGATCTTAAGGGAAGTGCTCTCAGCTTTTCCCCATTGAGAATGATATTCGCTCTGGGAATCCATCTTCATAGATGTATTTTATGAAGTTGGGAAGTATTTCCCCATCCCTATACTCTGAAGAGTTTTAAACAAGAAAGGATGTTGAATTTTGTCCTATGCTTTTTCTGCATTAATTGAGAGGACCATGTGGTTCTCCTCTCCTCTCTTATTAATTTGTTCTATCACATTGATTTGCAAATGTTGAAACACCTCTGTATCCAGGGATAAATCCCCTCTGGTCCTGGTGGATAATCTTTTTAATGTACTGTTGGATCCTATCGACTTAAAATCTAATTTGTCTGATATAAGAATCTCTACAACAGCTTTCTTTTGCATTCCACTGGCATGAAGGATGGTTCTTCATCCCTTCACTTTCAGTCTGGAGGTAAGTTTTGCTTCAAAATGAGTAACCTGTAGATCTCATATGGATGGGTCTTGTCTTTTAGCCAACCTGCAACCTGTGCATTTTATGGGAGTATTTAGACCATTCCCATTGAGAGAGGTTACTGAAAGATATGTTTTTATTGTCATCAGGTTGCCTGTGAGGTCTTTGTTTTTATAAATTGTCTCTGTAAATTTTTTTTAAAGATTTTATTTATTTATTTGACAAGAGAAATCACAAGTAGACGGAGAGGCAGGCAGAGAGAGGAGGAAGCAGGCTCCCTGCTGAGCAGAGAGCCTGATGCAGGACTCGATCCCAGGACCCTGAGATCATGACCTGAGCCGAAGGCAGCGGCTTAACCCACTGAGCCACCCAGGTGCCCTGTCTCTGTAAATTTTTGTTCTATATCTCTCTTGTTGTCTTTCTTCTTTTATAGAACCCCCTTGATATTTCTTGCTGGGCCAGCTTAGTGGTCACATATTCTTTTAGGCTCTGCCTGTCCTGGAAGCTCTTTATCTCTCCATCCATTCTAAATAACAGCCTTGCCAGATAACATATTCCTGGCTACATGTTCTTATTTAGTACCCTGAATATGTCTTGCCAGCCCATTCTGGCTTGCCAGGTTTAAGTGGACAGGTCTGACATAATTCTGATGTTCCACCCTCTGTCGGGAAGGAATCTCTTGCTCCTAATCGTTCTTAAAATGTTTTCCCTGGTTTTTAGATTTGCAAGTTTCACTATCACATGCAGAAGTGACTCTCTGTCCTCCTTGATGGGGGTGGGGGAGGTGTCCTCTCTGCCTGTAGGACAAGAACACTTGTTTCATTTCTCAGATCACTACTTTGTTCTTCTGCCTCATTTACCATAGCTGTTAAATTATCTAGATTAGACTCAATCTCATTGATAATATTTTTAAGTTCTGTCAGATCAGCTCTCACTTTTCCCCTTAGAGAGTCTATGTTGCCATTAATGGTTTTCTCCAACCTAGCTATTGTCAGCATAACTCTTACCCTGAATTCTATTTCTGACATCTTGCTTATGTCCATATCCAATAGTTCTGTGGCAGAGGTCTATGAATTTTTACTCTGTTGGGTGTTCCTCCTACTAGTCATTCTGTGAAAGGTGGTTGAGGGAATGTGCAGAGTCCAAACTATTGACCACAACCCAAGCCAGATGCACCTGTTTTATACGACCGTATGGTTGTTGGCATCTTGTTCTTTCTGCCTGTCTTCTGGTAGAGAGGCCTGCTGCACTGTTACTCAGGTCCCCTGTGGGAGGGATGGTGTCAGTGAAAACCAGTTGAGGGGAGCTTTTGGTCTCTGGTGGCTTTCCCTGGCAGCCTTCTGAGTCTCTTCTCAGTGTCAGAGCAAAAGTGGCCATATCTAATCCTCTGTCTCAGAACAGAGAGTTCACAGTCTGTTCTTAAGAAAGCCCTCCAGGCCACACTGACCCCATTTCTTTCTTTCTTTCTTTCTTTCTTTCTTTCTTTCTTTCTTTCTTTCTTTCTCTCTCTCTCTCTTTCTTTCTTTCTTTCTTTCTTTCTTTTTTTTTTTTCTGTGCTGCTAAAAACAACAGCATCCTGGGTTGTATGCTCCACATCCACACTCCCAGCCCTCACTTCCAGGTCCTGGTACATCTCTGCCCTTTGTGCTTCTGAAACCACCAGCTGCTCCCAGTTCACACGTGTGCCCCTACAGCTCCAGGCTTCAGTCTGGGGTCATCCCTAAAGTCCTTAATCCATGGCTACTGGTATGCGACTTTGTGCCAGGTCTCCCAGTGTGGTACACTTTTATTCTCGTGTTATTTCATTTTCCTGGCATCAGGGCTTATGTTGTCTCCCTCCCCCTTCCATATATCTTTCAATATCTGCCATCAGAATTGTGGCTCCCTGCTTCATACCTCAAAACCATCTGCTGGAGATATTCTGTTGGTGTACATCCTGATATAGCTTCTTACATCTCAGACTGATTTTGTGGGTGTTCAGAGTGGTCTGACAGATATCCAGCTCAATTCAGGGGACCAGTTGAAATAGGGTCTCCTTCTCCTCCTCCATCTTGTGGTTCCCTCCCGAGAGCTGTTACTTTTAAACACTAACTACTACATCATCCATATGATATGTTCAGTTATTCAGAAAGCATGTATAGAGTGCAGATTGGCTATAATTTTCCCTCATCCCCAGGGCCTCATAAGGTGAGAATAGCTTTGTCTCAAATACCATTGCTTTCAAGAGGTTGAGGCAAAGCTGATGTGGACATTTCAGCAAGTGCCTTAGTCTCATGCCCAGAGGATCAAGGTATATTTTCTAAAATTAACTCCACAGTTCTAGTGTTTTTTTGTTGTTGTTGTTTTTGTTTTGTTTTTGTTTTTGTTTTTTTTAATAATGGGCATGTGCTGAGTTTTGTTATTTACTTTCTTGGCATCTATTGAAAATAGTTTTGACTTTTGCATCTTGCTTTTTAATATGCTGTATTATATTTATTGTTCAGATTTTAAATCAGTCTTGTATATCTGTAATATATTACACCTGGCCTCAGTGCACAATACTTTTTATATGTGGCTGGATTCTAATCAGCAAATTCCAGTTAAGGATTGTTACACCTATACTCGAAATATATATTAATTTGTAGTATATATCTCTTGTGATACCTTTGTGTGGTTTTGGTATCAGGGCATTGTCAGCCTGATAAAACAATGAACATGTCTCTCCTCTTCTATTTTCCAGTTGAGTTTCTGAGAGAGTGGAATTAATAATTCTTTGGATGTTATGTAAAATCTGCCAGTGAATCCATCTTGGCATTGACTTTCATTTGTGGGAAATATTTAAATTATTAATGTAACCTCTTTAACCGCTTGCATGTCCATTCATGCTTTTTAATTGTTCTTGAGTCAATATCAGTAGTTTGGGTCTATCCAGGAATTTGTTCAGGGCATCTAAATTCTTTCATTTCTTTTAAAGGGTTCTTAGTAGTATTCTCTTATAACCCTTTCTTTTACTTTTGTAATGTTAGTAGAATTTTTCCTCTTTCAGTCTTCATATTAGTAATTTAATTACTGGCCATAGCAATTTGAGTCTTCTCTCTGTCTTTCATGGTTTGTCTAGCTAATAGTTTGTCAAACTTGGTCATCATTTTCAAAGTACAAATACTGGTTTCAATGATTTTTTTCTATTTTTTAAATTTTATTTCCCATTTATTTTCACTCTGGTCTTTATGGATTCCTTTCTTTTGCTTGCTTTGGACTAATTATGGTCCTCCTTTTCTCATTTCTAAGACAGTTTAAGCTATTCAAATTGCATTTTTCTTCTTTTCTACTACAGACATTCATTTACAGGTTTATATTTCCTTCAGAGAACTACTGTAACTGCAACATATATGATTTGGTATATTGTATTTTAAAAGTTTATTCCTCCCAAAGCAATTTGTAAAATGCCATATGATTTAATATTCAACACATTAACTTATTAGGAGAATGTTGTTTAATTTTTTTTAAAGATTTTATTTATTTGACAGAGAGAAATCACAAGTAGATGGAGAGGCAGGCAGAGAGAGAGGGGGAAGCAGGCTCCCCGCTGAGCAGAGAGCCCGATGCGGGACTCGATCCCAGGACCCTGAGATCATGACCTGAGCCGAAGGCAGCGGCTTAACCCACTGAGCCACCCAGGCGCCCGAATGTTGTTTAATTTTCCCAAGTTTGTAAATTCCCCATATTTCCTTGGTTGTTGACTTTTAATTTAATTCCTTTGTGGTTGAATAACAACATACATTTTGTAAAAGTATAATTAACATACAATGTTATATTAGTTTCAGGTGTACAACATAATGATTCAACATTTCTATACATTACTTACTGCTCACCCCAATAAGTGTCATTACCATCTGTCACCAAATAACATTATTATGATGATATTGGCTTTATTCCTTATGCTTTGCTATTCATGTCTGTGACTTATTTATTTTATAACTGGAAATTTGTACCTCTTAATCCTCTTTGCCTATTTCACCCATCCCCTCCTCTACTCTGGCAACCATGAGTTTGTTCTCTGTATTTAAGTGTCATCTTTGGGTTGCCTGAGTGGCAGAGTCAGTCAAGGGTCTGCCTTCAGATCAGGTCATAATCTCAGGGCTCTGGGATTGAGCCTTGCATTGGCATCCCTAGTCAATGGGGAGTCTGCTTCTCCTTCTCCCCAATTCCTGCCCATGTTCTGTCTTGCTCTCTCTCTCTCAAATAACCAAATAAATAGCATCTTTAAAAAAAAGTCACCTTTGGTTTTTTGGAGAACATATTTTTATTTTATAACTTATATTTAAACTTATATAACTTTATTTTATAACTTCAGTCCTTTTAAATTTAATGAAGTTTGTTTATAGTCCAGTGTATGGTATAGAGAATATTCCTGTTGTATTTGAGTAGAATATGTAGTCTGTTATTGAAGTGTTCCAGAGAGATCATTTGAGTTCATTTGTATTGTAATGCTGTTCAATCATTAAAGTAGCTGACAGGCTGTTGTACCCACGACTGAAAAGAGGGCATTGTGGTCTACAACGGTATAGCATTGTATAATCCTTCTTTCAATCCTTTCAGCTTTTGTTCACATATTTTAGTGGCTTTGAGATTAGGTTATGTAATTTTGTATTGCTATGAATTTTTAAGATATTGATCCATTTACCATTGTAAAAATGTCCTAGTTTGTTTCTAGGAAAATACACGTCTTAAAATTTATTTTCTACAATGTAAGTATAAACACTTCAGCTGTTTGTTGTTTACAATTTTTATGCTATAGTTTTAGACATTCTTTTACCATCACGTTATTGTGTCTTGGAAGACATATTGTGTTTCATGTAGAAAAGAGGAAGCTTTGATCATGACATTTAATAATTCGTTATTACTCAAAATGTCATTTTTGTAATATATTTCCTCTATGATTAGCTTATCGTGTGTTTTTTTAAGAATTTTGTTAATTTATTTGACAGATGGAGATCACAAGCAGGTAGAGAGACAGGCAGAGAGAGAGAGGGGGAAGCAGGCTCCCTGCCAAGCATAGAGCCCAGTGTGGGGCTCGATCCCAGGACCCCGGGATCATGACCTGAGCTGAAAGCAGAGGCTTTAACCCACTGAAACACCCAGGCACCCCTTATCATGTGTTTAATCAATAATATATACCAGAACATTTTAATTATTTTCTTTATTCATTTATTTTATTACATTTTTTCTCATGTTACCTTATTCACGGTTTACCTGGCAATTACAGTTAATATTTTAAAATTATATATTTGGGGGTGCCTGGGTGGCTCAGTGGGTTAAAACCTCTGCCTTCCACTCAGGTCATGATCCCAGCGTCCTGGCATTGAGCCCTACATTGGGCTCTCTGCTCAGCAGGGAGACTGCTTCAATTTCTCTCTCTCTGCCTGCCTCTCTGCCTGCTTGTGATCTCTGTCAAATAATTGGCTCCGGTCGTGATCTCGGGGTCCTGGGATCGAGTCCTGCATCGGGCTCTCTGCTCAGCGGGGAGCCTGCTTCCTCCTCTCTCTCTCTGCCTACTTGTAATCTCTCTCTGTCAAATAAATAAATAAAATATTTAAAAAAGTAAATAAAAATAAAATAAAATTATATACTTGGGATAAATACCAACTTAATTTCATTAGTATCAAATGATTTCTTCTATTATAGTTCTATTCTCCCTTCTATCATTTCTGCTAATCTTTATATATTATAAGCCAATAAATTGTTCTATAATTGTAGGCTTTTTTAAAGATTTTATTTATTTGACACAGAGAGAGAGAATACAAGTAGGAAGAGAGGGAGGCAGAGAGATAAGGGGAAGCAGGCTCCCTGCTAAGCAGAGAGCCCAACACAGAGCTTGATCCCAGGACCCTGACATCATGACCTGAGCCGAAGCCAGAGGCTTAACCCACTGAGCCACCCAGGGGCCCATATAGTCTTTTTTTAATTGTGTAATGTTAGTCACCATACAATCCATCATTGGATTTTGATGTACTATTCCCAGAGTCATTGTTATGTATAATCTTATTTAATTCCACTTTAATCCAGAGAGGAGAAGACAAATTACATACAATTTTGTATCTTTATAGTGACTCATATTTATTTATGAAGTTACCTGAACTAATGCTCTTTACTGCTTCAGTTGACTTCTACTTAATGTCTCATGCCCATTCATTTTTGCCTAAATTATTCCCTTTAGTATTTATTGTATGGCAAATTGGTTAGCAATGTGTTATCTCATTTTTTAAATTTTTTTGAGGATGATTGATTTCTCTTTACTTTTTGAATGCTTATGTTGCTGAATAGAGATGTGGTTTTTTGACAATAATATTTTATTAATACTATGAATATGACTTCTTACTGCCTCTTCACCTCTGTAGTTGAGAAGCTAGTTGTTAATCTTCCTGTAGATCACTTCCAAGATACTGGCATCACAGTGCTTGAATTCAAGCTATATTGCAAAGCTCTATTCATCAACACAGTATGGTACAAGCACAAAAAACGGACACATAGATCAATGGAACAGAATAGGGAACCCAAAAATGAACCCTCAAGTCTATGACCCACTAGTTCTCTACAAAGCAGAAAAGAATGCCCATGAAAAAGGACAGTCTCTTCCATAAATGCTTCTGGGAGGCTTAGACAAACACATGTAGAAGAATTAAACTGGACCATTCTCTTACACCTTACACAAATATAAACACACAATGGATGAAAGGTTTCAATATGAGAGTGGAATACAACAAAATCCTAGAGAAGAACACAAGGAGGAATCTCTTTGACCTGGACCACAACAACTTCTTTCTAGATATGTCTCTAAAGGCAAGGGAAACAAGAGCTATTGGGACTTGATCAAGAGAAAAAAATCTGCACAGCAAAGGAAACAGTCAACAAAAGTACGAGGCGTTCTATGGAATGGGAGAAGATATTTTCAAATTACATTATAGATGAAGGGATGGTACCCAAGATGTATAAAGAACTTATCAAACCCAACACCCCAAAAACAAACAATCCACTCAAGAAATGGGCAAAAGACATGAACAGATATTTCTCCAAAGACGACATACAAATGGCCAACAGACACATGAAAAAAAAAAAGTTTCAACATCACTAGCCAACAAGGAAATGAAAATTAAAACTGCAATGAGATACCACCTCATACAAATCAGAATGGATAAAAAATTAACAAATCAGGAAACAACAAATGTTAGCAAGGTTATGTACTAGGGGGAACCCTTTTACACTGTTGGTGACAATGCAAGCTGGTGCAACCACTCTGGTGAACAGTATGGAGGTTCCTCAAAAAGTTAAAAAGAGAGTTGCCCGGGGCACCTGGGTGTCTCAGTTGTTAAACATCTGCCTTCAGCTTAGGTCAGGATCTCTGGGTCCTGATATCAAGTCCTACATTGCGCTCCCTGCTCAGTGAGAAGCCTGCTTCCCACTCTCCCACTCCCCCTCCTTGTGTTCCCACTCCCCCTGTGTCTTTCTCTGTCAAGTAAGTAAAATCTTAAAAAAAAATAGAGTTACCCTATGACCCAGCAATTGCACTGCTAAGTACTTAACCAAAATATACAAATGTAATGATCTGAAGGGGTATCTGCATCCCAATACTTTTAGAAGCAATGATCACAATAGCCAAACTATAGAAAGAGAACAGATGTCCATAGATGGATGAATGCATATGGAAGATTTGGTATTTAGAAATATACAGTAGATAAAATGGCATATCACTCATCCATTAGAAAGGATGACATTTTACCATTTATAATGATATGGTTGGGGCTGGAGGGTACTATGCAGAGAAAAATAAGTCAATCAGGGAAAGACAATTATCACATGATTTTATTCATTTGAGAAATGTAAGCAATAACACATAAGATCATAGGAGAAGGGAGGGAAAAATTGAAAGGGAAGAAATAAGAGAGGGAGACAAACCACGAGATACTCTTAGCTATGGGAAAGAAACTGAGGGGTTTTGGAGGGAAGGTGTGTGGGAGGATGAGGTAACTGGACTGAGTGATGCATATTAAGGAGAATACATGATGTGATGAGCAAAGGTTGTTATATGCAAATGATAAATTATTTAACTCTACAGATGAAAGTAATGATTTCCTATATATTGTCTCAATAAACTTAAAAAAATATATTTTTACTTTTTGGAGAAATCTCCACACTGTTTTCCAAAGTAAACAATGAATCTTGGCACAGTACATCCAAAAAAATGATGTATTTATATTCTGACTAACATAACACAATACAAAATCAATGTACAGAAATCAGTTGCTTTCTAATACACTAACAATGAAAATAAAGAAAAGGAAATTAGAGAATCGATTCCATTTACTATAGCACCAAGAACCATAAGATACCTGGGAATAAACCTAACCAAAGAGGTAAAGAATCTGTACTTGAAGAACTACAGAACAGTCATGAAAAAAATTGAAGAAGACACAAAATGATGGAAGACCATTCCATGCTAGTGGATCAGAAGAATAAACATTGGTAAAAAGTCTATACTGCCTAGAACAACCTATAGTTTCAATACCATTGTGATCAAAATTTAACCAGTATTTTTCAACGAGCTGGAACAAACAATCCTAAAATTTGTATGGAACCAGAATAGACCCTGAATGGCTAAGGAAATGTTAAAAAGAAAAACAACATTAGGGGCGCCATGTTGCCTGATTTTAAGCTTTACTACAAAGCTGTGATCACCAAGATAGCATGGTACTGGCACAAAAACAGACACATACCCTAGTGGAACAGAGTAGAGAGCCCAGATATGCACCCTCAACTTTATGGTCCAATAATATTGGACAAAGCAGGAAAAAATATGCAGTGGAAAAAGACAGTCTCTTCAAAAAATGGTGCAGGGAAAATTGGACAGCTATGTGTAGAAGAATGAAATTCGACCATTCTCTTACACCATACAAAGATAAACTCGAAATGGATAAAAGACCTCAACATGAGGCAGGAATCCATCAGAATCCTAGAGAACATAGGCAGTAACCACTTCGACATCGGCCTCAGCAACTTCTTTCAACATATGTATCCAAAGGCAAAGGAAACAAAAGTGAAAATGAACTTTTTGGACTTCATTAAGATCAAAAGCTTCTGCACAGCAAAGGAAACAGTCAAGAAAACAAAGAGGCAACCCACGGAATGGGAGAAGATATGCGCAAATGACCGTATAGACAAAGGGCTGATATCCAAGATCTACAAAGAACAACTCAAACTCAACACACACAAAACAGATAATCGTGTCAAAAAATGGGCAGAAGACATGAACAGACACTTCTCCAATAAAGACATACATATGGCTATCAGACACATGAAAAAATGTTCAACACTAGCCATCAGGGAGATTCAAATCAAAGCCACGTTGAGATACCACCTTACAGCAGTTAGAATGGTCAAAATTAACAACACAGTAAGCAACATGTGTTGGAGAGGATGTGGCAAAAGGGGAGACCTCTTACACTTTTGGTGGGAATGCAGGTTGGTGCCACCACTTTGGAGAACAATGTGGAGATTCCACAAGAAATTAAAAATAGAGTTTCCCTATGACCCTGCAATTGCACTATTTGATATTTATCCCAGTGATACAAATGTAGTGAAAAGAAGAGCCATCTGTACCCCAATGTTCATAACAACAATGGCCACAGTCGCCAAACTGTGGAAAGAACCAAGATGGCCTTCAATGGACAAATGGATAAAGAAAATATGGTCCATATACACTATGGAGTATTATGCCTCCATCAGAAAGGATGAATACCCAACTTTTGTATCAACATGGACAGGACTGGAAGAGATTATGCTGACTGAAATAAGTCAAGAAGAGAGAGTCAATTATCATATGGTTTTACTTATTTGTGGAGTATAAGATATAACACGGAGAACATGGGAAGATGGAGAGGAGAAGGGAGTTGGGGAAAATTGGGGGGAAAGATGAACCATGAGAGACTGTAGACTCTGAGAAACAAACTGAGGGTTTTAAAGGGAGTGGGTGGGGGTTGGGTGAACCTGGTGGTGGGTATTATGGAGGGCACATATTGCATGGAGAACTGGGTGTGTTGTATAAACAATGAATTCTGGAACACTGAAAAGAAATAAAATAAATAGTAGTAAGGAAAGAGAGAAAGAAACAAAGAAAGGAAAAAGAAAGATGTATTAAAAATAATAAATAAATGTGATTCTTCAACATGACAAAATTGAGAAACCTTGAGCTTTAGAGAAGAGATATTAAAATAAAATTAGAAATGCAAAAAGGAGACATTACAACCACTACCACAGAGATACATAGAGTCATAAAAGACTACTGTAGACTATTATAAGCCAACAAATTATTTAAGCTGAACTATTGGATACATTTCTAGAAACCCATAACCTACCAAGACTATGTCAGGGTGAAAATCTGATCAGACAAATACTGAGTAAAAAGACTGAGGCATTACTAAAAAAACTTACAACACAGAACTCCAAAGCCAGATGGCTTTAGTGGTGAATTCTACCAAACATTTAAATAGTAATTCACACCAGTCCTTCTCAAACTCTTGCAAAATATCAAGGAGGAGGGGACATGCCCAAACTCATGCTACAAAGTTGGAATTATTTTGAAACCAAACCAGATAAGTATACCACAAGAAAAGACCAATATTCCCAATGAATATAGATGTAAAAATTCCTAACAAAAATATTAGCAAAATGAATTGAAGAATACATCAAAATAGTTATACACCATGCCCAAGTGCATTTTATCCTTGGGATAAAGAAATTGTACAACATATGCAAATCAATAAATGCATTTCATCACAAAAAATAAAATTAAAATCATTTGATCATTTCAATACACTCATAAAAAATGCATTTGACAAGACACATCTTTTTATGATAAGAACCACTAACAGATTAGATATGGAAGGAACATACATCAGTGTAATAAAGGCCATATAGGAAAAACCTACATTTAACTTTATACTCCTAGGAAAAAACTGAATGCTTTCCTTTTAAGGTCAGAGAAAAGGCAAGAATGACCATTTTTACCACTCCCAGTCAATATACCATTGGAAGTCATAGCTAAAGCAATGATTCAAGGTAAAGAAATAGTCAATTGGAAAGGAAGAAGTAAAATTGTCACTATTTGCTGATGTTATCTTCATATATATTCCCGTGTGTGTGTGTGTGTGTGTGTGTACACACAATTCTCTCTATAGAGAGATATAGATAGTCAGATATAGATATAAATAGTAGATATATGGTCCCCAAAAGTCCAAAAGTTTGGAACTATCAGAACAAATGAAGAAATCCAGTAAAGTTGCAGAACAGAAAATCAACATATAAAAATCTGTAGCATCTGGGTTCTGGTACAAGATGGTGACACAAGAAGATGCTGAACTCACCACCTCCATGCACACATAAATCAACACCTATTTATAGAGCAATTCCTCCTGAAGAAAATCTTAGAGCTGACTGAACAGCCTCCCAAAAGGATGAACCCAGGTAAGTCCACAGCATAACATATAATAATTTAAATGCCACATATAACACCCAGTTACCCCCATCCCCCCCCCCATGCCCTCTCCTCTGCAACTCTGGGCTTATTTCCTAAAGTCCAAAGTTTCTCATGGTTTCTCTCCTTCTCTGATTTCTTCCTTTCTCTGATTTCTTCCTTTCTTTCCCTCCCTTCCCCTATAATCCTGCACACTTTTCCTTATGTTCCACATAATCCCTGAACACTACATCAAAAATTAACAATGTAATATATGTTGGATAATTGAACATAATAGAAGTAATTTGAATGATGAGAGACCATGGACTCTAAAAACAATCTGAGGGTTTTGAAGGGACAGGGGTGGGAGGCTGGTGGTGGGTATTATGCAGGGCACATATAGCATGGAGAACTGGGTGTGTTGCATGCATGAACAATGAATTCTGTTACACTGAAAGAAATTAAATAAAAAAAGAAATAGGAAAAAATAATAATTTGCATGTCAAGTTTAAAGATAAAGAGAGTATTTTAAAAGAAGCAAGAGGAAGAGATTGTTTATTTACAAATGAAACTTCATAATGCTATCAGAGGATTTGTCAGCAGAAACTTTTTAGGCCTTCTTGGAACACTGAAAAAATACAGTAACTTAAGATAAAAGAAAACATGTAGGCAAGATGAGGGTGGCATACAGCAGATTAAACAAACAAATAAAAATAAAACAAAACAAACAACCCCAATAAATCCAAACATTCTCTACCCTGAAGATTATCATTCAGAATTGAAGGAGAAATTAAGATTTTTTCAGACAAATTCAAATTAAAAGAGGCCGTCACCATTAAACTGCCTTACAAGAAATGTTTAACAGGTTTCTTCAAGTGGAAAAGTAAAATCCATAATTGTACATAAAAAAATTATGGGGGCACCTGAATGGTTCAGTGGGTTAATGGTCACAGTCGACAAACTGTGGAAAGAACCAAGATGCCCTTCAATGGACGAATGGATAAGGAAGATTGTCGTCCATATACATTATGGAGCATTATGCCTCCATCAGAAAGGATGAATACCCAACTTCTGTAGCAACATGGACGGGACTGGAAGAGATTATGCTGAGTGAAATAAGTCAAGCAGAGAGAGTCAATTATCATATGGTTTCACTTATTTGTGGAGTATAGCAAATAGCATGGAGGACATGGGGAGTTAGAGAGGAGAAGGAAGTTGGGGGAAATTGGAAAGGGAGGTGAACCATGAGAGACTCTGGACTCTGAAAAACAATCTGAGGTGTTTGAAGTGGCAGGGGGGTAGGAGGTTGGGGTATACCAGGTGGTGGGTATTATAGAGGGCACGGATTGCATGGAGCACTGGGTGTGGTACAAAAATAATGAATACTGTTATGCTGAAAATAAATAAATAAATTTAAAATATGAATAAGAAGATGTAAAATATGACCATACACACACACACACACACACACACACACACACACACATATGTGTGCATATATGTACACACATATATAATGTGGAGAGAAGAGTAAAAGAGTTTTTTATGAATGTGGGGCACCTGGGTGGCTCAGTGGCTTAAAGCCTCTGCCTTCCACTCAGGTCATGATCCCAGGGTCTTGGGATTGAGCACACATTGGGCTCTCTGCTCAGCAGGGAACCTGCTTCCCTTTCTCTCTCTCTGCCTGCCTCTCTGCCTGCTTGTGATCTCTGTCAAATATATAAATAAAATCTTAAAATAAAAAGAATGTGTTTGAACATAACTGAACATCAACTTACTATAGACTGCTATGCATTAGGATTTATATATGAATCTCATGGCAACCCCAAACCCCAAACCTGTAGTAGATACACAACAAAATAGAAAGAAAGTCAAATACTACAAAATTTCATTCAACATGAAAAAAGAGTAAAAGGGAGGAGAAAAAAAAGTACAAACACAACTAGAAAATAATTTACAAAATGTCAGTAAGTACATAGCTATCGGGGAAGCTAAGATGGCAGAGTAGTAGAAGGACCCTGTGCTTGCCTCAACCCTTGAACACAACTAGGTAAATGTCAAATCATTCTGAAAAACCAAGAAGTTGATTTGAGGACTGACAGAACAAACTATACAACCAGAGGGAGAGAAGAGGCCACTTTGTTGAAGGTAGGAGGTGTGGAGATGTGAATGGGGGAGAAAACAGTTGCAGGTGCTGTGGAGGAGAAGGAGCCCTGATGATGGATAAAGGCAAGAGAGAGGAAGAGACAGAGAGTAGAGAACACAAGAGATTGCACAAGGAAACACTTCCCCAAAGCCACTGACTGGAAAAACCAGAGGGCTGATGACTGATTTTACAGCCAGTGGAACTCACAGACTGAAGTTCTAGAGGTACATGCTATGGTTGGTGTTGAGTCCAACAGGCACTCTTCCTGTAGATAACGAGGGTGGATAACCTGGGAGCAGATAGCAGGATGGGAAGAGGGAATGCCCTGCTGCACACTGAGAGAGATGTTTCCCCTCTTGAAGTGTATCTGGGAGAGGTGGCTTTGTCTCCCCAGGGACAAAAGAACCAGTGGGCACCATTATGTTCCCATGAACTTTAGCATAGGCACAGAGACACCTGCTGAGGACAGTTAACCTGGAGACAAGCATTTGTTGAGCTTTACTCCAACTCTAAGCTCCTGCATCTTGAACAACTGCACTTCTGGAACAAACCCTGCACCAGTCCCAGTGCAGCAAGACCCACCGCCAGAGGGCAAGCAAACCACATCTGGTCCCTAAAGTTTGGAGTTTTAAAACTCATCTAGCCTCCATGGGACAAAACACAGTGCACTGCACTTCTGGGCAGGCAGATGACCTGGACACAGGGTGAAGACAAGGATCTGAGGGAGGAATGGAATGCTCAAAGGGATATTGTTCCCTCTTCTGTGAGGGCTTCTGGGAAAGCAGGGGGCCATGCAATCCCTCCCGGGAAATGAGGGGGAGGATTGGTGCCATTTCTTGCTCACTCCTCAGCATAAACTAAGTTCAGTAATCCGCACAAAACAAAACAAACAGTGGCAGCTTAAACCACTTATAATAACTCAGAAACCCTGTGCAAATATGCCTAAGAGCCAGAGCAGTAGGACCCTCCAGCAGAAGACAATCACAATCCCTTACCCCTTCACCACACACATACAGTCTATAGCATATACAGTGCTGCACAGCTTAAGTTCTAATGGAAATACAATCAGGGTCTTTTAACCAACAGACCAGAGCAAACCTATTCAAAACTTGGCACACTCTGGACACGGTCCAAACACTCTCCACTGTAGGTAAGAAGAAACTTTGCAGAAGACTGAACTAAGGGAAAGAACAGCCAAAACACAAGAGCAGAATGCACACAGCATACACCAGAAACATTTCCTGAAGCGATGGGCCCTGGACAATATATGACTTATTCTTAATAAAGCCATTATTTTATGGAGCAAGAAACATTGAAGGCTGTCCTAACACACAGAAGACAGAGACCTACACAAAATGCCAAGACTTGGGCGCCTGGGTGGCTCAGTGGGTTAAGCCGCTGCCTTCGGCTCAGGTCATGATCTCAGGGTCCTGGGATTGAGTCCCGCGTCAGGCTCTCTGCTCAGCAGGGAGCCTGCTTCCATCTCTCTCTCTCTCTCTGCCTGCCTCTCCATCTACTTGTGATCTCTCTCTATCAAATAAATAAATAAAATCTTTAAAAAAAAATGCCAAGACAGAAGAACGAATCCACCCCCCCCCAAAAGAAAAGAACAAGCAAAGTTCGCAGCTAGGGATATAGTTGAAAGAGACATAAGTAATATACCTGAACCAGATTTAAAATAACAATCATAAGGATACTAGCTGGGCTTGAGAAAAATATAGGACACCACGGAGTCCCTTACTGCAGAGAAAAAAGACCTAAAAACAAGTCAAGCCAAAATGAAAAAAAAAAAAAATGCCTAACTGAGTTATGAAATCAACTGAATTGACTGACTGCAAAGATGGAAGAAGCAAATGAATAAAACATTCATATAGAAGATAAACTTTGGAAAATAATAAAGCTGAAAAGAAGAAGGAAAAACATTGAATCATGAATGTAAACTTAAGAACCAGTGGCTCCAACTCCTCAAACTCAACACACACAAAACAGACAATCATATCAAAAAATGGGCATAAGATATGAACAGACACTTATCCAATGAAGATATACATATGGCTATCAGACACATGAAAAAATGTTCATCATCACTAGCCATCAGGGAGATTCAAATTAAAACCACATTGAGATATCACCTTACACCAGTTAGAATGGCCAAAATTAGCAAGACAGGAAACAACATGTGTTGGAGGGGATGTGGAGAAAGGGGAACCCTCTTACACTGTTGGTGGGAAAGCAAGTTGCTGCAGACTCTTTGGAGAACAGTGTGGAGATTCCTCAAGAAACTAAAAATAGAACTTCCCTATGACCCTGCAATTACACTCATGGGTATTTACCCCAAAGATACAGATGTCGTGAAAAGAAGGGCCATCTGTACCCCAATGTTTATAGCAGCAATGGCCACGGTCGCCAAACTGTGGAAAGAACCAAGATGTCCTTCAATGGATGAATGGATAAAAAAAAAAAATGTGTCCATATACACTATGGAGTATTATGCCTCCATCAGAAAGGATGAATACCCAACTTTTGTAGCAACATGGACGGGACTGGAAGAGATTATGCTGAGTGAAATAAGTCAAGCAGAGAGAGTCAATTATCATATAGTTTCACTTATTTGTGGAGCATAACAAATAGCATGGAGGACATAGGGAGTTAGAGAGGAGAAGGGAGTTGGGAGAAATTGGAAGGGGAGGTGAATCATGAGAGACTAGGGACTCTGAAAAACAATCTGAGGGGTTTGAAGTGGCGGGGGGGTGGGAGGTTGGAGTAATAGTGGTGGGTATCATAGAGGGCACGGATTGCATGGAGCACTGGGTGTGGTGAAAAAACAATGAATACTGTTATCCTGAATTAAATTTAAAAAAATGGCTCCATGAAGGGTAATAAAATTCATATCATAAGAGTTCCAGAGAGGGGGAAAAAGGGGCCAAAGGTGTATTTGAGGAAATTAGAGTTGAAAACTTCTCTAATCTGGGGGAAGGAAACAGACATCCAAATCCAGGAGGCACAGAGAACTCCCATCAAAATCAACAAAAGCAGGCCAACCCCACCACATATTGCAATTATATTTGCAAAATACAGAGATAAGGAAAAAAAAATCCTGAAAGCAACAAGAGAAAAGGAGTATCTAACTTAAAAAGGTAGACAAATCTGTTAGCAGCAGATCTCTCCACAGAAACTTAACAGGCCAGAAGAAGGTGTCATCATATATTCAACATGATGAATGGGAAGAATGCAAAGCCAAGAGTCTAGCAATCTGTCTTTCAGAATAGAAGGACAGATAGAGTTTCCCACATAAACAAAAACTAAAGGAATTCATGACAACTAAACCAGCCCTGCCAGAAATATTAAAAGAGAATCATTCAATGGGAAAGAAAGACAAAAAGTGATAAAGTCTAGAAAGGAAGAGTGAAATCTCCAGTAACAAGAATTTAACAAGTGATACAATGACAATCACTTCATATCTATCAATAATCATTCTGAATGCAAATAGACCAAATGCTCCAATGAAAAGTCATAGGGTGGCAGAGAGGATCGAAAAAAAAAATCCATCTGTATGATGCATACAAGAGAAAAATTTTACATCTAAAAATACATGCAGACTGAAAATGTGGGTTTTGATAACCATGTATCATGTTAATGAATATCAAAATTAAATGCAAATAGCCATACTTATATCAGAAGAACTAGATATTAAAACAAAACCTGTAAGAAGAAATGAGCAAGGGTAATACATCACAAAAATTGTGCTTATCCAACAAGATCTCACAATGTAAACATTATGCTCCCAAACTGAGAGCACAAAAATATATAAGACAATTAAAACAAAAATTAATGAACTCATTGATAATAACACAGTAATAGTAGGTTACATTATCATTCCACTTCAGCCAATGGGCATATCATCTTAGCAGAAAATGCACAAGAAAGCAAAGGCTTTCAATGAGACACTGGACTAGATGGACTTAGCAGATATATTCAAAAAATTGCATCCTAAAGCAGAAGAATACACAGTCTCTTCTAGTGTATATATGACATTCTCCAGAATACATCACACAGGGTCACAAATCAGGCCTCAACAAGTACAAAAAGATTGAGATCACACCATGCTTATTTTCCAATCACAACACCATTAAACTTGGACACACACACACGCACACACACACACAATTTCAATGACCATGAACTCATGACCATTAAAGAACATCTTACTAGATAATGAATGGGTTAACTAGAAAATTAAGGTAGAATTTTCGTTTTAAAAAGTACAAGGAAAAAATGCAAATAAAAACACAACAGTCCAAAACATTTGAAATGCAGCAAAAGTGGTCATAAGAGGAAAGTATATAGCAATATAGGACTACCTCAAGAAGAAAGAAAATCTCAAATACACAACCTAAACTTACACCTAAAGGAACTAGAAATTGAACAGCAAATACAGCCTAAAGCCAGCAGAAAAAGAAAAAGCTAAAGATTCGAGCAGAAATAAATGTTATGGGGGGAAAACGAATTAAAAAATGGTACCAACAAATATATACCAAATCAGTAACTAATCTGGAAGAAATGGATGCATTCATGGACACTTACAAACTACCAAGACTGAAAGAGGTGTGTGATATTTTGGGTGTGAATGTACTTTATGTTTGGCATATATATGGTAAGTGACTGTGTAATATGTGTGGTGTATGCACTATCTTCATGTGATGTTTGTGATGTATGCGTGGTGTGTTTTGGTTATGTGTGTTGGTCTTTTGTATGGTGTGTAGTGTATGTGTAGTGAATTTGTGTGTGATGTATTTGTTGTATGTGTTTGTGGTATAAGTTTATGTACGGATTTTTGTGTGAGGTATTTGTGTGTTGTGTGTGGTATATGTGTGAAGCATATGTTGTGTATGTGTGGTGTGTGTAGTATAAGTGGCTTTCATTTGATATGTGTGGTATTTTTTATATACGTGTGGTTTGTGTGACATTTGAGTTGTGTGCATGTGGGCTGTGTGGCATATGTGTGGTATTTGTGGCATAGTATGTTGATTTTGTGGTGTATGAGTGACTTGTTAGTGGTATACTTTTCATGTGTGTCTGCATGGTGTGTATATTTGGTATGTCTGTGTGTGGTATAAGTTTGGGTTCTGTGGTGTTTTTGTAGTGTATGTATGATGTATTGTGTTTGAGTGCAGTTTGTGTGTAGTGTATAGTGGTGTGTGTATGGTGTGTGTTTGTTGCATATCTCGTGTGTGTGTTTGTATATGCTGTGTGTGGGTATTTGTGTATGGTTATGAGTGATGTGTGTTTGTTTCTGGAGTATGGGTAGTGTATTCATTGTTCATGTGTGGTGTGTATGTTTTGTGGGCCTTATGCTTTGTGTATATTTGGGTATTTGTGGTGTTTGTGTGTATAGTATATGTACTGTGTGTGTTTAGTATATGTATTGTCTGTGTTGTGCATGTGTGGTGTGTGCATGGTATCCTTTGTGTGTTGTCACACATATAGGTATTTACATGCTGTATGTGAGGCATTTCTGTGTATGGCATATGTGTAATATATATGTCTTTTGGTTTTGTTTTCTGCCTGGTATATGTTTGGTGTGTGTTTGGTATATGTATGGTGTGTATGCAGTATTTATTTGTGTGATATATGTGTTGTGTGTCCATGGAATAGGTACTGTGTGTGTGTGATTTATGTGTAGTGTGTGTTATTCACACAATGTGTGTGTGTGGTGCATGTGTGGTGTGTGTAATATGTATTGTGTTGTGTGGTATACATTTGGCCTATGCATGCTGTGTATGTTTTGTATATTTTGTGTGTATGTATTGTGTTCTCCATGTGTGGTATGTGTGCTCTATATATTGTGTGTTCAATTGTGTTTTGTATATGACTGGTGTGTTGCATATATCTGTTTGTGCATGTTGTATATCTGTGTTATATCTATTATTGGCATGTGATGTATTTTTGTGGTATGTGTTTCTACATGTGGTAAAAGTGTGGTGTGTATATGGTATATGAATAATGTATGTTTTTTATGGTATATGAATGGTGTGTGTGTGTGTGTGTGTCTGAAGTTTATTGTGTGTGTGGTATGTTTTTAGTGTGGTGTATTGTGGGGTAGGTGAGGTATGTAAATATTATATGGGTAGTCTATATTGGTATATGTGTGATGTGTTTAAGGTATGTGCATGTGTTTTGTTTTTTTCTATGCATGATATGTGTGATGTATATGTGATGTTGAATTTGTGCTTTGTGCGTTTGCTGTCTTGTGGTGTGTGTGCTTGGTGTATGTTCATCTATGTATGGTGTGTATGTAGCACAAGTTTTTGGTGTGTCGTATATGTGGATTCATGTGGTATATCTGTGCTATGTAGGTATTATATGGTCTGTGTGAGCTCTATTTGTTTTATTAGAGTGCTGTATGTGTGGTGTGTGCAGCATATATGTGATGTGTATGTCAGATATGTAAGTATGTGTGTGCAGTATATGTATGTTGTCTGTCTTGTGTTTAATGATTTGTGTGGTATATATGTAATTTCTATTTGGTATATGTGTAGTTTGTGTAGGCTATATGTTCGATGTGGTTGTGGTGTACCTGGTGTGTGTTTAGTGTATGTGTGGTGGATGTGTATGGTGTGTGTATTTTCTGTGCAATATCTGTATGTGTTGTCTGTGGTTTTTTGTTTGTGTGGTAGAAGTATAGTGTGTGCATGGTATATTTATGTCTGTGTGTGCATGTGTGTGTGTTATGAGTTGTGTATGCATGTGTGTAGTATGTGTGTGTTGTGTATATGATGTTTATTTCATGTCTGTGTGGTATATGTATATGTGTGGTTGGTGTATGCAATAGGTGTAGTGTTTGTGTGATGTACATGTATGGTGTGTGTGGAATATGTGTGGTGTGTGTGTGTGGTGTATGTATCATGTATGATATATGTAAATTATGTAGTCTCTGCCTCTGATGTGAATGTGTGCTGTGTTTGTTTTTGTGGTATATGTGTTGTGTGTAATATATATGGTTTGTGTTGGTGTACTTGTAGTGTGAGTGTGTTGCATGTGGTGTTTGTCAGGAGTATGTGAGGTATGTGTGTTTAAGTGGTATATGTGATTGTGCATGCTGTGTATGTACAGTGTGTGTGGTGTGTATGCATGTGTATGTTATATATGGTGTGTATATGGTGTACATATGGTCTGTCTGTATATTTTTGGAATATGTTTGTAATGCCTGTGGTGTATAAAGAGTTTGCATGTGTCTGTGATTAATGTGTAATGTGTGTTTGGTGCATGTGTATTTTGCATGGTCAATGTGTCATGTTTGTGTGAAGTGTATGTGGTGTATGTGTGCTGTGTCTTTGGTTTATATGTAGTGTTAGTTATGTGTGGTGTGTAGTGTATGGTTGGTATTTGTGTATGCATGTGTTATATGTTTATATTTGGTTTATGGGTGAGGTGTGTGTGTATGATACACAACAATGTGTGTGGTGTATGTGTTGTGTGTGTATGGTACATGTGTGCTATGTGTTTTGTGGTGTATATGTGGTATATGTGTATTGTATGTAGGGGTGTTATATATATGGTTTGTGGGTGATATATGTGTGGGGTGAGTGGTCATGAGGTGTATGTTTGCTATGTGTGCTTGTGATATATATATATATATATATATATATATATATATATATGTGTGTGTGTATATATATACACACATACACATATATTGTGTGTGTGTGTGAGTGTTTGGTATAAATATGGTGTGTGTGATGTGTCAGTGTGTGGTGTTTAATTGCCGTGTGTGGTATATGTATGTGTATAGTGTATATATGGTTTCTGTGTGTTGTATACATGTGATGTGTGCTGTTTATTTGTACAGTGTGTGACATATATGCTGTTTGTGTTTTGTATATTTGGTATGTGTGTGGTTAGTATGTTGAGTGTGTATGATGTGTGTGGTGTGTATGGTGTCTGGTGTGTCTGTGTTGCATATGTTTTATGTTTGTTGGTTTATATGTGATCTGTTTGGATTTATGTGTGGTTGGTATGCAGCATACATGTGTGGTTGGTATGCAGCATACATGTGGCATATATATATATATATATATATATATATATATATATGGTATATGTGTGGTGTATGTGATGTATATGCAGTAAATGTTTCATGTATGTGGTGAATGTGTGGAGTGTATATATGTGGATTGTTTTTGGTGTGTGTGGTGTGTTTTGTGTTAATACTATGTGTGTTTTGTGTTAATACTATGTGTGTGGTGCATGTGTTGTGCGTATTGTGGTTTTGGTGTGTGTGTGTAATATGTGTGGTGGTGATTTTAATGTGTGTGTGGTATCTGAGTGTGTTGTATATTGTAGTGTGTGTGGTGTTTCTGTAGTATATGTGTAGTGTGTATGTGTGGTTTGTGTGGTGTATACATGGAATATGCATGTTTTATGGAATATTGTAGTGTGCTTGTTGTTAATGTATGTTGTGTGAGTCAGGCATATATTTGTGTGAGTGTTGGTATAGGTGTGTATATGTTGCATATGATGATTGGTGTATTTGTGGTGTGTTTGTGGTGTATGTGTGATGTGTATGTGCTTTATGAGGTTGTGTGATATGTTTATGGATGGCATGTGTGTATGTATGTGTGTGTTTTCTGTGTAATTTATGGTGTATGAGTGGTGTGTGTGTTATATTTGTACTTTTTGTTTTGGTTACAGTGTTGTGCGTATGTATGGTGTGTGTTAGTGTATGCTTGATCTGTATGGTATAAGTGTTTTGTGCATGGTGTAAGTGTATTGTTTGTGTGATATACATGTCATCTGAGTGTGGTGCATATGTGTCTTTGAGGTCTATGTGTGATTTGTTTGATATGTGTGTAATTTTTCTGTGTATAATACTTTTCATGTGTGTTGTATGTGTTATGATTGCATGTGATGTATGTGTAGTGTGTGTGGTGCTTGTTTGTGGTGTATATATGTGTGTAGTTTATGTAAGTGCATGGGTTTCCTGTAGTGAGAGTTTGGTATATGTGGGGTGTGTTGTATATGTATGGTGGGTATGTAGTGAAAGTGTAGGGTCTTTGAGTGGTATATGTCTGCTGTATGTTCTTTATTTGTGGTGTGTGTGGTGTAAATGTAGTGTTTTGTATTTTGTATTTGGAGTGCATGGTTTTATTGTTGAGTGTGTTGAAATGGGCAGGGTGTGTGTGCGTGTGATCTCTGTGGGTTGTGTTTGTGTGGTATATGTGTTGTTTCTGTGGTGTTTGTGTGTTGTGTGTGGATTTACACATGCTCTATTCGGTGTATGTGTGGTATGAATGCAGGGTCTTTTGGTGTGTCTCTGTGGTGTATGTGCAGAGTGTGTTGAGTATATATAGTGTATGTAGATTATATTTAGCATGTGTGTCATATATGTGTTATGTGTATGTGGAATGTTCTGGTGTGTGTTATATGTGTGCATATTTGGTATATGTGTGAGGTGTGTGTTATATATCTATATTTGTGTTTGTTGTATGTGTGGTGTGTATGTATATATTATGTGTATTGTGTCTGTGATCTGTGTGTGCTTTGTGCACAGTCTTCTGTGTGTGTAACAAATGTGTGGTGTTTGTGTGAAACTTAATTGCTGTGTGTGGTATATGTGTCAAGATTTTGTGTGGTGTATGTGTCGTGTATATGTGTTATTTGTGGTGCATGTATATGTGTGGTATATGCGAGTGTATAGATTATTTGTGGTGTGTGTGGTATATGTCTATTGTGTGTTATATGTGTGTATTGTAGGTGTCAGTGGCATATGTGTGTTTTTTGCTGTATGTGTAGTGTATGTATCAGATATATATGTGTGTATGAAGTGTATATCTGGTGTGCGTGTGTCTTCTTTTGAGTGGTGTGTGTGGTATATATGTTTTGTGTGGTATACATATGGTATGTGTACGGCATATGTTCCATGTTTTTGGATATAGTGTGTGTATAGTTCATGTGTTCTGGGTGTGTATGGTGTGTGTGAAGTCTGTATTTCTGATATTTGTTTCCATGTGGTGTATGTGTGGTTTGTGAGTATGCTGTGTGTGTAACTGTGTTTTGATATTTGTTTGTGTGTGGTAAATGTATAATGAGTATGTGGATGTGGTGTATGTATAGTTTGTGTCTGTGTATGGTGTATGTGTGGTATGGATGTGGCATGTGTGTTGTGTCTGTTCTATGTATAGGTACTATCTGTGTGGTCAGGTGAACTATCCGTGTATATGTTGTTTCTGTGTATAGTGTGAGTGTGGTATATATGTGCTCTGTGTGCCTGTGGTTTATGTGATGTATGTGTGTATTATGGGTGTGGTGTTTATGTGGTATATATTTGGTGTGTGTGGTAAATGTGAGGTGGACCATGGTTGTATATGGTATGTGTGTGTGGTAAATGTGTGGTGTGTGCATGTGCTCTTTGTTATGCAGATGTATGTATGTGGTAGGTGTGTGCTGTCTTTATGTACTGTTTTTTCGTATGGTGTGTTTGTGGTTTATGTGTGCCTTATATATGTGTGGCTTACGTATGCCACATATATATGTTTGTGCAATGTATGTGTAGTATTTGTGTGTTATATGAGTTTTGTGTGTTGTGAGTGTAGTATAGTGTGGTGCATGTGTACTATACATGTTGTTTGTGATGTGGTGTGAGTGTAATGTTTGTGTGGTGTCTGTGTATGATATGTGTGGTTTCTGTGTGTGGTATATGTACAATGTGTGTATGAAGTGTTTGCACGGTCCTTGTATGTGTATTTTTTGTTTAGTTTGTGATTTTTATGGTATATGTGTACTCTCTGTGTCTGTGGTTTATGTGTACTGTGTTTGTCATTTATGTCTAGCGTATGTGTGGTATACATAGGGTGTTTATGTAGTGAATGTGTTGTATGTATTATATGTGTGAGTATTTGGTGTATTGTTAGGTGTGTGTGTGTGTATGTGTTATTTATCTGTGTTTGTGGTGTTTGTAATATGTGTGTGTGTGGTGTAATTATGGTGTGTGTTTTTGTGGTGTGTGTGTGGCATATAAATTTTGTGTGTGTTGTGTGTATGTGGGTGCTATACATATGGTGTGTATGGTATATATGTGTTTGGTATATGTGTTGTGTGAGATGTGTGTGTAATAGATGGGCTCTGTGTGTGTTTGCAGAATATGATTAGTTTTTGTGTGGTACATGAGGTATGTGTGTGATATGTGTGTGGTGTGACTGTGGTGTATGTTTATATGTATGTATGCATGTGTGCACACACTAATATGTGTGTGAATGTTTGTGGTATATGTTTGGAGTTTGTGAGTTGTGTGTTGGCTGTATGTGTTTGATTAATGTACATGTGCTGCATTTATTGTGTATGTGTGGTATGAGAATATTGTGTGTGGTATATGTTCGTGTAGTAGATGTGTGGTGTGTTTATTGTGCATGTGTGATGTCTATTAGGTATATATTTGTATAAGTATAGGGCTTATGTGTGGTGTGTGTGCATGGCATATGTGTGGTATGTGTTTGATGTAGAGTTGTTTATGTATAATGTATGTGTGAAGTATGTGTGATGTATGTAGAAATTGTGTGGTGTGTATTTGGTATTTGTGGTGTGTATGTGGTATGTGTGGTGTGTGATTTGTGCTTGTGTGGTGTTTTGTTCTGAGTGTGTTGGGCGTGGGTGGTATATATTTCATATGTATTACATACATGTGTGGTATATGTGTGCTGTGTGTGGTTATGTGCACTCTATGTTTTTTTGTATATGTGTAGTGTGCATGTGATGTTGGTATATAGAAAAAGTGAGCTCTGTGTGGTGTTATTGGGTTGTATATGGTATTCTGTTCTGTTTTTGTGTGTGGTATATTTTTATATAGTGTGTATATGGTGTCTTTGGAGTGTGAATGTTTGCTGTGTGTGGTGCATTTTTTAATATATGTGGTGTTTGTATATTGTGTCTTGGGAGTGTGTGTGCTTTATATGTTGATTGTCTATTATATGGATGGTCTGTGTGGTGCCTGTGTGGTGTATATACTATGTTTGTGTGGTGTATCTATGGTGTGGGTGTGATGTGTGTGTGAAATGTGTGGATTTATTTGTGGTGTGTGTACATACTATTGGGGTGGTGTTTGGTGTATGTATGGAGTGTGTTTGGTATATGTGTAGTGTGTACATGGTATATGTGATATGTGCATGTGTATTGTGTGTGAAGAATGCGTAGAGTATATATGGTATATATGTGGAGTATTTGGGGTGTATGTGTGGTGTGTGTGAGATGTGTGTAATATATGTGTAGTGTATGTCTAGCACATGTTGTGGTTGTGGTGTGTGTTTACTGTATACATGGTGTGAGTGTAATGTGTTGTGTCTGTTGTATATGTGCAGTGTGTTGTGTTTGGTGTATGTTTGGTGTGTGTGTTTCTATAGTATATGGGTGGTGTGTTTACAGCCTATGTGTGCCTATGTGTACCATATGTACGGTGTATATGGTATGTTTTAAAAGTTTCATGTGTTTATGTTATGTGGTCTGTGTGCAGTGTATGTGTGTTATATGTTATATGTGTGGTTTGAATTTAGTGTATGTTTGCTCTGTGCAGCATGTGAATATGGTTTGTGTGGTGTATCTGGTTCTGTGATATATTATGTAGGGTCTGTGTGTGGTGTCTGCAAGGTGTTTGTGTTGAGTGCATGGTATATAAGTGGTGTGTGTGTGTGTGTGTGGGTGTGTGCGCGCGCATGTGATATGCTTAATGTGTGTTGTGTATGTCTTTTGTGTTTTTCATATATGGAAGTTGTGTGTGGTAGGCATATGTTATATAGGTATTTGGTGTTTTGTGATTGTGTGTTTTATGAGATTGTATATGTAGTTTGTGTTTTATGTGTGTTTTGTGGTGAAGCTTTTGTGTGAGGTCTACATGCATATGTTGTTTTTGTGTGTGAGGCATATGTGGTATATGTGTGATGTGGGTGTTCCTTTGGTTTATGCATGGTATGTTTGCGGTGTCAGCGCTATATATGTATAAATTTGGGGTGTGTGTGTTATTTATGTGTACTTGGTGTATATATGAGTTGTATGTGTAATATCTGTGGTTGTACATGGTATATATGTGGTGTGTGCATGTGTGGCATATGTGTGGGGTATATGATTTTATAATGTATGCATGTTATATGTGAGATGTGTTGGTGGAATATGTTATATATATGTCTTGTGTATGTGTGGTGTGTGTAGTATATGTGTGCTGAAAGTGTATTGTGGTATATACATAGTATTTGTGTGGTATATGTGGGGTGTATTTGTTTACATGTGTCATGTGATTTTGGTGTATGCATGGTGTCTTGTCTCAGTGGTATGTGTGTGATATATTTGTGTTGTGTTTTTTTGTATGATGTGTGTGTGTTTGTGTGTGATGCATGCTTGTTGTCAAAATGGTTTATATTTCATGTGTGGAGTTCATGTTTGTTGTATAGTGTGGTACATATGTGGTATATTTTTAGTGTATGTGTGCTGTGTCCGTGGTACAAGTGTTGTGTGTGGTGTATGAGTACTGTTTGTGGGGTTGGAGTGTAGTGTTTTGAATAGAATATATCTGGTGTGTTTGCTGTGCTTCTGGTATATATGTGTTTTATGTGTTGTGCATGTGGTATTTGTGTGGTGTGTATTTGGTGTTTGTGTGTGATGTTTTTGTGTGTGGTATATGGGTGTATATTTGTTGCACATGGTAGGTATATGTGTATGTGTGTTATATCTATGTGTGCTATATGTTCAGTGTGGGTATTGTAGTGTATATGTGGTATATATGAGTTGTGTGTTTTGTGTGTGCATGGTGTATGTGTGGTTTGTGGGTGGTGTATTTGTGCTCTGTGTGTGGTATATGCATGATGTATGTTTGGTGTCTGTGTGGTTTATGTGTGCCATGTGTATATTTGTGACATATGTATAGTGCTTATTTGGCATATATATGGTATGTGTGATATAGGTGTGGTATGATCATTGTGTATGTGTGTTGCATGTCTGTTGTTTATATGTCTGTTGCTTTCATGTTGAATATGTAGTGTGTGTGTGTGGTATATGTGTGGTATGTATCTGGTGTGTGTGGTGTATGATTTTTTTCTATATGGTTTATGTATGGACTATGTGTGCTTGTTAAAAATTTGTGGTGTATGTATGATGTAAGTGGTGTGATATGTGTGTGTGGTATGTGTTATATGTTTTTAGTGTACATGTGGTATGTATATGTGATATATTTGTATACTTATGGTGTAAGTGTGGTGTCTGGTGTGGCGAGTATATGGTGTTTTAGAGTGGCAAATATCTGGTGTATTTTTTGTCGGGTGTGTGGTGTGTCTGTGGTATAAGTGTTGTGGGTAGGAATTGTGTAGTATATATTTGCTGTTTGTGTGGTGTTTTTATGTGTGTGGTATATGTGTAAGTGTGCCACATATGTGGTGGGTGTGGGTTATGTCTCTACTATGTTGTGTTTTTAGTATCTTTGTGGTATGTACATAATGTGTGTGTGGTACATGTGGGATTTGCATAGTTTATGTATGGTATGGATGCAGTGTATGTGTGGTGTATGTGTGGTATGTGTATGTGTTTTTATGTAATATACACATTTAAGTGTGTGCTATATATACATGCTTATGTACATGTGTGCAGATTATGATACATGTAAGGTTTGTAAGGGATATATATGTAGTGTGTTTCTGTTTTTTGTATGTGTGCTATGTGTAGTATATATTCAGTGTGTTTATGGTATGTTTTTATATGTGGTATATGTGTGTTTTGTGTTTTTTTGAGGGATATGTATAGTGTATCTATAATGTGTGTTATGAATGTGTGGTTCATGTGTGTGGCATATTTGTGGTGCTTATGTAGTATATGTGTGGAGTGTATGTGAGTTATTATGGTATATGCATGATGTAGGAGTGGTGTGTGTATTGTGTATTTAATGTGTATGTGAGCTATGTGGCATGTGTATTGTATATGTGTTTTTTGTTTGTGGTGTATGTTTTGTATGAATATGTGCTATGTGTGATATATGTTAGTGAGTATATTTGTGGTGTGTATGTGGTGTGTGGTATGGGTTGTATGCATTGTTTGTGATATGTTTATATTCCTGTGTAGTATATGTGCACGGTGTATGTAGTTAGTATATTTATATTGTATTTGTGGTATATATGTGGTAGGTGTGTTAGGTATATGTGTGTGCTATATGTGTTGTGTGTGTGTTGTATGAGTGGTATGTGTTATGTTTGTTGTGTGTGTGGTTTATCTGTGGAATATGTCTGCTATATAAGTTTATAAGTTGTACATCTTTACTGAATATGTGGTGAGTGTATACACTGTGTGCTTTCTGTGTTTGTGATATTTGTATATGTGTTTGGTGGATGTGTTGTGTGTGTTTGTGCACAGTATGTGTGTGATATATATTTCACTTCTGGGTGGCATATATATGGTGGATATGTACTGCATATGTGTTGTGTTTGTCTTGCTTATGTGTGGTGTGTATGTGTTCTTTGTGTGTGTTTAGTATATGGGTGGTGTGTGTGGTTGGTGTGTGCTGTCTATATGTAGGGTTCGTGTGTGGTGTGTGTATAGTGTATGTGTCCTGTATTTGTGGTTAATGTGTGGTGTGTGTAGTATATGTATGTTATGTGTGTTACTTGTGTGTGTATTTGGTGTATGGTGTATGTGTGTGGTATATATGTGTGAATATTTGTGGTTTAAGAGTGAAGAATGTGTGTGTGTTTATGTGTGTGCACACTGTGTGTGTTTTGTATGTAGGTGTTATATGCTTCATGTATTGTTTGGTATATATGTGGTGTGGATGGTGTGTTTTGTTTGTATCTTGTCTCTGTGGTATATGTGTGCTGTGTACATTTATGGTATATATGTAATGTATGTAGAACATAAGGGTTTTGTGTGGTTTATGTGTAGTGTGAATATGGTGTACGTGTAGTGTTTACAAGATAAATGTGTAATATGTGTATGTATTTTGTATGCTTTTGTGTGTGCTTTATGTGCAATGTGTGTGTGGGTAATATGTGTTTTGTGTCTGTAAGTGGTACATGTGTGGCATGTGTGTTATAAATGTGGTATGTCTATTTTTGGTATATGTGTGATGTGTGTGCAGTGTATATGCAAGATATGTATGTGTGTTGTGTGTGGTGTATGGATATTGGGTGTATGTTTTGTGTGTGGTGTAATAGTTATTTGTGGTGAGTGTATATAGTGTTGGTGTGTGTTATATGTGTGGTGTGTCTATAGTGTATGTGTTGTATAATAATACATAATGAAACTAAGATGTAACTAGGAAGACAAATTGAGCACAGCATACTTTCAAGGAGTTAAGTATAAAAACACATATATCTTTATGTAAAGTAGATGTTACATAAAGGACACATTAAGCAGAGTTTAGTTTCAAGGAGATAAGCACATGGCTTTTACCTGGAGCTTATACAAACATGTTTTAAAAACATATCTTAATGAAAGGTAGATGGTACTTGGACAGTTTAAGTATATTCAAGTAATTAAGCACATGGCTTTTTTCCTCATGTTTATATACATATATTAAAAAATGCATATATATTAATGCAACTAAGAGGTTACTTGAAGGCTGCTTTAAGTACAGTATAGTTTGAAAAAGTTAAGCACATGGTTTTTCCCTTGTGTTTATATATATAATTTCAAAAACAGTTATAACTTAATGAAAATTAGTTGTTACTTGAAGGTACCTGTAAGCATAGTGTAATTTCAAGGAGTTAAACATGTAGCTTTTCCCTCATGCTTATCCACACAAGTTTTAAAACACTTGTATCCTAATGAAACATGATGACACTTGAAAGATGCTTAAAGAAGAGTGTAGTTTGAAGGAGGTAAGCAGATAGCTTTTACCTGGAGCTTATATGTATAAGTAAAAAAAAAATCTAACTTAATGATACTAAGGTGTCACCTTCATGAGGTGGGGATTCTAGTGATCAGAGCTGAAATTATTGGGGGACTACTGACTGATGATCAGTAAATGACTTTATTTCTTAAAATCACTTCCTTTATACCTTCCACAAGATCTGACTACAAACAGGATATAGATTTATGTGTGGGGCATGGGCTACATGTTAGATGTTATTTACGTGCAGGCAATCAAGTGAGACAAGTAAACAACATCAATTATCTCTTAGCTTTAAGTGACAATATTGCTTAGCTTTAAATGGCAAGAGCAAGTTAAGTATTCTCTACACTTACCAGATCCCTCTAAAGGAGGACATGAAAACACTCCAGGGATCCTCCCATGTTTAATCCTGGTGTCAGCCCAGGAAGACTCTTGCCCTCCATCTCCTGGAGTTTTCTCACAGGATTTGACATGACCCCAGTCACTTTGGCGAGGATCTGGGTTGTATCCCAACAATTACCTCTTTTTTTGGTTTTTTAATTGCAACATCTTAAGAGCCAATTCCAGGCTAGATGCCTGTTGTTTGTTCACTCGTCATTTGAGGAGACAGTACCCTATAAGAAATATACATAAACATATTGGCAAGGTAACACTTCCCCAGAAACAGAACGCATAATACTCTGAAAACAAGCTCGAGGGTCAGAGCCCTGTAGTGCCTCAGCAATCCCTGTAGTGAGGTTCTCATAAGGAATGCCTGGCAATTTGTTTTGAAAAGTTTCAAAAATCTCCTGCTGGAGCTCTTAGAGGTCAAGAAATATATTCCCTTGTAAGTCTTTAACCCATTTTTAACCCACTGAGCCACCCAGGTGCCCCTTTTCTTTCTTTCTTTTTTTTTTAAGATTTTATTTATTTGACAGACAGTTCCCTTATAAGTCTTGTAAATGATATCTGATCTTATCCCATTCACAATGAGTACTATTATATTTTGCAGGGGAAATACAGAAAGATGTCACATTCTAATCACAAGTGAGTACAATTTGTTGTTATAAATTAAGAACCTGTTCTCCTAACCAAGTCATAGCCTGCTATAGTTCTGTTACACAATTTTCTAAATCCTCATTTATTTTTAATTGTGTAGTCCATAATTCATGGGATTGATTTTGCCATTGTTCTACATATGTATGCATTTGAATTGATGTCTGCAAAGCAATCCCAACTACTGCAGTTACAGAAGCTATAGCAATAAGACTAATAAAGCCAAGTATTACCCATTCTATAAATCTTTTTGATCGGGTCAGAAGATAAGAAACTACCTGTATCACAAAACCTATTGGATAATGTTGCCATTCTCAAGTGAGATTTACAGGAAGTCAATTTTTTTTCCTGGCTTTCAGAATGATAATATTATCCTGAGTGGCATTAAATGGTACAAATGAATTCATGCAAGTATATAATTTACATGATGTACATTCAACACTTTTAAGAGTTTCACTGAATTGTAAAGAATAGCAAATCAATAGTAAAGCACAGTAAACCAATAGCAAAAACATAAGGTATTATTGAAAATGCATGAAGCAGTTTTAGACTTACATTCCTTGGCTCAGTGTTTGCCTCACTGACAATGGGAACAAATATTAGGGGGTTGAATCTTGGATGTATTCAGATGATTGGCAGAAGAGGAGGCAACCAGACAAGGAGGGAGACAGTGTTGTTTTTTTTAATGTGTCCTGTTTATCCACAATTAAAACATTTTGCCTGCAATTGTTTTGGAACAGCCATGGTTTCTAATGCTGTTACTAGGGCCTGATGTTTAAAGGATCCTACATTTAGACAGGCTTTTAAATAATCCAGATACTGCCAGATTCTCTAAAAGGTTGAATCAGGGCCTGGCAATCTTCATTAGCATTATCATATGTTAGTTGTCTTAAGAGTATTTCCTGAATTTGTTCTCCTCTCATCTGCTTTTCCAATGATACTTTTAACCTGCAGTTAAACTCAACATATGGCTCTTTAGGCCCTTCTTGTATTTTTATATAACTGGCAGTATAATCAGTACCCAGATTTTTTACCAGGCTTGTAAGGCCACATCACGTACCGGTGGGGAAGGGCTACAGGAGGGATGTTATGAGTTTGATGATTAGAAGTCATTCAAGCTTCTGTTCCCATGAGCATATCGTAAGTAACAGCTGCTACATTCCCTCTCTGTCCTAAACTCCTGGCCTTTTCATGTGCCTCCTCAGAAAGCCACATCTTCCATTGTAGAAATTCAGAAGAGGTTAATACCATTTTAGCTATAAGTTGAAAATCATAGGGAATCCAGCAGGAGTTATTTCTCCAACTGAAAAAGTATTTATAACAATAAGTAGAAGTAGGCCCATACATGGAACTTGCCTTTTTAAATTCTCTTACAGTCTCCATCTGCATCCCATAATAAGTATTTGGTCCATTAGCATGAAAAGTTACAGGGAAAACTAAGTGCATCTCATGGGGGAGAGACAGTGTAGAAATAGAATTTTGTTTTTTAGTTTTTTGTTGGTCCTAATTGTAACATGCATAAATTATCATTCAAGCCAGTGTCATTTCCCTCATTCCCAAAGAGGTCTGCAGCTATTTCTTGTCCTCATCCTCAGAGGGAATCGGAGGTGCAGTGGCCAAAGGAGAAACATGGCGTCTGTCCTTTTTGCTATTTTTTTTTTTTTTTACTTTTGGTTTGAATTTGTTGGGTTGTTCCATCATCTAACTCATATGTATGCAGAGAGGTGGCTGTTTCAGCCTTAAGATCCTCTTCCTTACATTCCCCTCCAAGAATTAAAATTACCGTTTTTACCCACACCCATGTAAACCAAAACTCCACAGGAATTTTTTCACCTTGTCTATAAGCCTTTTCCACATTATGGCCTGTGTGCTCCCAAATTGTATCTTCCAAGTTTCCTTCATCGGGAAACCAAGGATTATATTTGCAAATAACATCCAGACAAGTTCTTAATTGATGTCTGGATGGTCAAGTGCCTCCCTGAGATTGCATGAATGCTAGAAAAGGGTGGGTATGACTTTTATTCTGCCCCATTGTTCTCATTTATCTACTGCTGTGAGGGTCTCTGGATCACTGTGTGACTGTTCAGGCGCCTCTTGTCACCTTCACAAGGTAGGGATCCTGGTGATCAGAGATGAAATGATAGGGGGACTACCAACTGATGATCAGTAAATGACTTTATTTTTTACAATTACTTCCTTTATACCTTCCACAAGATCTTTTTACAAGCAGGATATAGATTTACCTGCAGGGCGCGGGCTACTTGTGAGATGTGATTTACATGCAGGCAATCAAGTGAGACAAGTGACTGATTATCTCTTAGCTTTAAATGACAATATCTCTTAGCTTTAAATGACAAGAGAAAGTTAAGGATTCTCCACACTTATCAGATCCATCTAAAGGAGGGCAGGAAAATACTCCAGGGATCCTTCCAGGTTTAATCCCAGTGTCAGCCCAGGAAGACTATTGCCCTCTATCTCCTGGAGTTTTCTTACAGAATTGGACATGACCCCATTCACATTGGCGAGGATTTGGGCTGTGTTCCAACACTAAGGTGTTACTTGAACAATATTTCATTATTTATTTATTTATTTATTTTTAAAAGATTTTATTTATTTATTTGACAGATAGAGATCACAAGTAGGCAGACAGGCAGGCAGAGAGAGAGGAGGAAGCAGGATCCCTGCTGAGCAGAGAGCCCATGCAGGGCTCAATCCCAGAACCCTGAGATCATGACCTGATCCAAAGGCAGAGGCTTAACCCACTGAGCCACCCAGGTGTCCCGAAGGATATTTTAAAAACAATGTAGTTCCAAGAAATTAAACACATGGATTTAAACTACTGTTTGTACAAATATGTGTAAAAAACACTTATCTTAATGAAAAGTAGATGTTACTTGAAGATCCCATTAAGCACTATTATTTTCAAGTAGATAAGTCATATGTTCTTTTCCTAATGCTTATACATTTATGTTTAAAACATATCTTAATGAAAGAATGATGCTCTTGGAAGGGCAAATTAAGAAGAGTGTAATTTCTAGTAGGAAAAACACTTTTTTTCTTACTTAGTGCTTATACGAAAAAGTTTAAAAGCACTTATATGTTAATTGAAGAAAGATGTAAACATCAATTCTCTACAGTTAAGAGTGTTTGTGGTTTGCTTCTCTGTCTCTCTTTTCCCCCTTGGCTTACTTACATTCTTTTTTTTTTGTTTTTAATTTTTTTTGTTCTTTAATTTATTTTTTATTTATTTTCGGCATAACAGTATTCATTATTTGTTCACCACACCCAGTGCTCCATGCAATCCGTGCCCTCTATAATACCCACCACCTAGTACCCCAACCTCCCATCCACCCTCCACTTCAAATGCCTCAGATTGTTTTTAGAGTCCATAGTCTCTCATGGTTCACCTCCCCTTCCAATTTCCCCCAACTCCCTTCTCCTTTCTAACTCCCCATGTCTTCCTTGCTATTTGTTATGCTCCACAAATAAGTGAAATCATATGATAATTGACTCTCTCTGCTTGACTGATTTCACTCAGCATAATCTCTTCCAGTTCGGTCCATGTTGCTACAAAAGTTGGGTATTCATCCTTTCTGATGGAGGCATAATACTACATAGTGTATATGGACCACATCTTCCTTATCCATTCGTCCGTTGAAGGGCATCTTGGTTCTTTCCATAGTTTGGCGACCGTGACCATTGATGCTATAAACACTGGGTAAAGATGGCCCTTCTTTTCACTATATCTGTATCTTTGTGGTAAATACCCAGGAGTGCAATTGAAGGGTCATAGGGAAGCTCTATTTTTAATTTCTTGAGGAATCTCCACACTGTTCTCCAAGAGGCTGCACCAACTTGCATTCCCACCAACAGTGGAAGAGGGTTCCCCTTTCTCCACATCCTCTCCAACACATGTGGTTTACTGTCTTGTTAATTTTGGCCATTCTAACTGGTGTAAGGTGATATCTCAGTGTGGTTTTAATTTGAATCTCCCTGAGGGCTAGTGATGATGAACATTTTTTCATGTGTCTGATAGCCATTTGTATGTCTTCACTGGAGAAGTGTCTGTTCATATCTTCTGCCCTTTTTTTATATGATTGTCTGTTTTGTGTGTGTTGAGTTTGAGGAGTTCTTTATAGATCCTGGATATCAACCTTTTGTCTGTACTGTCATTTGCAAATATCTTCTCCCATTCCGTGGGTTGCCTCTTTGGTTTTTTGACTGTTTCCTTTGCTGTGCAGAAGCTTTTGATTTTGATGAAGTCCCAAAAGTTCATTTTCGCTTTTGTATCCTTTGATTTTGGAGACCTATCATGAAAGAAGTTGCTGTGGCTGATATCGTAAAGATTACTGCCTATGTTCTCCTCTAGGATTCTGATGGATTCCTGTGTCACGTTGAGGTTTTTTATCCATTTTGAGTTTATCTTTGTGTACGGTATAAGAGAATGGTCGAGTTTCATTCTTCTACATATAGCTGTCCAGTTTTCCCAGCACCATTTATTGAAGAGACTGTCTTTTTTCCACTGTATATGTTTCCCTGTTTTGTCGAAGATTAATCGACCATAGAGTTGAGGGTCCATATATGGGTTCTGTACTCTGTTCCACTGGTCTATGTGTCTGTTTTTCTGCCAGTACCATGCTCTCTTGGTGATCACAACTTTGTAATATGCTTGAAATCAGGTAACATGATGCCCCCAGTTTTATTTTTGTTTTTCAACATTTCCTTAGCGATTCGGGGTCTCTTCCTATTCCATACAAATTTTTGGATTAGTTGCTTCAGCTCTTTGAAGAATACCAGTGGAATTTTGATCAGAATAGCATTAAAAGTATAGATTGCTCTAGGCAGTACAGACATTTTAACAATGTTTATTCTTCTGATCCAAGAGTATGGAATGGTCTTCCATCTTTTTGTGTCTTCTTCAATTTCTTTCATGAGGGTTCTGTAGTTCCTCAAGTATAGATCCTTTACCTCTTTAGTTCGGTTTATTCCCAAGTATCTTATGGTTCTTGGTGCTATAGTAAATGGAATCGATTCTCTAATTTCCCTTTCTGTATTTTCATTGTTAGTGTATAAGAAAGCCACTGATTTCTGTACATTGACTCTGTATCCTGCCATGGTCCTAAATTGCTGTATGAGTACTAGTAGTTTGGGGGTGGAGTCTTTTGGGTTTTCCATATAAAGAATCATGTCATCTGCGAAGAGAGAGAGTTTGACTTCTTCATTACCAATTTGTATACCTTTCATTTCTCTTTTTTGTCTGATTGCTGTTGCTAGGACTTCTAATACTATGCTGAACAAGAGTGGTGAGATTGGGCATCCTTGTCGTGTTCCTGATCTCAACAGGAAGGATGCAAGCTTTTTCCCATTGAGGATGATATTTGCTGTGGCTCTTTCATAGACAGATTTGATGAAGTTCAGGAAAATTCCCTCTATCCCTATCCTTTGATGCGTTTTAATAAGGAACGGATGCTGGATTTTGTCAAATGCTTTTTCTGCATCGATTGAGAGGACCATGTGGTTCTTCTCTCTTCTCATATTAATTTGTTCTATCACATTGATTGATTTTGCGAATGTTGAACCATCCTTTTAGCCCAGGGATGAATCCCACCTGGTCATGGTGGATAATCTTTTTAATGTGCTGTTGGATCCTGTTTGCTAGGATCTTGTTTAGAATCTTAGCATCCATATTCATCAGGGATATTGGTCTGAAATTCTCCTTTTTGGTAGGGTCTTTGCCTGGTTTGGGGATCAGGGTAATGCTGGCTTCATAGAAAGAGTCTGGAAGTTTTCCTTCTGCTTAAATTTTTTGAAACAGCTTCAGGAGTATAGGTGTTATTTGTTCTTTGAAAGTTTGGTAGAATTCCTCAGGGAATCCGTCAGGTCCTGGGTTCTTGTTTTTTGGGAGGTTATTGATCACTGCTTCAATCTCGTTAGTAGATATCAGTCTATTCAGGTTGCCAATTTCTTCCTGGTTAAATTTTGGGAGTTTATAGTTTTCCAGGAATGCATCCATTTCATCTAGGTGGCTTAGCTTATTGGCATATAACTGTTGATAATAACTTCTGATGATTATTTCTACTTCCTTGGTGTTCGTTGTGATCTCTCCCATTTCATTCATAATTTTATGAATTTGGGCTTTCTCTCTTTTCTTTTGGATTAGTGTGGCCAATGGTTTATCAATCTTATTGATTCTTTCAAAAAACCAGCTTCTAGTTTCATTGATATGTTCTACTGTATCTCTGGTTTCTACTTCATTGATCTCAGCTGTAATTTTGATGATTTCCCTTCTTATGTGTGGAGTTGGTTTGATTTGTTTTTGATTCTCCAGTTCTTTAAGGTGTAGAGACAGCTGCTGTGTTCTGGATTTTTCCATTTTTTTTTGAGGGAGGCTTGGATAGCTATGTATTTCCACCTTAGGTCTGCCTTTGCTGTATCCCATAGGTTTTTGGCTGAAGTATCTTCATTCTCATTGGTTTCCATGAATTGTTTCAGTTCTCCTTTGATCTCCTGTTTGATCCAAGCATTCTTAAGCAAAATAGTCTTTAGTTGCCAGGTGTTTGAGTTCCTTGTACTTTTCCTTGTGATTGAGCTCCCTTTTCAAAGCATTGTGATCTGAGAATAAACAGGGAATAATCCTAGTCTTTTGGTATCAGTTGAGTCCTGATTTGTGACCCAGTATGTGTTCTATTCTGGAGAAGGTTCCATGTGCACTTGAGAAGAATGAGTATTCTGTTGTTTTAGGGTGGAATGTTCTGTATATATCTATGAGGTCCATCTGGTCCAGTGTGTCATTCAATGCTCTTGTTTCTTTATTGATTTTCTGCTTCAATGATCTGTCTGTTTCTGAGAGAGGCGTGTTAAGATCTCCTATTATTAATGTATTCATATCAATATGATTCTTTATCTTGATTAACAATTTTCCAATGTATTTGGCTGCTCCCATATTGGGGGCATAGATATTTACTATTATTAGATCATCTTGGTGGATAGTCCCTTTAAGAATGATGTCGTGTCCTTCTGTATCTTTGACTACAGTTTTTAGTTTAAAATCTAATTTATCTGATATAAGAATCAATACCCTAGCCTTCTTTTGAGGCCCATTGGCATGATAGATGCTTCTCCATCCCTTTACCTTCAGTCTGGGTGTATCTTTAGGTTCAAAATGGGTCTCTTGTAGACAACATATGGATGGATCCTTTCATTTTATCCAATCTGCAACCCTGTGCCATTTTATGGGTGCATTTAGGCCATTCACATTGAGAGTGATTATTGATAGATACGTTTTTATTGACGTTGTGTTACCTTTGAAGTCTTTCTTTCTGTAGATTGTGTCTATATTTCTGTTCAATGCTATTCTTTGGATTTTTCCTCTTTTATAGAACCCCCCCCTTAATATTTCCTGCAGTGTCGGCTTGGTGCTTGCATAGTCTTTTAAGGGCTTACTTATATTCTTTTTAAAATTCTACATATGAGTGAAATCAGATACTATTTGACATTCTCTAACTGACAATTCATTTAATATAACACTCTCTACTTCCATCAATGTCATTACAAATGATAGGATTTCATTCTTTTTGTGGCTGAGCAATATTCCATTGTGAGTAATATTCCATTGTAATATGATTCCATCTCATTCCAGTATGATATATTTTGTACCATATTTATATATATAACTTCTTAACCCACTGAGCCTGGGTTTTCCCAGGCGCCCCTATATATATAACTTCTTTATCCATTCATCTTGATGGATACTGTGTCTGCCTCCATAATCTGACTATTGTAGGTAATATTGCTATAAACATCGGGGTGCATGGAGCCCTTTTAATTAGTATTTTTATATTCTTTCTGTAATTACCTAGTAGAAAAATTTCTGTATTATAAGGGAGTTCTATATTTAACTCTGTGTGGAAAATACATACTGTTTTCCAGAGTGACTTTACCAGTTTGCATGCTGACCAGGAGTACAAGAGTCTTCCCCTTTTTCACATCCTCACCAACACCTGTTGTTTCTTGGATTGTTGATTTTAGCCATTCTGACACCAGTGAGATGATATCTCATTGTAGTTTTGATTTATCTTTCCTTGATGTTCAGTCATGTCGATCATTTGTCTATTAGTTAGCTGGAAACATTTCTATTCATGTATTCTAACATTTTTTAAAAACTTCAACATTTTACTTTATTTTATCTTTTTGCCATTTTAAAAAATTTCATTTGATTCTAACATTTTCAATGAATTGTTTGTTTTGGGGTGTTGAGTTGTGTAAGTTTTATATATTTGAGATACTAACCTTTATCAGATACGTCACTTGAAAATATCTCCCATTCAGTAGGTTGCCTTTTAGGGCTTCTGTTGTTGTTGTTGGTGGTGGTGGTGTTTTTTTTTTGTTGTTGTTGTTTTTTTTTGTTTTTTTTTGTTGTTGTTGTTGTTGTTGTTTGTTTCCTAACCTTCACAAAAGCTTTTTATTTTGGTTAAGTTCCAATAGTTTATGTTTGCTTTTGTTTCCCCTTCCTCAGAAGATGTACTATGGCCAGTCTCAAAGAAGTTACTGCATATGCTCTCCTCCACAATTTTGATTTCCTGTCTCACATTGAGATATGTAATCCATCTTGAATGTATTTTTGTTTATGGTATAAGAAAATGGCCTAGTTTCATTCTTTTGCTTGTTGGTGTCTAGTTACCTCAATACCATTTGTTGAAGAGACTGTCTTTTTCCCATGGGACATTCTTTCCTGCATTGTCAAAGATAGTTGAAGATATACTATGTATTAATTTCTGGAGTTCTATTCCGTTCTATTGATCCATGTGTCTATTTTTGTGCCAAAATCATACTGGTTTTATCACTACAGCTTTGTAGTATAACTTGACATTAGAAATTGTGGTATCTTTATCTTTGCTTTTCTTTTTCAAGTTTGCTTTGGCTATTTCGGATCTTTTGTGGTTCCATACAAATTTTGGAATTGTTTGTTCTAGTTCTGTGAAAAATGCTGTTGGCATATTGATAGGGATTATATTAAATGTGTAGATTGCATTGGGTAGTATAGACATTGAAAAATATTTGTTCTTCCAGTTAATAAACATGGAATATCTTTTCATTTCTTTGGGTCACTTTCAATTTCTTTCATCATCATTTTATAGCTTCCGGAGTATAGATCTTTCCTCTATTTGGTTAGGTTTATTCCTAGGTCTTTTATGGTTTTTGGTGCAATGGTAAATGGGATTGATTCCTTGATTTCTATTTCTTCTGCCTATTACTTTATAGAAATGCAGCAGATTTCCATATACTGATTTTGCATCCTATATTTTTCACTGGAGACTTCTGAAAATAGTGAAAGATTTTCTTTTTCCTTACTGATTTGGATGCTATTTATTTCTTTCTGCTGTTTAATTACTGTGTCTGGGACTTCCAATACTGTGTTAAATAATGGTGGTGAGAGTGGACATCCCTGCCTTTTTCCTCACCTTACAGGAAGAGTTTTTAGTTTTTCCCCATTTGGGATGATATTGTTCTTGGGTCTTTCATGTATGTCCTTTATATGTTGAGGATTGTTCCCTCAAAACCTGATTTGCTGGGGGTGGGTTATCATGAATGCATAATACTTTGTCAAATTCTTTTTCCATATCAATTGAAATGATTACATGGTTTCTATCCTTTCTCTTATTGATGTGACATAACAAATTGATTGATTGGAGGATATTTAACCGTGCTTGCAAGCCAGTAATAATTGCACATGATCATGGAGAATGATTTTTTAATGTATTGTTGGATTCAGTTTCCTAGTATTTTATTGAGAATTTTTGTAGCTGTATTCATCAGGGATATTGCCCTGTATTTCTTTTCCCCCCAAGTTTTGTTCTATTTCATTTCTGCTAATTTCCTTAGGATGTTTCTTTTATAACTATTATATTATGTTAGTCACCATCAAATACATCATTAGTTTTTGATGCACTGTTCCACGATTCATGGTTTATGTACCACACCCTGCACTTCATGCAATACATGCCCTCCTTAATACCCACCACCAGACTCACCCATCCTCCCGACCTCCCTCCACTCTAAAACCCTGTTTGTTCCTTAGAGTCCACAGTCTCTCATGGTTAATCTCTTCCTCCAATTTACCCCAATTAACTTTTCCTTTCCTTCTTCTAATGTCCTCCATGTTATTCCTTATGTTCCACAAGAAAGTGAAACCATATGATAATGGGCTTTCTTGGCCTGACTTATCTAACTCAGCATAATCTCTTCCAGTCCTATCCGTGTTGATGCAAAAGTTGGGTATTCACCCTTTCTGATTGCTGAGTAATATTCCATGGTATATATGGACCACATTTTCTTTTTCCATTCATCTGTTGAAGGGCACCTCGGTTCTTTTCAGTTTGGATATTTTGGCCATTGCTGTGATGAACTTTGGGGAACAGATGGCCCTTCTTTTAACTACATCCATATCATTGGGAGAAATATCCAGTAGTGCAATTGCTGGGTTGTAGGGTAGCTCTATTTTTAATATTTCGAGGAAACTCCACACTGTTTTCCAAAGTGGCTGCACCAACTTGCATTCCCACCAACAGTGTAAGAGTGTTCCCCTTTCTCCACCATCTCTCCAACACTTGTTGTTTCTTGCCTTGTCAATTTTTTTGCCATTCTAACTAGTGTAAGGTGCTATCTCAGTGTGGTTTTGATTAGAATTTCCCTGATAACTAATGATGAACACTTTTCATGTGTCTGCTAGCCATTTGTATGTCTTCTTTGGAGAAGTGTCTGTTCATGTCTTCTGCTTATTTTTTGACATGATTATCTGTTTTTTGGGTGTTGAGTTTGAAAAGTTCTTTATAGAACTTGGATATCAGCCCTTGGTCTGTAGTGTCATTTGCGAATATCTTCTCCCATTCCATGGGTTACCTCTTTGTTTTGTTGACTCTTTTCCTTTGTTGTGCCAGAAGCCTTTTATTTTGATGGAGTTCCAAAAGTTCATTTTTGCTCTGTATAGAAGAGTGAAACTCGATCATTTTCTTACACCATACTCAAAGATAAAGTCAAAATGGATTTAAGACCTCAACATGAGGCAGGAATCCATCAAAATCCTAGAGGACAGTTCTATTTTCAACATTTTGAGGAACCTCCATGCTGTTTTCCAGAGTGGCTGCACCAGCTTGCATTCCCACCAACAGTGTAGGAGGGTTCCCCTTTCTCCGCATCCTCGCCAGCATCTGTCATTTCCTGACTTGTTGATTTTAGCCATTCTGACTGGTGTGAGGTGATATCTCATTGTGGTTTTGATTTGTATTTCCCTGATGCCGAGTGATATGGAGCACTTTTTCATGTGTCTGTTGGCCATCTGGATGTCTTCTTTGCAGAAATGTCTGTTCATGTCCTCTGCCCATTTCTTGATTGGATTATTTGTTCTTTGGGTGTTGAGTTTGCTAAGTTTTTTATAGATTCTGGAAGGGGAGGTGAACCATGAGAGACTATGGACTCTGAAAAACAATCTGAGGGTTTTGAAGGGACGGGGGGTGGGAGGTTGGGGTACCAGGTGGTGGGTATTATAGAGGGCACGGATTGCATGGAGCACGGGGTGTGGTGCAAAAATAATGAATACTGTTATGCTGGAAATAAAAAAAAAATCCTAGAGGAGAACATAGGCAGTAACTACTTCAACACTGGCCACATAAATTTCTTTCCAGACATGTCTCCAAAGGCAAAGGAAACAAATGCCTTGTATTTCATTCTTTAGTGGTGTTTTTGTTGAGTTTTAGTATCAGGGTAATGCTAACCTCATAGAATGAATTTGAAAATTTGCTTCTATGTTTTGGAAAAGTTTGAAATGGGTGTTAACTCTTCTTTATTTTCTATTGTTTTATTATTTAAATTCAAATAGCCAACATATAGTAGATAATTAGTTTCATATTCAATGTTCAGTAATTTATCAGTTGTATACAACACCCAGTGCTCATCACATCATAGGCCCTCCTTAATGCTCATCACCCAATTGCCCCACCCCATCCATATCCCCTCCAGCAGTCCTCAGTGTGCTTCCTAAGGTCGAGCCTCTCATGGTTTTTCTCCCTCTCTGATGACTTCCCATTCACTATTCCCTCCCTTCCCCTATGATCCTCTGTGCTCTTTCTTATATTCTAAATATGAGTGAAACCATATGATAATTGCCTTTCTCTGATCAACTTATTTTACTCAGAATAATACCCTACAGTTTCACCCACATCAATGTAAATGGTAAATATTCATCCATTATGATGGCTCAGTAATATTCCATTACACACACACACATATAAATATATATATATATATTCTCTAATACATATATATATATATATATATATATACACATATATATTCATATATATTCTCTAATACAGTCATCTGTTGATAGGCACCTCAGTTCTTTTCACAGTACAGCTATTGTGGACATTGCTGTTATGAACATTCAGTTGCAGGTGCCCTTTCTTTTCACTGTGTCTGTATCTTACAAGATATAACTAAGCATCTGTTTGAGAGACTCATTCAGCACAGTTTTATTATAGTGAGTAGAAGGCAGGGCCTTTCTGTAATGTTTATACAGAACTGTATAGAAAACTTCTACCAGGAAAAGAGAGAGAGAGAGGGAGAGAGAGAGAGAACTTCTTGCAATATGTATTTAATCAGTTAATTAAATGATGCCTTTAGCACAGTGTGATCAAAGAGGAACACATAGCAGCGCCTGGGTGGCTTGGTCAGTTAAGCATCTGACTCTTTATCTAAGCTCAGGTCTTGATCTTGGGGTTACAAGTTCAAGGCCTGCATTGGGATCCATGCTGAGCATGGAGCATACATTTAAAATAAAGGGAGGGAAGGGAATGTATAACCACTGTGTAATGTTTATATTAAAATGTGTAATACTTCATGCAAGATGTATATAAACAGCAAATTGAAAGGTGTATTGAGTACATTGTGATTTCAGTGAGTGGAACTGATGGCCACTCCTATGGTTTATACAGAACTGTATATGAACACTTCTTAGAAAATGGATGTATGGAAGTACTTCAAAGATATGTTCAACAGATAATTATTTCAAGAAAAGCATTCTGTAATGCTTATATGTAAATTGTTTAGAATACTACTTGCAAGGTGTATCTAAGTAGGTACATAAAAAAATGTCTTCAGCAGATGTGATTTCAGTGAGTGGAACATTATAGTCATCACATAATACTTACATGAAGTATTTAAGAAAACTTTTATTTTGAAATAATTTTTCAATATTTTGAAAGGGATTTTTTTAAAAAGTAACTTTACATATCCATCTTGCAACTTTTTAAAAAAAAGATATATGCAATATTTTATTTCTTTTTTTCTCCAAGTTTTAACTTAAATTCCACTTAACATACTTTTTCCTTAAGGCCAGGAATATGACAGGGATGTCCACTCTCATCATTACTGCTCAACATAGTGTTAGAAGTTCTAGCATCAGCAATCAGACAACAAAAAGAAATAAAAGGTATCCAAATTGGAAAATAAGTCAAATGTTCTCTTTTCACAGATGCCATGATACTTTATGTGGAAAACCCAAAAGACTCCACCCCCAAATTACTAGAACTCATACAGCAATTCAGCAATGTGGCAAGATACAGAATCAATGCACAGAATTCAGTTGTTTTTCTATACACTAACAATGTAACTGTAGAAAGAGAAATTAAGGAATCAATTCTATTTACAATAATGCTCAAAACCATAAAAGACCTAGGAATAAACCTAACCAAAGAGGTAAATGATCTATACTCTGGAAACTACAGAACACTTATTAAAGAAATTAAAAAAGACACAAAGAGAGGGAAAAGCATTCCATGTTCATGGATAAAAAGAATAAACATTGTTAAAATGTCTGTCCTGTCATGGAGAGATGGAGAGGAGAAGTGAGTTGGGGGAAGTTGAAGGGGGAGACGAACCATGAGAGACTGTGGACTCTGAGAAACAAACTGAAGGTTTTGGAAGGGAGAGGGTGAGGGGTTGGCTAAGCTTAGTGGTGGATATTATGGAGGGCATGTATTGAATGGAGCACTGGGTGTGATGCATAAACAATGAATTCTGGAACACTGAAAAGAAATTTTAAAAAATAAACATTTAAAAAAACTCTGTCCTTTCCAGAGCAATCTACACTATCAATGCCATCCCTATTAAAGTATCATTGGCATTTTTCAATCCTAAAATTCGTATGGAGCCAGAGAAGACCACAAATATCCAAGAGAATGTTGAAAAAGAAAAACAAAACTGGGGCATCATGCTCCATGACTTCAATTATATTACAAAACTGTGATCATCAAGACAGCATGGTATTGGCACAAAAATAGACATATAGACCAAGGGAACAGAATAGAGAGCCAAGATTTGGACCCTCAACTCTATGGCCAACCAATCTTTGAAAACTAGGAAAAAATATCCAAAGGAAAAAAAGATAATCTCTTCAATAAATGGTGTTGAGAAATTTGGACAGCTATATACGGAAGAATGAAACTCGACCATTCTCTTACATCTTCCACAAAGATAAACTCAAAATGGATGAAAGACCTCAGCGTGAGACAGGAATCCATCAAAATCCTAAAGGAGAACATAAGCAGTAACCTCTCCGACATCAGCCACAGCAACTTCTTCCAAGACATACACCAAAGACAAGAGAAACAAAAACAAAAATGAACTTTTGGTACTTCATCAAGACAAAAAGCTTCTTCACAGAAAAAGAAGCAATCAACAAAACCAAGAGGCAGCCCACAGAATGGGAGATTTTTGTAAATGATATTACAGATAAAGGGTTAATATCCAAGATCTATAAAGAAATTCTCAAATTCAACCCTCAAAAAACAGATAATCAAGTCAAAAATTGAGCAGAAGATATGAAGAGACAATTCTACAATAAAGACATGCAAATGGATAAGAGACACATAAAAAAATGCTTAACGTCTGTAGTTATCAGTGAAATAAACACCAGTTAGAATGGCAAAATTTAACAAAACAGTAAACAACAAATGTTAGCATGGATGTGGAGAAGGGGGAACCCTCTTACACTCTTGGTGGGAGTACAAGCTGGTACAGGCACTCTGGAAAATAGTATGGAGTTTCCTCAAGATTTTAAAAATATAGTTACCCTAAAACCCAGCAATTGCACTACAAGATATTTACCCCAAAGCTACAGATGTAGTGAAAAGAAGAGCCATATGCACCTAACGTTCATGGCAGCAATTTCTACAATAGCCAAATTGTGGAAGGAGCTGAGATGCCAATCAACTGAAAAATGAATAAAGAAGATATGGCCCATATATACAATGAAATATTGCTCAGCTATCAGAAAGGATGAATATCCACCTTTTGCATTGACATGGATGGAACTAGAGGGGATTATGCTAAGTGAAATAAGTCAACCACAGAAAGACAATTATTACATAGTTTCACTCATATGTGGAACATAAGCAATAGCATGGAGGGCCATAGGGGAAGGGAGGGATTCTTGAAGTGGGAGAAGTCAGAAAGGAAGATGAACCTTGAGAGACTCTGGAACCTGGGAAACAAACGAGGAGTTTCAGAGGGGAAGGGGGTGGGGTGATGGGATAACAGGGTGATTAGCATTAAGGAGGGCACAGGTCATGATGAGCACTGGGTGTTATATGCACCTAATGAATCACTGAACACTACATCAAAAATTAATTATGTACTCTACAAAGGCTAACTGAACATAATAAAACAAAGAAAGACAAGTAAGTTCCCCAATATTTTTTAAGCCTAAGAAGGTACTGATAACATGTATTTCCCAATCCAAATTAAGTATACATCTACTACTAATACTAAATATTAGCATAATGAGAAATATGGTTCAAACTTTGACACAATCTCAGGACATTGATGTCTCTTCAGAAAAGACTGAAGAAATAAAGTATTTATCCAAAGTCTTTCTTTAAAAAGAACTTATTTCTTTCTTTCTTTTTTTTTATATTTAAAGATTTTTTATTTATTTATTTGACAGACAGAGATCACAAGTAGGCAGAGAGGCAGGCAGAGAGAGAGAGAGAGAGAGAGAGAGAGAGAGAGAAGCAGGCTCCCTGCGGAGCAGAGAGCCCGATGTGGGGCTCGATCCCAGGACCCTGAGATCATGACCCGAGCCGAAGGCAGCGGCTTAAGCCACTGAGCCACCCAGGCGCCCCAGTTATTTCTTTATTTCTTAATTTTATTTTTTATTATGTTGTTAGTCACCATACAGTACATCATTAGTTTTTGATGTAGTGTTCCGTGATTCATTGTTTGTGTATAACACCCAGCTCTACATACAATCCATGCCCTCCTTAATACCCATCACCAGGGTCGCCCATTCACACAGCCCCTTCCCCTCTAAAATCTTCAGTTTGATTCCTGGAGTCCATAATCTATCATGGTTTGTATTCACTCTGAATCCCCCTTTCATTTTTCCTTTCCTTCTCCTAATGTCTTCCAAGCTATTCCTTATGTTCAACAAATAAGTGAAATCATATGACAATTGTCTTTCTCTGCTTGACTTATTTCACTTAGCATAATCTGCTCCAGTTCCATCCATGTTGATTCAAATGTTGGGGATTCATCTTTTCTGATGGCTGAATAATATTCTATTGTATATAAGGACCACAGCTTCTTTATCCATCTGTTGAAGGGCATCTGGTCTCTTTCCATAGTTTGGCTATTGTGGACATTACTGCTATGAGTATTGGGGTGCATGTGGCCCTTCTTTTCACTACATCTGTAACTTTGGGACAAATACCCAGTAGTGCAGTGGCTGGGTCACAGTGTAGCTCAATCTTTAATTTTTTGAGAACCTCCACACTCTTTTCCAAAGTGGCTGTACCAAACTTGCATTCCCGACAACAGTGTAAGAGGGTTCCCCTTTATCCACAACCTCTCCAACACTAGTCATCTCTCGTCCTGTCAATTTTTGCCATTCTAACTGTTTTAAGGTGGTATTTCAATGTGGTTCTTTTCTTTTTTTAATTTATTTTTTATTTATTTTTGGCATAACAGTATTCATTATTTTTTCACCACACCCAGTGCTCCATGCAATTCGTGCCCTCTCTAATACCCACCACCTGGTACCCCAACCTCCCAACCCCCTGCCAATTAAAACCCCTCAGATTGTTTTTTAGAGTCTATAGTCTCTCATGATTTGGATTTCCCTGATGGCTAATGATGATGAGCACTTTTATTTTCTATTTTTTTAATTCAATTTTATTTTTTCAGTGTTCCAAGGTTCATCTTTATGCACCAAACCCAGTGCTCCATGAAATATATGTCCTCCTTAATATACATCAGTAGGTTTACTCATCCCCCCACCCACTCCTCTCCAAAACCCTGTTTGTTTCTCAGAGTCCATAGTCTCTCATGCTTTGTCTTCCCCTCCATTTACCCCAATTTACTTTTCCTTTCCTACTCCTAATATCCTCCAAGTTACTCTCTATGGTACACAAGCAAGTGAAACCATATGATAATTGGCTTTCTGTGCTTGACTTATTTCACTCAGCATAATCTCCAGTCCTGTCCACATTGATAGAAAAGTCTGAGTAATATTCCATTGTATATATGGACCATACCTTCTTTATCCATTCGTCTCTTGAAGGGCATGTTGGCTCTTTCCACTTTGGAGATTGTGGCCATTGCTATTATGAACACTGGAGTACATATGGCCGTTCTTTTCACTACATCTGTATCTTCAGCGTGAATACCCAGTAATGCACTTGCGGGGTCACAGGATACCTCTATTTTTAATTTTTTGAGGAACCTCCACACTGTTTTCCAAAGTGGCTGCACCAACATGCATTCCCATCAACAGCATAAGAGGGTTCCCCTTTCTCCAAATCCTCTCCAACATTGCTGTTTCTCCCCTTGTCAATTTTTGTCATTCCTGTCAGATTTTGCCATTGTAAGATGGTATTCCAATGTGGTATTGATTTGAATTTCACTGATGGCTAATGCTAATGGTGATGAACATTTTTCATGTGTTTGTTAGCCATACGTATGTCTTCTTTGGAGAAGTGTTTGTTCATGTCTTCTTCCTCTTTTTTGACTTGATTATTTGTGTTTTGGGTGTTGAGTTTGAGAAGTTCTTTATAGATCTTGGATATCAGCCCCTTGTCTATAGTGTCATTTGCAAATATCTTCTACCATTCGGTTGTTAGCCTCTTTGTTTTGTTTACTATTTCCTTTGCTTTTTACCTTGATGAAGTCCCAAATGTTCATTTTATTTTCTTTGCCTTTGAAGATGTGTCAAAAGACGTTGCTGTGGCTGATGCCAAAGAGGTTACTACCTATTTTCTCCTCTATGATTTTGATGTAGTCCTCTTTCACATTGAGGTCTTTCATCCATTTTGAGTTTATCATTGTGTATGGTGTAAGACAATAGTAGAGTTCCATTCTTTTCTATATAGCTCTCCAATTTTCCAGCACCATTTATTGAAGAGACTGTCTTTATTTCACTGGATATTTTTCCTGCTTTCTTGAAGATTATTTGAGCATAGAGTCAAGGCTGGGCTTTCCATTCTCTTCCATCGGTCTGTTTTTTTGCCAGTACCATGCTTTCTTGGTGATCCCAGTTTTGCAGTAAAGCTTGAAATCAGGCAAAGTGATGCTCCCAGCTTTCAAAATTTCCTTGGCAATTCAGGGTCTTTTCTGGTTTTATACAAATGTTCGGATGTTTATTCTGGCACTTGGAAAAATGTTGATGGTCTTGAATGGGATGGATTTGAAAGTGTAGATTGCTATGGGCAGTATAGACATTTTAACAATGTTTATTTTTCTGATCCAAGAACACAGAATGTTTATACATCCTTTTGTGTCTTCTTCAATTTCTTTCATGAGTGTTCCATAGTTCCTCATGTACAGATCTTTTACCTCTTTGGTTAGGTTTATTCCATTTTGGGGGTGGGGGGTACTGTAAGTGGAATCAATTCTCTAAATTCTCTTCCTACAGATTCATTCTTAGAGTTTAAGAAAGCAACTGATTTCTGTGCTTTGATTTTGTATCCTGTCACATTACTGAATTGCTGTATGAGTTTTAGTAGTTTGGGTGTGGAGTCCTTTGGGTTTTCCACATAGAATATCATGTTGTCTGTGAAGAGAGTTTGACTTCTCCTTCGTAAATCTGAATACCTTTTATTTATTTTTGTTGTCTGATTGCTGTTGTTAGGGCTTTTAGTACTATGTTGAACAATATTGGTGAAAGTTGGCGACCCTGTATTTCAGATCTTAAGGGAAAAGACCTCAGCTTTCCCCCACTGAGAATGATATTCACTGTGGGTTCTTCATAGATGGGTTTTGTGAAGATGAGGAATGTTCCCTTGATCCCATTACTCTGAGGAGTTTTAATCAGGAAAGGATCCTGTATTTTTTCAAATGCTTTTTTTTAAGATTTTATTTATTTGACAGACAGATCACAAGTAGGCAGAGAGGCAGGCAGAGAGAGAGGAGGAAGCAGGCTCCCCGCTGAGCAGAGAGCCTGATGTGGGGCTCGATCCCAGGACCCTGGAATCATGACCTGAGCCGAAGGCAGAGGATTTAACCCACTGAGCCACCCAGGCGTCCCTTGTCAAATGCTTTTACTGCACCAATTGAGAGGACCATGTGGTTCTTTTCTCTTCTCTTTTTTATTTGTTCTATCACATTGATTGATTTGGAAATGTTGAACCACACTTGCATTCCAGGGATAAATCCCACCTGGTCACAGTAAATAATCTTTTTAATGTACTGTTGGATCCTATTAGCTAGGATCTTGTTGAGAGTCTTGACATCCATATTCATCAGGGGTATTGGTCTGAAACTCTCCTTTTTGATGGGGTCATTGCCTAGTTTTTGGATCAAGGCAATGCTGGCTTCATGAAAAGAGTCTGGAAGTTATCCTTCTCTATTTTTTGAAACAGCTTCAGGAGAACAGGTATTACTTCTTCTTTGAAAGTTTGGCAGAATTCCCCAGGGAATCCATAAGGTCCTGGGCTCTTCTTTTTTGGGAGGTTTTTGACCACTGCTTCAATCTTGTTACTAGACATTGGTTTATTCAGGTTGTTAATTTCTTCCTGATTCAGTTATAGTAGTTTATAGTTTTGGGGGAATGCATCCTTTTCATCTAGTTTGCTTAACGTATTGGCATATAACTGTTGATAATAATTAATGATGATTGTTTCCATTTTCTTGGTGTTAGTTGTGATCTCTCCCTTTTCATTCATGACTTTATTAATTTGGGTCTTCTCTCTTTTCTTTTGGATTAGTTTGGCCAATTTTTATCGATCTTATTGATTCTTTGAAAGAAACCAGCTTCTAGTTTCCTTGATACGTTCTACTGTATCTCTAGTTTCTATCTCCTTGACCTCTGCTCTAATCTTATTTCCCTTCTTAGGTGTGGGTTTTGCTTAATTTGTTTTGATTCTCCAGTTCTTTATGGTATAAAGACAGCTGGTGTATTCTGGATTTTTCAATTTTTTTGAGGGATGCTTGGATGGCTATGTACTTCCCCCTTAGGACTGCCTTTTCTGTATCCCATAGGTTTTGTCTTCATTCTCATTGGTTTCTGTAAGGACCTATTTAGCAAGAGGCTTTCATTAAAGTTAAACTGTCCATGCTCCCCTTCCCCCAGGGGATTCACTTAAAAACAAGTCCCGGAAACCAACTCCAGGTAACAAATCCCAGATACAAGGGTGGGTCAGACCAGGTGGAGACATCCAATCAGTGGGGGGATGCATATTGTCTCCTTAGTTACCAAGGAGTATGGGCCCTGCGCTTTGGGAGCCTTTGGGGCAGCAATCCTAATCAAGGTGTAATAGGCTGGTTCAAATGTCTACTAGGGTAAATTGAAATTCAGTTTGTCACCTAGCATCACTGTGGAGTTTCCTGTGTGTGTTACAATCTCATTGGCCACCTGTGCGTGGCCAGGCCCAATTGCATGGATTTTGCCCTTAAAAGCTGGTCTGTGAAACAGGGAAGGATTGCCCTCTCTTGTAAGAGGTGCGTCCCTGAATGTTCGGTTAGATTATTGATGGTTGGTGTGAAATAAACCTTTGCTTGACCTTTGCTTTATATCAGTCTCACTCCTTTAATCATGGACCCATTATTGGGGCATACCAGTTTCCATGAATTGTTTAAGTTCTTCTTTGATTTCCTGGTTGATGCAAGCATTCTTAAACAAGGTGGTATTTAGTTTCTAGGTGTTTGAATTCCTTCCAAATTTTTCCTGTGGTTGAGCTCCAGTTTCAAAGCATTGTGATCTGAGAATATGCAGAGAATAGTCTCAATCTTTGGTATTGGTTGAGCCCTGATTTGTGACCCAGTATGTGATCTATTCTGGAGAAGGTTCCATGTGTACTCATGAAGAATGAGTATTCTGTTGTTTTAGGTAGACCCTAACATAGGTAAAACATATAAACATGTTCTATTTATACCTATGAGGTCCTTCCGGTTCAATGTGTCACTCAATGCTCTTGTTTCCTTATGGATTTTCTGCTTGGATGATCTCTCTGTTACTGAGAGTGGCTTGTTAAGATCCCCTGCTATTAATGTATTCATATCAATATGATTCTTTATCTTGATTAACAGTTGTCTTATGTAGTTGGCTGTTCCCATATTGGGGGCATAAATATTTACAATTGTTAGATCTTCTTGGTGGATAGACCCTTTAAGAATGATATAGTGTCCTTCTGTATTTCTGACTACAGTCTTTAGTTTAAAATCTAATTTATCTGATATGAGAATCACTACCCCAGCCTTCTTTTGAGGTTCATTGGCATGAAAGATGCTTCTCCATCCCTTCACTTTCAGTCTGGATGTATCCTTAGCTTCCAAATGGGTCTCTTGCAGACAATATATGGATGGGTCCTGTTGTTTTATCCTATCTGCAAACCTGTGCCATTTTATGAGTGCATTTAGGCCATTCATTTTGAGAGTTATTATTGAGAGATACATTTTTATTCACATCGTGTTACCTGTGATGTCCTTGTTTCTATAGGCTGTCTCCATAAATTTCTGTTCAATTATATTCTTGTTTTTTTTATTCCTCTTTTATAGAACCCCCCTTAATATTTCTTGCAGTACCAGCTTGGTGGTCACACACCCTTTTAAACCTTGCCAGTCTTGGAAGCTCTTTATCTCTTCATCTAATTTGAATGTTGGTCGTGCTGGATAAAGTATTATTGGCTGCACGTTCTTCTCATTTAGTGCCCTAAATACATCTTGCCAGCCTTTTCTGGCTTTACAGGTTTCTTTGGACAGGTTTGATGTTATTCTGATGGACTTTTCCTCTCTATGTAAGAAATATTTTCCCCCAGCTGCTTTCAAGAGCATCTGTCTAAAATTATGATTCCTCAGTTTAACAATCAGGTGTCCCAAGGTCTTTTTAGATTCTATGATCTTGATGGGAGACCTCTCTGCCTCTAGGACACAAACGTTGGTTTCTTTCCCCAGATTGGGAAAAATTTCATGGAGAATTTGTTGAACTATATCCTCTGGTCTTCTTTTTTTTTTTTTCCCCTCCCCCTCAGGGATTCCAATAATTCTGAGGTTGGAATGTTTCATAGCATCATTTATTTCCCTAATTCTGTTTTCATGGCTTCTGAGCTGTTTGTTCCAGGTATCCTCCTGATCCTTTCTGTGTATCAATTTGTCCTCTACATCACTAACTCTATCTTCTGTCTCAGTTACCCTAGCTGTTAGAGAATTTAGATTATATTGGAACTCATTGATTACATTGTTAACATCTTCACTGGTGGCTTTACTTCTGATCTAATCAATTCCATTTTGTCATTATTGGTTTTCTGCAGCCTAGCCATTGCCTGGATAATTGTTAGCCTGAATTCCCTTTCTGATATACTGTTTATGTCCACATCCAATAGCTCTGATGGAGAGGACCCAGTGTCTGATTTTTTCCTCTGTTGAACATTCGTCCTTCTAGTCATTTTGGTGAGACATGGCTGAGGGGATGTGTAGCTGAATGTATCAATCATGGTCCAGGCATGGTGCACCCTGGAATGCTTCTGAGCAATCCAGAGTCCCCACCAAAAAGAAATAAGAGGAAATAAAGAGAGGGAGAGAGAGAGAGAGAGACAGGAAAAAAGAAAAAAGTAAAAAGAGAAGACCCAGCCCAAATAGGCCTCAAAGGTAAGATTTATAAAGTATACAAGCAAAAACAGAAAAACAAAAAGACTGACAAAAGTAAATGACAAGAAAAAAAAAAGAACCCAGCCAAAATGAACCCCAAGTATAAGATTTATATACCACCAGAAGAAAAACAAATACACAGAAACAGTGACAGAAGAAAAAGATGGGAGGGTGGTTTTAAATTCTCAGTGTGATCAAGGGAGGTTATTTTGATGTTTCCTGGGTGTGTCTTGATATCTTTGTTAAAGGACTCAACTTTCCTGAGATAAAGTGGGATTAAAACCGGTTTATATACAGGGATAGTATTGACTGGGAAATGAGAATTACCTTGAAGCTTATCTCTATATAAATATTAAGAAAATAGAAAAGCAAAAGAAATAACATAGATATAGGTGTCAAAAAAAAGTTCAAGTTAAAAGGTCATTATGGAACTTGTTGTTCTGTACCTCTGATTGTGATGGTAAATAGGTTAAAATTATAAAAAAAAAAAAAAAGAAGTTGCTGTGGCTGATATCGAAGAGATTACTGCCTATGATACTTCTCCAATCAAGACATACAAACGGCTATAAGACACATGAAAAAATGTTCATCATCATTAGCCCTCAGGGAGATTCAAATTAAAACCACATTACACCAGTCAGAATGGCCAAAATTAACAAAACAGGAAACAACATGTGTTGGAGAAGATGTGGAGAAAGGGGAACCCTCTTCCACTGTTGGTGGGAATGCAAGTTGGTGCAGCCTCTTTGGAGAACAGTGTGGAAATTCCTCAAGAAATTAAAAATAGAGCTTCCCTATGACCCTGCAATTGCACTCCTGGTTATTTAACCCAAGGATACAGATGTCATGAAAAGAAGGGCCATCTGTACCCCAATGTTTATAGCAGCAATGGCCACGGTCGCCAAACTATGGAAAGAACCAAGATGCCCTTCAACGGACGAATGGATAAGGAAGATGTGGTCCATATACACTATGGAGTATTATGCCTCCATCAGAAAGGATGAATACCCAACTTTTATAGCAACATAGAAGGGACTGGAAGAGATTATGCTGAGTGAAATAAGGCAAGCAGAGAGAGTCAATTATCATATGGTTTCACTTATTTGTGGAGCATAACAAATATCATGGAGGACAAGGGGTGTTAGAAGAAGGGATTTGGGGTAAATTGGAAGGGGAGGTGAATCACGAGAGACTATGGACTCTGAAAAACAATCTGAGGGGTTTGAAGTGGCGGGGGGGTGGGAGGTTGGGGTACCAGATGGTGGGTATCATAGAGGGCACGGATTGCATGGAGCACTGGGTGTGGTGAAATAAAAATGAATACTGTTTTTCTGAAAATAAATAAATTGAAAAAATTTAAAAAAATTATAAAAAAAAGAAAGAACGAGAATAGTGGGAATGAATTAAAAATGAAAGTTGTATCTATGAAGTATACAGGCTTTAGGACAATACCTGGAACTTAATATCCTCTTTTCCACTGATACTGGGGTTTTTCAGTTTTATGCAGAACCTGTGGTGGTTGTCCTCTTGTTTTTTTGTTTTTTTTGGCCGGCTTTCTTGGGGCAGGGCCTGCCACCTGGTTCTTCAGGTAGTACTTCTAGAGTTGAGTCTTCCTGCCCCCTATCAAAGGGCTGGGCTCTGAGGAAACCGGTTTTTCAGGCTTTTGTTCTCTGGAGGTGTATTTGTTTGTTCTTTTTAGTTCCCTTGGCAGCTTTTGCAGGTTATTTGGAGGTTTAGAGGAAAGCAAATTGCACCAAGACCTCTGTCTCAGAGAGAAGCCTCAGACTGTTTCCCTCTGGGTGTTCCAGAGCACATAAACTCCCCCTCTGCCACCTTCCAGTTCTCTACTGGAAGGACCCCAGCACAGTGTCAGGTGTCACAGGAGCTCCCGCTTGTACCCTGGTGTTACCAAAACTACAAGAAGTACTTCTACAGAGAGCTGGCTTCCATTGGCTGTCTCCACCGGGGCAGTCTACGCAGGTCCAGACAGGGCCAGAGAGGTCCCAACCAGAGACATCACGCTGAGATTTTCATGCTGGACTGGGCTGGGTGTGTTCAGACTATCGCTGGTCCTTGAGAGCACTGGCTAGCGCCTGCACAGACCTCTCTCAGGGGAGGGTGTGGAGTGCAACTCAGACCTCGTGCATGCAGAGTACAAAAGGCTGTGGTTCTAGAGAGCACCAGCTGGCGTCCACAACAGACTCTCTCATGCGTGCCACCACCCAGATGCTTTCACTCACGCAGAGGTCTCAGGGAACAAGGCCTGGTTTATTTCTAGTTTTACTATTTTATGTATGAATATCCATATTTTCTAACACACTTATTAAAGAGGATTTCTTCCTTGTCAAATATTAATTGACTGTATGTGCATGAGTTTATTTCTGCCATCTTGATTCTATCCCATTGATTCTACATGCCTGTTTTTATGCCCGAACATACTACTTTTATTACCATAGTTTTATTTTATTTTTTTAATTTTATTTATTTGACAGAGAGAAATGACAAGTAGGCAGAGAGGCAGGCAGAGAGAGAGAGAGAGGGGAGGAAACAGGCTCCCTAGGGAGCAGAGAGCCCAACGCGGGGCTCGATCCCAGGACTCTAGGATCATGACCTGAGCTGAAGGCAGAGGCTTTGACCCACTGAGCCACCCAGGCGCCCCACCATAGTTTTATTTTTTAAAGCTGAGGGTTTTGAAGGGGCTGGGGGGTAGGAGGTTGGGGGAGCCAAGTAGTTGGTATTATGGAGGGCACACATTACATGGAGCACCGGGTGTGGTGTAAAACCAATGAATTCTGTTATGCTGAAAAGAAGTAAAAAAAAAATATTCATTCATTCATTTATTTATTTATGAGACAGACAGAGAGACAGTGAGTGCAAGGGAGGGGGAGGGGAAGTGGGACAGAGAGAGAGAGAGAATCTAAAGCAGACTCTGTGCTGAGTGCAAAGCCCAACAAAGGGCTAAGTCCCACAACCCTAAGATCATGACCTGAGATAATACAGAGTCAGATGCTCAACTGAGTGTGCAGTCCAGGTGCCACAAAAGTACAATTTTAAAATATAACTAAAAATCAGGCAAAGTAATGCATTTCACATTGCTCATTCTCAGGTATGCTTGGCATTTTTGCCTTTTTTTTTTCAGGTTCCATTTAAATTTTATGATATCTTTTTCTATTTCTGTGAAAATGTCATTCAATGTTCATAGAGATTGAATTGATAAAGGGGTGATATCTATAAAGAACTACTCAAATTCAACACTCAAAAAACAAATAACCTAGTAAAAAACGGGTGGAAGACATGAGCAGACTCTTATCCAAGAAGGAGATGCAAAAGGATAAGAGACAAATGAAAAAAATGTTCAACATCACTAACCATCAGGGAAGTACAAATCAAAACCATATTGTGATACCACCTTACACCAGTTAGAATGGCAAAAATTAACAAGGCAGGGTACAACAACTTTTGGAGAGGAGGTGGAGAAAGGGGAACCATCTTATATTGTTGGTGGGAATTCAAGCTGGTACACGTACTTTGAGAAACACTGTGCAGTTCCCCAAGGCGTTAAAAACAGAGCTACGCTATGACGCTGCAATTGCACTACTAGACATTTACCCCAAAGATACAGATGTAGTGAAAAGAAGGGACACATGCACCTTAATGATCACAGCAGCAATGTCCACAATAGCCAAACTGTGGAAGGGACCAAGATACCCTTCAACAGATGAATGGATAAAGAACATATGTTCCAAATATACACTGGAATATTACTCAGCCATCAGAAAGGATGGATACCTGCCAATTGCATCGACATGGATGGAACTGGAGGGGTTATGCTAAGTGAAGTAAGTCAAGCAGAGAAAGAGGATTTTCATATAGTTGCACTCATATGTGAAACATATGCAATAATATGGAGGACCATGGGTGAAGGGAAGGATATCTGAAGGGGGAGAAATCAGAGAGGGACACAAAGCATGAGAGACTATGGACTCTGGGAAACAAACTGAGGATGTCATAGAGAAGGGTGGGTATGGGAAAGGGTAACAGGGTAATGGGTATTAAGGAGGGCACATGCTATGATGAGCACTGGTTGTTATATGCAACTAATGAATCATTGTACGTTACATCAAAAACCAATGATGTCATAAACAGTGGCTAACTGAACATAATAAAAAATGAATCTATAGATGCCTTTTGATAGTATGGACACTTCACAAATATTAATTCTTCTAATATATGTACACGGGATACCATTCCACATATTTGTGTCTTTATTTATTTTTCTTTTTAAATTATTATTATTTTTTATTTATTTTGAGCATAACAAATTCATTGTTTAGGCACCACACCGAGTGCTCCATGCAATATGTGCCCTCCACAATACCCACCACCTGGCTCCCCTAACCTCCCACACCCCTCCCATTCAAAACCCTCAGATTGTTTTTCATAGTCCATAGTCTCTCATGGTTCAACTCCCATTCCAATTTCCCACAACTCCCTTCTCCTCCCCATCCTCCTATGTTCTCCATGTTATTTGGTATGCTCCACAAATAAGTGAAACCATATGATAATTGACTCTCTCTGCTTGCCTTATTTCACTCAGCATAATCTCTTCCAGTCCCGTCCATGTTGCTACAAAAGTTGGGTATTCATCCTTTCTGATGGAGGCATAATAATCCATAGTGTATATGGACCACATCTTCCTTATCCATTCGTCCGTTGAAGGGCATCATGGTTCTTTCCACAGTTTGACGAACATGGCCATTGCTGCTATAAACATTGGAGTACAGATGGCCCTTCTTTTCACTACATCTGTATCTTTGGGGTAAATACCCAGTAGTGAAATTGCAGGGTCATAGGGAAGCTCTATTTTTAATTTCTTGAGGAATCTCCACACTGTTCTCCAAAGTCGCTGCACCAACTTGCATTCCCACCAAGAGTTGAAGAGCGTTCCCCCTTTCTCCACATCCTCTCCAACACACGTGGTTTCCTATCTTGCTAATTTTGACCATTCTAACTGGTGTAAGGTGGAATCTCAATGTGGTTTTAATTTGAATCTCCCTGGTGGCTAGTGATGATGAACATTTTATCATGTGCCTGATAGCCATTTGTATGTTTTCATTGGAGAAGTGTCTGTTCATATCTTCTGCCTATTTTTTGACAGGATTATCTGTTTTGTGTGTGTTGAGTTTGAAAAGTTCTTTATAGATCCTGGATATCAGCCTTTTGTCTGTACTGTCATTTGCATATATCTTCTCCCATTCCGTGGGTTGCCTCTTTGTTTTCTTGACTGTTTCCTTTGCTGTGCAGAAGATTTTGATCTTGATGAAGTCCCAAAATTTCATTTTTGCTTTGATTTTTCCTTTGCCTTTGGAGACATATGTTGAAAGAAGTTGCTGTGGCTGATATCGAAGAGGTTACTGCCTATGTTCTCCTCTAGGATTCTGACAGATTTGTGTCTCATATTGAGGTCTTTTATCCATTTCGAGTTTATCTTTGTGTACGGTGTAAGAGAATGGTCAAGTTTCATTCTTCTCCATAGAGCTGCCCAATTTTCCCAGCACCATTTATTGAAGAGACTGTCTTTTTTCCACTGTATATTTTTTCCTGTTTTGTCGAAGATTATTTGACCATAGAGTTGAGGGTCCATATCTGGGCTCTCTACTCTGTTCCACTGGTCTACGTGTCTGTTTTTATGCCAGTTCCATGTTGTCTTGGTGATCACAGCTTTGTATTAAAGCTTGAAATCAGGCAACGTGATACACCCAGTTTTGTTTTTCTTTTTCAAAATTTTCTTAGCAATTCGGGGTCTCTTATGATTCCATACAAATTTTTGGATTATTTGCTCCAGCTTTTTGAAAAATGCTGGTGGAATTTTGATCAGAATGGCATTAAAAGTATAGATTGCTCTAGGCACTATAGACATTTTTAACAGTGTTTATTCTTCCGATCCAAGAGCATGGAATGGTCTTCCATCTTTTTGTGTCTTCTTCAATTTCCTTCATGAGTGTTCCGTAGTTCCTCAAGTACAGTTCCTTTACCTCTTTGGTTAGGTTTATTTCCAGGTATCTTATGGTTCTTGGTGCTATAGTAAATGGAATCAATTCTCTAATTTCCCTTTCTGTATTTTCATTGTTAGTGTATAAGAAAGCCACTGATTTCTGTACATTGACTTTGTATCCTGCCACGTTGCTGAATTGCTGTATGAGTTCTAGTAGTTTGGAGGTGGAGTCTTTTGGGTTTTCCATATAAAGAATCATGTCATCTACGAAGAGAGAGAGTTTGACTTCTTCATTACCAATTTGGATACCTTTTCTTTCTCTTTGTTGTCTGATTGCTGTTGCTAGGACTTCTAATACTATGTTGAACAAGAGTGGTGAAAATGGGCATCCTTGTCTTGTTCCTGATCTCAACGGGAAGGCTGTGACCTTTTTTCCATTGAGGATGGTATTTGCTCTGAGTTTGTCATAGATAGATTTTATGAAGTTCAGGAATGTTCCTGCTATTCCCGTACTTTGAAGCATTTTAATCAGGAACGGATGCTGGATTTTGTCAAATGCTTTTTCTGCATCAATTGAGAGAAGAGAGAAGAACCACATGGTCATCTCAGTTGATGCAGAAAAAGCAGGTGACAAAATCCACCATCCTTTATTTGTGTCTTTAACTTCTATTATCAGTGCATTGTCATTTTCAGTGTAGAGATCCTGCACCTACTTGGTCTAATTTATTCCTCTGTACTTTGTTGGAATTGAGGTTATTGAAAGTTGAATTATTTTACTTATATACTTCCATGTAATTGTTATTCATGTATAAAAATGCTACTATTTTTTATATTAACTTTTTATTGTGCAAATTTACTGAATTTATTAGGCCTAATAGTTTTTATGGTGGAGTCTTTAGGATTTTATATATATAAAATCATGAGATCTGCAAATAGAGACAAATTTACTTCACCCTTTCTAATTCTGATGCCTTACAAAACATTTATTTTCCTTCCCTAATGGCTTTGGCTATAACTTCTAGTACTGTGTTGAGTAGGAGTGTTGAGGTTGCACCCATTTGTCTTTTTCCCAATCTTATAACAAAAACTATCAACATTTCACCACTGAGTATAATGTTAGATGAGGGATTATCTTATATGACGTACATTACTTTAGGGTATGACTCTTTAACAATTCTTTTCATGAGAAAATGAGTTTGTATCATAAAGAGATGTTGAATTTTGTCAAATGGTATTATTAAATTTATGGCATAATTACAAAACTATTAATGTCATGCATCACACTGATTTTCATTTTACACATCCTTGCATTCCAAGGACAAATTCCACTTGATCATGGTCAATGAACTTTTTTTAGGTGTTTCTGAATTTGGTTTCTTTTTTTAAAAAAATTTAACTTAATTTAATTTATTTTTTTCAGTGTTCCAAAATTCATTGTTTGTGCACCATACCCAGTGCTACATGCAACACATGCTCTACTTAATACTCACTACCAGGCTCACCCCACTCCCCACCAAACCTCCAAAACTCTGTTTTTTTTTTTTTTTTTTCAGAGTCCACAATCTCTCATGGTTTGTCTCCCCCTCTGTCTTTCCCCAACTCCTTTCTCCTCTCCATCTCCCCATGTCCTCCATGTTATTCCTGATGCTCCACATGTAAGTGAAACTATATGATAATTGACTCTCTCTGCTTGACTTATTTCAATCAGCATAATCTCTTCCAGTCCCATCCACGTTGATACAAAGGTGGGTATTCATCCTTTCTGATGGAGGCATAAAGCTCCATTGTATATATGGACCATATCTTCTTTATCCATTCATCTGTTGAAGGGCATCTTGGTTCTTTCCACAGTTTGGCAATGATAGTCATTACTGCTATGAACATTGGGATACATATGGCACTGCTTTTCACTACATTTGTATCTTTGGGGCTTCTTATTATTTTGTTGAATCTTGCATCATTATTCATCAGTGATGCTAGCCTATAGTTTTCTTTTCTTGTGTTGTTGTACTGTGACTTTAGTTTCAAGTTAATCCTGGCCTTTTAAAATAAGATTAGGAGTGTCACATACACTTTGATTTATTGAAATTTTATTTTAGGGGCGCCTGGGTGGCTCAGTGCATTAAAACCTCTGCCTTCAGTGCATGTCATGATCCCAGGGTGCTGGGATCAAGCCCCACATTGGGCTCTCTGCTCAGCAGGGAGCCTGCTTCCCTTCCTCTCACTCTGCCTGTCTCTCTGCATACTTGTGATCTCTCCCTCTGTCAAATAAATAAAAAAGTCCTTAAAAATTATTTTAATATAGTTAGCTAAAGTGCAGCACAATGTTGGCTTCAGGAATGTAATTCAGTGATTAATCACATAAAACACCCAGTGCTCATCATAACAAGAGACCTCCTTAATACCTATTACCCATATAGCCCACCAACACCCACCTCTGTACATCAAACCTCTGTTCTCTATTTTTTTAAAGATTTTATTTGTTTATTTGACAGAGAGAGAGAGATCACAATTAGGCAGAAAGGCAGACAGAGAGAGGGGGAAGCAGGCTCCCTGATGAGCAGAGAGTCCGATGCAGGGCTCAATCCCAGGATCCAGAAATCATGACCTGAGCTTAAAGCAGAGTCTTAACCCACTGAAAAACCCAGGCACCCCTATCTGTTCTCTATTCTTAGGAGTCTCTCAGAGAGGGTGAAATTAATATGGGGGAGTGGAAGTGGACCCTGAGCTTGGCTCATCATTCAAACACAGATGGACCAAAATCCTGCTATTTTGAACAACTAGGAATATGATCTGAGGATTAAGGAAACAATCCACATAGTTGGAGGGAGAGGATGTGGTGGACTCTAGGTTCTGAGCCATGAATTGGCACAGAGGAAAGCTAAGGGACCACAAAGATGAGGTAACCCTTTTCAAGGAGAAAAGTCAGGGAGACCTAGAGAGTAAGAGAGATTTCAGAGGTTTGGTTTCACACACAATATGTGAGGAGACCCCGGGTCACACTGGAAGAGATTGTTCGCTTTCCCAGAGTACATTTGGAAGAGCATATATTGCCTCTCCAAAGACAAAAGGCCAGGGGGAAGCTATTGAGCAACATTCACTAACAGGGTCAGAGGTGTGCACAGAGGGCAGAAAAAACATTTTCTTTTCAGCGAGACACAAGAGATTTAAACTTCAGTGTAGGGAATAGAGGATTGGGTCACATGCAGATGGCAGATAATCTTGTTGCAGCTTTTTGCTGTGTATCACAAAGAACTCTAGCATCCATTTGTGCATTGTGAGACGGCTTTTCTGGGACAAGATAGTACAGGGAATGCCATGAGGCTCTCCTCCAGATGATGGAAGTGGGCCCAAACCTTTCCAGTCCTTTGAATCCCAGCCACTGGGGAGAGATAAAATATAGGATATCTATGGCACTAGGTATACTGACAGACAAGAACATACAATTTATGGGCAGGGAACTGACTAAAGCCCAGGACATAGGAGATTGTTCACTGTTATGTGAGGAACTCCTGACAAACAATGGCCAAATGTTTGCTTCTCTGGGGACAAGAAGTTAGGGTGACACCATATTCTCCCTCATCCACCATGCCCGCTCCCCATGCACGTGCACAGCATAACTTCAGAAACAGCACCACCAGTGAAGACTGAAGTCTCCTACACTAAACCCTCTCCCCTGCACCTGGAAGGGCCATATTTACAAGGGCAAGTCAGTTTGTGAGCCAGTCCAGCAGGCCTCATCATCAGAAGACCAACATAGACCCCATGCATGTACCAAGTTTCCTGAATAAAGAATGCTCCAAAACGTCAGTTTCCAGTTGGAATAAGACCAGGCTTGTTTCTATTTCTTTTTCTTTTCTTAAATTTTTAAAATTTTAAATATTTTGCTTTTCTTTTTTTTCATATATATATATATACGTGTATTCTCTTTTTCTCTATCTTCTTCTTGGTATCAGGCTTGTAATTCTATGTTCATTTGTTGGTTGGTTAGTTGGTTGGTTTCATTCTCTTATTTTTGGATAAGTCTTCTTGTTTTCTTCTTTCTTTAATCTTTTTTTTTCCTTGAAATAATTAGCAAGGATGATAACTCTAAGATAGCCTTATCAAAAAGTAAAGAGGAAGAACCCAAATAAATAAAATCATGAATGAGAGAGGAGAGATCAGAACCAACACTGAAGAAACACAAACAATTATCAGAGAATAGAATGAGCAATTACATGGCAACAAATTAGGCAATCTGGAGGAAGTGGGTAAATTCCTAGAAACGTATAAACTACCAAAACTGAAAAAAGAATAAAGAGAAAATTTGAACACATCCATATACAACATGAACTTGAAGAAGTAATAAAAATTCTCCCAACAAACAAAAGTCCAGGGCCAGATGGCGTTCCAGGGGAATTCTACCAAACACTTAATGGGGAGTTAATACCTATTCTTTTGAAACTATTAAAAAAAATGAAAACTTGTAAACACATTATATGAGACCAGAACTACCTTGAACCCCAAACTAGACAAACACACCCTTCAACAGACAAATGGATAAGAAATATAAAGAAGATATGGTCCATATATACAATGGAGCATTATGCCTCCATCAGAAAGGATGAATACAGAAAACTTTTGTATCAACATGGATGGGACTGGAAGAGATTAGGAAATAAGTCAAGCAGAGAGAGTCAATTATCATATGGTTTCACTTACTTGGGAGAAGATAGTTGCAAATGTTTAATCAAATACAGGGCCCGTAAACAAAATCTGTAAGGAACATAATCAAACTCAACATTGCAAAAATTAACAGCTCGGGAAACAACAGATGTTGGCAAGGATACAGAGAAAGGAGAAATCTTTTACACTGTTAGTAGGAATGCAAACTGGTGCAGTCACTCTAGGAAACAGCATGGAGGTTCCTCAAAAAGTTAAAAATAGAACTACCTTATGACCCAGCATTTGCACTACTAGGTATTTATCCAAAGGATTAAAAAAAAAAAAGTGATTCTAAGAGGCACCACACCCCTTGTTTATAGCAGCAATGTACAAATAGCTAAAATAAGGAAAGAGACCAGATGTCCATCAATAGATGACTGGATAAAGAAGAGGTGGTATACACACACACACACACACACACACACACACATACATTTAAATACATATACATATTTAATATACATATACATATATTATATACATATAATATAATATAAAAATATATATTATACATTGTATTTTAAAATATACATTAAATATATTATAATATTATATTTTAAATATATAACATTTGATACAATATTTTGCTTTATATATATTTATAAATGAAATAAATAAATATATATTAATATATTATATATCATATATATATATATATATATATATATATATATATCTCAAGGACAGGATTATCATTCGACTGTTACCTAATACTCCTTGGGTCTCTTGGTTGAGAAGAATGTGCTGTGGTGAGTTCCAAGCTCTTTATGTGTCAGAACTAAAATTGTAGAAGTGTCAAGATGGCAGAGAAGTACGAGACCCGGTTCAAACCAGTCCTCTGAATTGAACTAAATATCTACCAGAAAACTCTGAACACCCATGAAATCAGCTTGAAATGTAAGACACACTTCTGGATCTCTACAGGGGAAGAAGATCATCTGTAACTGGATCATGGTTGATATATTCAGCTATATATTCCCTAAACCACCTCTCTTCAAAACGACTAGGAGGAAGAACCTGCAACAGAGGAAAAATTCAGACACTGTGCCCTCTGCCACAGGACTATTGGATATGGACATAAGCAATATGTCAGAAATGGAATTCAGGGTAAAAATTACCCAGGCAATGGCTACACTGGAGAAGACCATCAGTGGCAACATAGAATCTCTAAGGGTAGGAGTGAGAGATGATCTGGCAGAAGTTAAAAATGCTATTGATGAGATCCAATGTAATCTAAATCATCTAAGGGTTAACATAAATGAGGAAGGAGATCAAATTAATGATCTAGAAGACAAACTGATAGAAAAGAAGGATCAGGAGGAGGCCTAGAATAAACAGCTTAGAAGTCATGAAAAGAGAAATAGGGAAATAAATGACACCATGAAATGTCTCAATATCAGAATTATTGGGACCCCTCAGGGGGTGGAGAAAGAGAGAGGACTAGAAGATGTAGGTGAACAAATACTGGATGAAAATTTCCCTAATCTGGGGAATAGAACAAGTGCTCATGTCCTAGAGGCAGAGAGGATACCCCTCAAGATTGAATCTAGAGAGACCTCCAGATACTTAATTATTAAATTCACAAGTCATAAATTCAGAAAGGATGCCATAAGGGAAGCTAGGGCGAAGATATTCCTTAGATACAGAGGAAGGACCATCAAAATAATGTCAGACCTGCCCACAGAAACCTGACAAGCCAGAAAAAGTTGGCAAGAGGTATCCAGGGGACTAAATGAGAAGAGCATGAAGTCACGAGTACTTTATCCCACAAGGCTGACATTCAGAATGGATGGGAGATAGCTAACAAGACCAGCAAGGTTTAAAATATTAGGTGACCACCAAGCCTGCACTACAAAAAATATTAAGGGGGTTCTGTAAAAAAATAAAGAACATAAGAGTGACATAGAGCAGAAATTTACAGAGACAATCTATAGAAACTAGGACTTCACAAACAACAGGCGGAATTGCACCGCCCTTACCAGGGGCCAGGCTTAGTAATCAGCTCGGGTTCACTTTGCTCGGGTTCACTTTTGGGAGCTTTTGTTCCCTGAATGCTTTCTGTAGAGTTCTGGAGGACAGGATTGAAAATGGTGGCCTCCCAGTCTCTGGCCCCGAGGAGCCAAGACCTCGGGGCACCCCTCCTCAGTGCACCCTTTCAGAAAGTAGTTGATTTTCTGTTTCTAGAATTGTTGTTCTTCTTCTCTTCAATCTCCCGTTAGATTTGTAGGTGTTTGCAATCTTTAGATAAGCTATCTAGCTGATGTCCTGCTGCCCAATGTAGTCTCAGCCTGCTACTTCTCCGCCATCTTGACTCCCTTACCTCTCAATATGGTTTTAATTTGAATCTCCTTGATGTCTATTGATGATTAACATTTTCTGATGTGTCTGATAGCCATTTGTATGTCTTCATTGGAGAAGTGTCTGTTCATATTTCTGCCCATTTTTTAATATAATTATCAGTTTTGTGTGTGTTGAGATACCACCTTACACCAGTTAGAATGGCCAAAATTAGGAAACAACGTGTGTTGCAGAGGATGTGGAGAAAGGGGAACCCTCTTAAACTGTTGGTGGGAATGCAAGTTGGTGCAACCACTTTGGAGAACAGTGTGGAGATTCCTCAAGAAATTAAAAATAGAACTTCCCTATGACCCTGCCATTGCACTCCTGGGTATTTACCCCAAAGATACAGATGTAGTGAAAAGAAGGACCATTTGTACCCCAATGTTTATAGTAACAATGGCCACGGTTGCCAAACTGTGGAAAGAACCAAGATGCCCTTCAATGGACGAATGGATAAGGAAGATGTGGTCCATATACACTATGGAGTATTATGCCTCCATCAGAAAGGATGAATACCAAACTTTTGTAGCACTATGGAGTATCATTCCTCCATCAGAAAGGATGAATACCCAACTTTGTATCAACATGGACGGGACTGGAAGAGATTATGCTGAATGAAATAAGTCAAGCAGATAGAGCCAATTATCATATCTTTTTACTTTTTTGTGGAGCATAACAAATAACATGGAGGACAAGGGGAGATGGAGATGAGAAGAGAGTTAAGGGAAATTAGACGGGGAAGTGAACTATGAGAGACTATGGACACTGAAAGACAACCTGAGGGTTTTGAAGTGGCGGGTGGTGGGAGCTTGGGGGAACCAGGTGGTGGGTCTTGGGGAGGGCAAATATTGCATGGAGCACTGGGCATTGTGCAAAACCAATGAATACTGTTATGCTGAAAAGAAATTTTTAAAAAATGAAAAAAAACTGTCTATGCTGTCCAGGGCAATCTATATTTTCAATGCCATTCCAATCAGAATTCCACTGGAATTTTTCAAATTGCTGGAACAAACAATCCTAAAACTTGTGTGGAACCAGAAAAGACCCCCAATTGCTAAGGAAATATTGAAAAATAAATACAAAACTGGAAGCATCACGTTGCTTGTTTTCAAGCTTTACTACAAAGCTGTGATCACCAAGACAGCATGGTACTGGCACATAAACAGACACTACTACAAAGCTGTTATCAACAAGACAGCATGGTACTGGCACAAAAACAGACACATGGACCAGTGGAACAGTGTCCAGATATGGATCCCCAAGTCTATCTATGGTCATATAATCTTCAAACAGAAAAAAAGTATTCAGTAGAAAAATGACATTCTCTTCAATAAATGGTGCTAGGAAAATTGGACAGCTATGTATAGAAGAATGATATTTGACCATTCTCATACACCATACACAAAGATATACTCAAAATGGATAAAAGACCTGAAAGTGAACAGACACTTCTCCAATGAACACATACAAACGGCTATCACACACATGAAAAGATATTCATCCTCACTTCCCATCAGGGAGATTCAAATTAAAACCACATTGAGATATCTTCAGGAGAATAGGTGTTATTTCTTCTTTGAAAGTTTGGTAGAATTCCCCAGGGAATCCATCGGGTCCTGGGCTCTAGTTTTTTTGGGAGGTTTTGATCACTGCTTTAATCTCGTTACTAGCTATTAGTCTATTCAGGTTGTCAATTTCTTCTTGGTTCAATTTTGGGAGTTTATAGTTTTCAAGGAATGCATCCATTTCATCTAGGTTGCTAAGCTTATTGACATATAACTGTTGCTAATAACTTCTGATGATTGTTTCTATTTCCTTGGTGTTAGCTGTGATCTCTCCCTTTTCATTCCTAATTTTATGAACTTGGGCTTTCTCTCTTTTCTTTGGATTAGTGTGGTCAATTGTTTCATTGATATGTTCTACTGTATCTCTGGTTTCTACCTCATTGATCTCAGCTCATTCTTGATGATTTCCCTTCTTATGTGTGGAGTTGGTTGGATTTGTTATTGATTCTCCAGTTCTTTAAGGTGTAGAGACAGCTGCTGTGTTCTAGATTTTTCATTTTTTTTTTGAGGGAGGCTTGGATGGCTATGTATTTCATCCTTAGGAACGCCTTTGCTGTATCCCATAGGTTTTGGACCGAAGTGTCTTCATTTTCATTGGTTTCCATTAATTATTTCAGTTATTCTTTGATCTCCTGGTTGATCCAAGCATTCTTTTTTTTTCATTTTTTAAAATTTATTTATTTTCAGCATAACAGTATCATTATTTTTTCATCAAACCCAGTGCTCCATGCAATCCATGCCCTCTATAATACCCACCACATGGTACCCCGACCTCCCACTCCCCTGCCACTTCAAACCCCTCAAATTGTTTTTCAGAGTCCATAGTCTCTCATGATTCACCTCCCCTTCCAATTTACCCAAACCCCCTTCTCTCTAACTCCCCATGTCCTCCATGCATTTTGTTATGCTCCACAAATAAGTGAAAGCATATGATAATTGACTCTCGCTGCTTGACTTATTTCACTCAACATAATCTCTTCCAGTCCCGTCCATGTTGCTACAAACGTTGGGTATTCATACTTTCTGATGGAGGCATAATACTCCATTTTGTATACGGACCACATCTTCCTTATCCATTCATCCTTTGAAGGGCATCTTGGTTCTTTCCACTGTTTGGCGACCGTGGCCATTGCTGCCATAAACATTGGGATACAGATGGCCCTTCTTTTCACTACATCTGTATCTTTGGGGTAAATACCCAGGAGTGCAATGGCAGGGTCTGCACAGCAAAGGAAACAGTCAAGAAAACAAAGAGGCAACCCACAGAATGGGAGAAGATATTTGCAAATGACAGTACAGACAAAAGGTTGATATCCAGGATCTATAATGAACTCCTCAAACTCAACACACACAAAACCTACTATCATGTCAAAAAATGGGCAGAAGATATGGACAGACACTTCTCCAATAAAGACATACAAATGGCTATCAGACACATGAAAAAGTGTTCACCATCACTAGCCATCAGGGAGATTCAAATTAAAACTACATTGAGATATCACCTTACACCAGTTAGAATGGCCAAAATTATCAGGACAGGAAACAACATGTGTTGGAGAGGATTTGGAGAAAGGGGAACCCTCTTACACTGTTGGTAGGAATGCAAGTTGGTGCAGCCTCTTTGGAGAACAGTGTGGAGATTCCTCAAGAAATTAAAAATAGAACTTCCCTATGATCCAAGCATTCTTAAGCAAGGTGGCCTTTAGCTTCCAGGTGTTTGAGTTCCTTCGGAACTTTTCCTTGTGATTGAGCTCCATTTCAAAGCATTGTGATCTGAGAATATGCAGGGAATAATCTCAGTCTTTTGGTATCAATTGAGTCCTGATTTGTGACCCAGAATGTGGTCTATTCTTGAGAAGGTTTCATGTGCACTTGAGAAGAATGAGTATTCTGCTGTTTTAGGATGGAATGTTCTGCATATATCTATGAGGTCCATCTGGTCCAATGTGTCATTCAGTGCTCTTGTTTCTTTATTGATTTTCTGCTTCAATGATATGTCTATTTTTGAGAGAGGCGTGTTAAGATCTCCTACAATGGGGGAGGAGTCAAGATCGCGGAGAAGTAGCTGGCTGAGACTACTTCAGCTAGCAGGAGATCAGCTAGATAGCTTATCTAAAGATTGCAAACACCTGCAAATCCATTTGCAGATCGAAGAGAACAGCAATTTTGGAAACAGAAAAACAACCACTCTCTGAAAGGTAGACTGGCGGAGAAGTGAATCCAAAGCGACGGGAAGATAGACCCCCAGGGGACGGGCCGGCTCCCGGCAAGCAGCAGAGCAACGGAGCACAAAATCAGGACTTTTAAAAGTCTGTTCCACTGAGGGACATCGCTCCAGAGGCTAAACCGGGCCGAAGCCCACGCGGGGTTAGCGTGGCCTCAGGTCCCGCAGGGTCACAGAAGGATCGGGGGTGTCTGAGTGTCTCAGAGCTTGCGGGTATTGGAATGGGAAAGCTGGCTACAGAGACAGAGCCGAGAGTAAGCTCACAGCTCGGTGTTACCTTGGACCAGCCACAGGCTCGGTGAGCTCAGAGCGCAGCCAGAGGTCAGGCAGACGGGAGTAACCGGGCGCTGTTCTCTGTTGGCGCACTGAGGAGTGGGGCCCTGGGATCTCAGCTCCTCCGGGCCGGAGACCAGGAGACCGCCATTTGTATTCCCGTCCTCCGGAACTCTATGGAAAGCGCTCAGGGAACAAAAGCTCCTGAAAGCAAACCGAGCGGATTACTCAGCCCGGCCCCTGGTAAGGGCAGTGCAAGTCCGCCTGGGGCAAAACACTTGAGAATCACTACACCAGGCCCCTCCCCCAGAAGATCAACAAGAAATCCAGCCAAGACCAAGTTCACCTACCAAGCAGTGCGGTTTCAATACCAAGGAGAGCAGCAGAATTCCAGAGGAGGAGAAAGCAAAGCACGGAACTCATGGCTTTCTCCCTCTTATTTTTTTTAGTCTTGCAGTTAATTTAATTTTTTTCTTTTTCATTTTTTGTTTTTTTTCTCGCCTTCTGGTAAAATTTTTTTTTAAACATTTACCCTTTTCTTTTTTAACGTTTTTAAACTAGTTTATCTAATATATATATATATATTTTCTTTTTTATATATTGCTTTATTCGTTTTCTTTTTTCTTAATTCTTTTTTTTTTCTTTTTTTTCTTTCTTACTTTTTGGACCTCTTTTTATCCCCTTTCTTCCCCTTCACGATTTGGGATCTCTTCTGATTTGGTTAAAGCATATTTTCCTGGGGTTGTTGCCACCCTTTTAGTATTTTACTTGCTCCTTCATATACTCTTATCTGGACAAAATGACAAGATGGAAAAATTCCCACAAAAAAAAAGAACAAGAGACAGTACCGAGGCTAGAGACCTAATCAATACAGACATTGGTATTATGTCAGAGTTCAGAATGACAATTCTCAAGGTTTTAACCGGGCTTGAAAAAGGCATGGAAGATATTAGAGAAACCCTCTCGGGAAATATAAAAGCCCTTTCTGGAGAAATAAAAGAACTAAAATCTAACCAAGTTGAAATAAAAAAAGCTATTAATGAGGTGCAATCAAAAATGGAGGCTCTCACTGCTAGGATAAATGAGGCAGAAGAAAGAATTAGCAATATAGAAGATCAAATGACAGAGAATAAAGAAGCTGAGCAAAAGAGGGACAAACAGCTACTGGACCACGAGGGGAGAATTCGAGAGATAAGTGACACCCTAAGATGAAACAACATTAGAATAATTGGGATTCCAGAAGAAGAAGAGAGAGAGCGAGGAACAGAAGGTATACTGGAGAGAATTATTGGGGAGAATTTCCCCAATATGGCAAAGGGAATGAGCATCAAAATTCAGGAGGTTAAGAGAACGCCCCTCAAAATCAATAAGAATAGTCCCACACCCCGTCACCTAATAGTAAAATTTACAAGTCTCAGTGACAAAGAGAAAATCCTGAAAGCAGCCCGGGAAAAGAAGTCTGTAACATACAATGGTAAAAATATTAGATTGGCAGCTGACTTATCCACAGAGACCTGGCAGGCCAGAAAGAGCTGGCATGATATTTTCAGAGCACTAAACGAGAAAAACATGCAGCCTAGAATACTATATCCAGCTAGGCTATCATTGAAAATAGAAAGAGAGATTAAAAGCTTCCAGGACAAACAAAAACTGAAAGAATTTGCAAACACCAAACCAGCTCTACAGGAAATCTTGAAAGGGGTCCTCTAAGCAAAGAGAGAGCCTACAAGTGGTAGATCAGAAAGGAACAGAGATCATATACAGTAACAGTCACCTTACAGGCAATACAATGGCACTAAATTCATATCTCGCAATAGTTACCTTGAATGTTAATGGGCTAAATGCCCCTGTCAAAAGACACAGGGTATCAGAATGGATAAAAAACCAAAACCCATCTATTTGTTGCCTCCAAGAAACTCATTTTAAGCCCGAAGACACCTCCAGATTTAAAGTGATGGGATGGAAAACAATGTACCATGCTAATGGACATCAGAAGAAAGCAGGAGTGGCAATCCTTATATCAGATCAATTAGATTTAAGCCAAAGACTATAATAAGAGATGAGGAAGGACACTATATCATACTCAAAGGGTCTGTCCAACAAGAAGATTTAACAATTGTAAATATCTCTAAAAAAAATAAAAAAAAATAAAAAAAAAAACAATTGTAAATATCTATGCCCCCAACGTGGGAGCAGCCAACTATATAAAACAATTAATAACAAAATCAAAGAAACACATCAACAATAGTACAATAATACTAGGGGACTTTAACACTCCCCTCACTGAAATGGACAGATCATCCAAGCAAAAGATCAGCAAGGATATAAAGGCCTTAAACGACACACTGGACCAGATGGACATCACAGATATATTCAGAACATTTCATCCCAAAGCAACAGAATACACATTCTTCTCTAGTGCACATGGAACATTCTCCAGAATAGATCACATCCTCGGTCCTAAATCAGGACTCAACCGGTATCAAAAGATTGGGATCATTCCCTGCATATTTTCAGACCAAAATGCTCTAAAGCTAGACCTCAACCACAAAAGGAAGTTTGGAAAGAACCCAAGTACATGAGACTAAACATCATCCTTCTAAAGCATGAATGGGTCAACCGTGAAATTAAAGAAGAATTGAAAAAAATAATGGAAACAAATGATAATGAAAATACAACGGTTCAAAATCTGTGGGACACAACAAAGGCAGTCCTGCGAGGAAAATATATAGTGGTACAAGCCTTTCTCAAGAAACAAGAAAGGTCTCAGGTACACAACCTAACCCTATACCTAAAGGAGCTGGAGAAAGAACAGGAAAGAATCCCTAAGCCCAGCAGGAGAAGAGAAATCATAAAGATCAGAGCAGAAATCAATGAAATAGAAACCAAAAAAACAATAGAACAAATCAACGAAACTAGGAGCTGGTTCTTTGAAAGAATTAATAAAATTGATAAACCCCTGGCCCGACTTATCAAAAAGAAAAGAGAAAGGACCCAAATAAATAAAATCATGAATGAAAGAGGAGAGATCGCAACTAACACCAAAGAAATACAAACAATTATAAGAACATTCTATGAGCAACTCTACGCCAATAAATTTGACAATCTGGAAGAAATGGATACATTCCTAGAAACATATAAACTACCACAACTGAACCAGGAAGAAATAGAAAGCCTGAACAAACCCATAACCAGTAAGGAGATTGAAACAGTCATTAAAAATCTCCAAACAAACAAAAGCCCAGGGCCACATGGCTTCCCAGGGGAATTCTACCAAACATTTAAAGAAGAACTAATTCTTATTCTCCTGAAACTGTTCCAAAAAATAGAAATGGAAGGAAAACTTCCAAAATCATTTTATGAGGGCAGCCTCACCTTGATCCCAAAACCAGACAAGGATCCCATCAAAAAAGAGAGCTATAGACCAATATCCTTGATGAACACAGATGCGAAAATTCTCACCAAAATACTAGCCAATAGGATTCAACAGTACATTAAAAGGATTATTCACCACAACCAAGTGGGATTTATTCCAGGGCTGCAAGGTTGGTTCAACATCCACAAATCAGTCAATGTGATACAACACATCAATAAAAGAAAGAACAAGAACCATATGATAATCTCAATAGATGTTGAAAAAGCATTTGACAAAGTACAGCATCCCTTCCTGATCAAAACTCTTCAAAGTGTAGGGATAGAGGGCACATACCTCAATATCATCAAAGCCATCTATGAAAAACCCACCGCAAATATCATTCTCAATGGAGAAATACTGAAAGCTTTTCCGCTAAGGTCAGGAACACGGCAGGGATATCCATTATCACCACTGCTATTCAACATAGTACTAGAAGTCCTAGCCTCAGCAATCAGACAACAAAAGGAAATTAAAGGCATCCAAATCGGCAAAGATTTGAGTCAAATTATCACTCTTCGCAGATGATATGATACTATATATGGAAAACCCAAAAGACTCCACTCCTAACCTGCTAGAACTTGTATGGGTATTCAGTAAAGTGTCAGGATATAAAATCAATGCACAGAAATCAGTTGCATTTCACTACACCAACAACAAGACAGAAGAAAGAGAAATTAAGGAGTCAATCCCATTTACAATTGCACCCAAACCATAAGATACCTAGGAATAAACCTAACCAAAGAGGCACAGAATCTATACTCAGAAAACTATAAAGTACTCATGAAAGAAATTGAGGAAGACACAAAGAAATGGAAAAATGTTCCATGCTCCTGGATTGGAAGAATAAATATTGTGAAAATGTCTATGCTACCTAAAGCAATCTACACATTTAATGCAATTCCTATCAAAGTACCATCCATCTTTTTCAAATAAATGGAACAAATAATTCTAAAATTTATATGGAACCAGAAAAGACCTCGAATAGCCAAAGGGATATTGAAAAAGAAAGCCAACGTTGGTGGCATCACAATTCCGGACTTCAAGCTCTATTACAAAGCTGTCATCATCAAGACAGCATGGTACTGGCACAAAAACAGACACATAGATCAATGGAACAGAATAGAGAGCCCAGAAATAGACCCTCAACTCTATGGTCAACTAATCTTCGACAAAGCAGGAAAGAATGTCCAATGGAACAAAGACAGCCTCTTCAATATATGGTGCTGGGAAAATTGGACAGCCACATGCAGAAAAATGAAATTGGACTATTTCCTTACACCACACATGAAAATAAACTCAAAATGGATGAAGGACCTCAATGTGAGAAAGGAATCCATCAAAATCCTTGAGGGGAACACAGGCAGCAACCTCTTCGACCTCAGCCACAGCCACATCTTCCTAGGAACATCGCCAAAGGCAAGGGAAGCAAGGGCAAAAATGAACTATTGGGATTTCATCAAGATCAAAAGCTTTTGCACAGCAAAGAAAACAGTTAACAAAATCAAAAGACAACTGACAGAATGGGAGAAGATATTTGCAAACGACATATCAGATAAAGGACTAGTGTCCAAAATCTATAAAGAACTTAGCAAACTCAACACCCAGAGAACAAATAATCCAATCAGGAAATGGGCAGAGGACATGAACAGACATTTCTGCAAAGAAGACATCCAGATGACCAACAGACACATGAAAAAGTGCTCCATATCACTCGGCATCAGGGAAATACAAATCAATGCACCTTGCTTTATAATATGCTGTATTATTTTTATTGTTCAGATTTTAAATCAATCTTGTATATCTGTAACATATTACACCTGGCCTCAGTGCACAATACTTTTTATATGTGGCTGGATTCTAATCAGCAAATTCCAGTTAAGGATTGTTACACCTATACTCGAAATAGATATTAATTTGTAGTATATATCTCTTGTGATACCTTTGTGTGGTTTTGGTATCAGGGCATTGCCAGCCGATAAAACAATGGACATGTCTCTCCTCTTCTATTTTCCAGTTGAGTTTCTGAGAGAGTGGAATTAATAATTCTTTGGATGTTATGTAAAATCTGCCAGTGAATCCATCTTGGCAGTGACTTTCCTTTGTGGGAAACATTTAAATTATTAATGTAACCTGTTTAACTGCTTGCATGTCCATTCATGCTTTGTATTTGTTCTTGAGTCAATATCAGTAGTTTGGGTCTATCCAGGAATTTGTTCAGTGCATCTAAGTTCTTTCGTTTCTTGTACAGGGTTCTAACTAGTATTCTCTTATAACCCTTTCTTTTAATTTTGTAATGTTAGTAGAATTTTTCCTCTTTCAATCTTCATATTAGTAATTTAATTACTGGCCATAGCAATTTGAGTCTTCTCTCTGTCTTTCATGGTTTGTCTAGCTAACAGTTTGTCAAACTTTGTCATCATTTTCAAAGTACAAATACTGGTTTCAATGATCTTTTTATATTTTTTAAATTTTATTCCCCATTTATTTTCACTCTGGTCTTTATAGATTCCTTTCTTTTGCTTGCTTTGGACTTATTATGGTCCTCCTTTTCTCATTTCTAAGACAGTTTAAGCTATTCAAATTACATTTTTCTTCTTTTCTACTACAGACATTCATTTATAGGTTTATATTTCCTTCAGAGAACTACTGTAACTGCAACATATATGATTTGGTATATTGTATTTTAAAAGTTTATTCCTCCCAAAGCAATTTGTAAAATGCCATATGATTTAATATTCAACACATTAACTTATTAGGAGAATGTTATTTAATTTTCACAAGTTTGTAAATTCCCCATATTTCCTTGGTTGTTGACTTTTAATTTAATTCCTTTGTGGTTGAAGAACAACATACATTTTGTAAAAGTATAATTAACATACAATGTTATATTAGTTTCAGGTGTACAACATAATGATTCAACAATTCTATACATTACTTACTGCTCACCACAATAAGTGTCATTACCATCTGTCACCAAATAACATTATTATGGTGATATTGGCTTTATTCCTTATGCTTTGCTATTCATGTCTGTGACTTATTTATTTTATAACTGGAAATTTGTACCTCTTAATCCTCTGTCTATTTCACCCATCCCCTCCTCCACTCTGGCAACCATGAGTTTGTTCTCTGTATTTAAGTGTCATCTTTGGGTTGCCTGAGTGGCAGAGTCAGTCAAGGGTCTGCCTTCAGATCATGTCATAATCTCAGGGCTCTGGGACTGAGCTTTGCATTGGCATCCCTAGTCAATGGGGTGTCTGCTTCTCCTTCTCCCCAATTCTTGCCCATGTTCTGTCTTGCTCTCTCTCTCTCTCTCTCTCTCTCTCTCATATAACCAAATAAATAGTATCTTTAAAAAAAAGTCACCTTTGGTTTTTTGTAGAACATGTATTTTATAACATCAGTCCTTTTAAATTAAATGAAGTTTGTTTATAGTCCAGTGTATGGTATAGAGAATATTCCTGTTGTATTTGAGTAGAATATGTAGTCTGTTGTTGAAGTGTTCCAGAGAGATCATTTGAATTCATTTGTATTGTAATGCTCTTCAATCATTAGAGTAGCTGACAGGCTGTTGTACCCACAACTGAAAAGAGGGCATTGTGGTCTACAACAGTATAGCATTGTATACTCCTTCTTTCAATCCTTTCAGCTTTTGTTCACATATTTTAGTAGCGTTGAGATTAGGTTATGTAATTTTGTATTGTTATGAATTTTTAAGATATTGATCGATTTACCATTGTAAAAATGTCCTAGTTTGTTTCCAGGAAAATACACGTCTTAAAATTTATTTTCTACAATGTAAGTATAAACACTTCAGCTCTTTGTTGTTTGCAATTTTTATGCTATAGTTTTAGACATTCTTTCACCATCACGTTATTGTGTCTTGGAAGACATATTGTGTTTCATGTAGAAAAGAGGAAGCTTTGATCATGACATTTAATAATTTGTTATTACTCAAAATGTCATTTTTGTAATATATTTCCTCTATGATTAGCTTATCGTGTGTTTTTTTAAGGATTTTGTTAATTTATTTGACAGATGGAGATCACAAGCAGGTAGAGAGACAGGCAGAGAGAGAGAGGGGGAAGCAGGCTCCGTGCCAAGGAGAAAGCCCGACGTGGGGCTCGATCCCAGGACCCTGGGATCATGACCTGAGCCGAAAGCAGAGGCTTTAGCCCACTGAAACACCCAGGCGCCCCTTATCATGTGTTTAATCAATAATATATACCAGCACATTTTAATTCTTTTCTTTATTCATTTATTTTATTACATTTTTTCTCATGTTACCTTATTCATGGTTTACCCGGCAGTTACAGTTAATATTTTAAAATTATATACTTGGGGGTGCCTGGGTGGCTCAGTGGGTTAAAACCTCTGCCTTCCACTCAGGTCATGATCCCAGTGTCCTGGCATTGAGCCCTACATTGGGCTCTCTTCTCAGCAGGGAGCCTGCTTCCCTTTCTCTCTGCCTGCCTCTCTGCCTGCTTGTGATCTCTGTCAAATAAGTAAATAACACCTTTAAAAAAATAAAATAAAATTATATACTTGGGATAAATACCAATTTAATTTCATTAGTATCAAATGATTTCTTTTATTTTAGTTTTATTCTCCCTTCTATCATTTCTGCTAATCTTTATATATTATAAGCCAATAAATAGTTCTATAATTATAGTCTTTTTTAAAGATTTTATTTATTTGACATGGAGACGAGATCACAAGTAGGAAGAGAGGGAGGCAGAGAGAGAAGGGGGGAAGCAGGCTCTCTGCTAAGCAGAGAGCCCGACCCAGGGCTTGATCCCAGGACCCTGAGATCATGACCTGAGCTGAAGGCCGAGGCTTAACCCACTGAGACACCCAGGTGCCCATATAGTCTTTTTTCAATTGTGTTATGTTAGTCACCATACAATCCATTATTAGATTTTGATGTAGTATTCCAAGAGTCTTTGTTTATGTATAATCTTATTTAATTCCACTTTAATCCAGAGAGGAGAAGACAAATTACATACAATTTTGTATCTTTATACTGTCTCATATTTATTTATGAAGTTACCTGAACTAATGCTCTTTACTGCTTCAGTTGACTTCTACTTAATGTCTCATGCCCATTCATTTTTGCCTAAATTATTCCCTTTAGTATTTATTGTATGGCAAATTGGTTAGCAATGTGTTATCTCATTTTTTAATTTTTTTTTATTTGAGGATGACTTGATTTCTCTTTACTTTTTGAATGCTTTTGTTGCTGATTACAGATGTGTTTTTTAACAATAATATTTTATTAATACTATGAATATGACTTCTTACTGCCTCTTCACCTCTGTAGTTGAGAAGCCAGTTGTTAATCTTCCTGTAGATCACTTCCATATTTTGTATTGTTTTTAGCTCCCTGCTTTTAAGATTTATTATTTGTCTTTAGGTTTCCATACCTGAAGCGTATGATGTTTATAATTGCTGCCATAGATTTTGCAGTCCAGTAAGCTTCTTAAATATTGAGTAGTAATGTTTTCATCAGACTGGAAAGATTTTGGATATTATCTTTTCAAGTGTTATTTCTTTCTCTTTTTCATTCTGTTCTCTTTTTGGGACTCCTGATATGTATATAATGGTATACTTGAGAGTATCTTATAGGTCTCAGTAGTTCTGCTCATTTTTCTTCATTCTTTTTCTGTCTATTGATAATCTCAAGAATCCTCTCTTCAAGTAAGTTTTCTTTTCCTTTCTCCTGAAAAGTCCAATTGTTGTTCAATCTTTATATTAAAAGTGTATATTCATTATCATCACATGCAACTCCAGAATTTAATTTTCTTACTTTTTAAAAAAATATCCATTTTCTTATTAACATGGACTCTTTGGATTAAAACAAAAAGTTCTCTCACATTCTTTAAATTTGTTAGAAGTAGAATTCTTTCCTCATTTGAACATATTTCTTATAAGTGATTTAAATCTAGAGGCTGAAAGTAAAGAGGTGGAAAAGGATACTCCATAAAAATAGAAAGCAAAGAAATCTGAGGAAGCTGAAGTTATATCAGGAAAACATAGATTTATAATTATAGACTATAATAAGAGACAAAAAGGCCATTAAATAATAAAAGGGCTAATCAAACAAGAGAATATATTATTACACTCATACATGGAATTTAAGGATAAAAAGAGATGAACATAGGATAAAGGAAGGAAAACTAAAGTGAGATGAATACAGAGATAGAAACAAAGCATAAGATACTCTTAACTATAGGAAACAAACTGAGGGTTGCTGGAGAGAAGGTTGGTGAGGGAATGGGGCAATTGAGTAATGGGCATTAAGGAGGTCAATTCGAATACTGGGTGTTTTATGCAACTGATGAATCACTAAATTCTCCCTCTGAAACAAATAATACACTCTTTGTTAACTAATTTAATTTATAAAAAATGAAAAAAATAAATATAATAATGTAAAGATGCAACCAACAAAAGACCACTTAAACATATACAGCAAATCTTAGAAAACCTAGAGGGAAAAAGAAGTAGCAGTAGAGTAGTAGAATGTTGCACTAATATGCCACTTACAACAATAGATATATCATCCAGACCGAAAATCTGTTCAACTAAGTTTGACATTGTACTAGAAGTGCTAGCCTCAGCAATCAGACAACAAAAAGAAATAAAAGGCATTCAAATTGTCACAGAAGAAGTCAAACACTTGCCCTTTACAGATGACATACTTAATGTGGGAAATACAGAAGCACCACCCAAGAATTTCTAGATCTCATACAGGAATTAAGAAATGTGGCAGAATTTAAAATCAATGCACAGAAACCAATTGCATTTCTATACAATAACAATGAGACAGAAGAAAGACACATTAAGAAATCAATCCCATTTACACTTGCACCAAACACCACAAGATACCTAGAAATAATCCTACAAGGATCTGTACTCTAAAAACCACAGAACACTTATGAAAGAAATTGAAGAAGATACAAAAAATGGAAAGACACTTCATGCTCATGGATTGTAAGAAGAAATATTGTTAAGATGTCTATGCTACCCAAAACAATCTGTACATTCAATGCAATCTCTGCTACAATACCATCAACATTTTTCCACAGAGCTAGAACAAACAATATCAAAGTTGGCATGGAACCAGAGAAACCCTGAATAGCCTGAGGAAAGGGGAAAAAGAAAAGCAAAGATACTGGCATCACAATTCTTGAATTCAAGCTATATTGCAAAGCTCTATTCATGAACACAGTATGGTACAAAAACGGACACATAGATCAATGGAACAGAATAGGGAACCCAAAAATGAACCCTCAAGTCTATGGTCCACTAATTCTCCACAAAGCAGGAAAGAATGCCCATGAAAAAGGACAGTCTCTTCCATAAATGCTTCTGGGAGAATTGGACAGGCCACATGTAGAAGAATTAAACTGGACCATTCTCTTACACTATACACAAATATAAACACACAATGGATGAAAGGTTTCAATATGAGAGTGGAATACAACAAAATCCTAGAGAAGAACACAAGGAGGAACCTCTCTGACCTGGACCACAACAACTTCTTGCTAGGCATGTCTCTAAAGGCAAGGGAAACAAGAGCTATTGGGACTTGATCAAGAGAAAAAAATCTGCACAGCAAAGGAAACAGTCAACAAAACTATGAGGCATCCCATGGAATGGGAGAAGATATTTTCAAATTACATTATAGATGAAGAGATGGTATCCAAGATGAATAAAGAACTTATCAAACTCAACACCCCCAAAACAAACAATCCACTCAAGAAATGGGCAAAAGACATGAACAGATATTACTCCAAAGACATCATACAAATGGCCAACAGACACATGAAAAAAAAATTTTCAACATTACTAGCCATCAAGGAAATACAAATTGGAAGGGGAGGTGAACCATGAGAGACTATGGACTCTGAAAAACAATCTGAGGGTTTTGAAGGGGCGGGGGGTGGGAGGTCGGGATACCAGTGGTGGGTATTATATAGGGCACGGATTGCATGGAGCATTGGGTGTGGTGAAAAAATAATGAATACTGTTTTTCTGAAAATAAATAAATCAATTTAATAAAAAAAAAGGAAATTAGATAATTGGTTCCATTTACTATAGCTCCAAGAACCATAAGATACCCGGGAATAAACCTAACCAAAGAGGTAAAGAATCTGTACTTGAAGAACTACAGAACACTCATGAAAAAAATTGAAGAAGACACAAAATTATGGAAGACCATTCCATGCTAGTGGATAAGAAGAATAAACATTGGTAAAAAGTCTATACTGCCTAGAACAACCTATAGTTTCAATACCATTCAGATCAAAATTCAACCAGTATTTTTCAATGAGCTGGAACAAACAATCCTAAAATTTTTATGGAACCAGAATAGACCCTGAATGGCTAAGGAAATGTTAAAAAGAAGAACAACACTAGAGGCGTCATGTTGCCTGATTTTAAGCTTTACTACAAAGCTGTGATCACCAAGATAACATGGTATTGGCACAAAAACAGACACATACCCTAGTGGAACAGAGTAGAGAGCCCAGATATGCACCCTCAACTTTATGGTCAAATAATCGTGGACAAAGCAGGAAAAAATATGCAGTGGAAAAAGAAAGTCTCTTCAATAAATGGTGCAGGGAAAATTGGACAGCTATGTGTAGAAGAATGAAATGAGACCATTCTCTTACACCATACACAAAGATAAACTCGAAATGGATAAAGACCTAACATGAGACAGGAATCCATCAGAATCCTAGAGAACATAGGCAGTAATCACTTCGACATCAGCCTCAGCAACTTCTTTCAACATATGTCTCCAAAGGCATAGGAAACAAAGCGAAAATGAACTTTTGGGACTTCATTAATATCAAAAGCTTCTGCACAGCAAAGGAAACAGTCAACAAAACAAAGGGACAACCCACGGAATGGGAGAAGATATTCGCAAATGACAGTACAAAGGGCTGATATCCAAGATCTATAGAGAACAACTCAAACTCAACACACATAAAACAGATAATCATGTCAAAAAATGGGCAGAAGACATGAACAGACACTTCTCCAATCAAGACATACAAATGGCTATCAGACACATGAAAAAAAGTTCATCATCACTAGCCATCAGGGAGATTCAAATCAAAGCCACATTGAGATACCACCTTACAGCAGTTAGAATGGCCAAAATTAACAACACAGTAAGCAACATGTGTTGGAGAGGATGTGGTGAAAGGGAACAACGCTCTTACACTTTCGGTGGGAATGCAGGTTGGTGCAGCCACTTTGGAAAACAGTGTGGAGATTCCTAAGAAATTAAAAATAGAGCTTCCATATGAACCTGCAATTGCACTATTTGATATTTATCCCAATGATACAAATGTAGTGAAAAGAAGAGACATCTGTACCCCAATGTTCATAACAACAACGGCCACAGTCGCCAAACTGTGGAAAGAACCAAGATGGCCTTCAATGGACGAATGGATAGAGAAGATATGGTCCATATACACTATGGAGTATTATGCCTCCATCAGAAAGGATGAATACCCAACTTTTGTATCAACATGGACAGGACTGGAAGAGATTATGCTGAGTGATGTAAGTCAAGCAGAGAGAGTCAATTATCATATGGTTTCACTTATTTGTGGAGTATAAGATATAACACGGAGGACATGGGGAGATGGAGAGGAGAGGGAGTTGGGGAAAATTGGGGGAGGAGATGAACCATGAGAGACTGTGGACTCTGAGAAACAAACTGAGGGTTTTGGAGGGAGCGGGTGGGGGTTGGGTGAACCTGGTGGTGGGTATTATAGAGGGCACATATCGAATGGAGAACTGGGTGTGTTGTATAAACAATGAATTCTGGAATACTGAAAAGAAATAAAATAAATAGTAATAAGGAAAGAGAGAAAGAAAAAAAGAAACAAAGAAAGAAAAAAGAAAGATGTATTAAAAATAATAAATAAATGTGATTCTTCGACATAACAAATTGAGAAACCTTGAGCTTTAGAGAAGAGAGATTAAAATAAATAAAATTTGAAATGCAAAGAGGAGACATTACAACCACTGCCACAGAAATACATAGAGTCATAAAAGACTACTGTAGACTATTATAAGCCAACAAATTATTTAAGTTGAAGAATTGGATAAATTTCTAGAAACCCATAATCTACCAAGACTATGTCAGGGTGAAAATCTGATCAGACAAATACTGAGTAAAAAGACTGAGGCATTACTAAAAAAACTTACAACACAGAAAACTCCAGAGCCAGATGGCTTTAGTGGTGAATTCTACCAAACATTTAAATATAAATTCACACCAGTCCTTCTCAGACTCTTGCAAAATATCAAGGAGGAGGGAACATGCCCAAACTCATGCTACAAAGTTGGAATTATTTTGAAACCAAACCAGATAAGTATACCACAAGAAAAGACCAATATTCCCAATGAATATAGATGTAAAAATTTCTAATAAAATATTAGCAAAATGAATTGAAGAATGCATCAAAATAGTTAGACACCATGCCCAAGTGCAATTTATTCTTGGTATAAAGAGATTGTACAAAATATGCAAATCAGTAAATGCATTATTTCATCACAAAAAATAAAATTAAAATCATTTGATCATTTCAATAGACACATAAAAAAGGCATTTGACAAGACACATCTTTTTATGATAAGAACCACTAACAGATTAGGTATAGAAGGAACATACATCAGTATAATAAAGGCCATATAGGAAAAACGTACATTTAACATTATACTCATTAGGAAAAAACTGAATGCTTTCCTTTTAAAGTCAGAGAAAAGGCAAGAATGACCAATCTTACCACTCCAAGTCAATATAGTATTGGAAGTCATAGCTAGAGCAATGATTCAAGGTAAAGAAATAGTCAATTGGAAAGGAAGAAGTAAAATTGTCACTATTTGCTGATGTTATCTTCATATATATCCCTGTGTGTGTGTGTGTGTGTGTGTGTGTGTGTGTGTACACACACAATTCCCTGTATATAGAGATATAGATAGTGAGTTATAGATATAAATAGATATAGATATATGGTCCCAAAAAATCCAAAAGTTTGGAACTATGAGATCAAATGAAGAAATCCAGTAAAGTTGCAGAACAGAAAATCAACATACAAAAATCTGTAGCATTTGGGTTCTGGTACAAGATGGTGACAGAAGATGCTGAACTCACCAAATCCATGCATACATAAATCAACACCTATTTGTAGAGCAATTCCTCCTGAAGAAAAACTTAGAGCTGAATGAACAGCCTCCCAAAAGGTGAACCCAGGGAAATCCATAGCATAACACATAATAATTTAAATGCCACATATAACACCCAGTTACCCCCATCCCCCCACCCCCTCCCCTCTGCATCTCCAGGCTTATTTCCTAAAGTCCAAAGTTTCTCTGATTTCTTCCTGTTCAGTTTTCCCTCCCTTCCCCTATAATCCTGCACACTTTTCCTTATGTTCCACAAAAGCCTTGAACACTACATCAAAAACTAATGATGTACTATACGTTGGATAATTGAACATAATAGAAATAATTTGAACCATGAGAGACCATGGACTCTGAAAAGCAATCTGAGGGTTTTGAATGGGTGGGGGTTGGGAGGCTGGGGGAGACTGGTGGTGGGTATTATGGAGGGCACATATAGCATGGAGCACTGGGTGTGGTGCATGCATGAACAATGAATTCTGCTACACTGAAAGAAATTAAATAAAAAAAAGACATAGGAAAAAATAATAATTTGCATGTCAAAGTTTAAAGATAAAGAGAGTATTTTAAAAGAAGCAAGAGGAAGAGATTGTTTATTTACAAATGAAACTTCATAATGCTATCAGATGATTTGTCAGCAGAAACTTTATAGGCCTTCTTGGAACACTGAAAAAATACAATAAATTAAGATAAAAGAAAGCTTGTAGGCCATATGAGGATGGCATACTATAGATTAAACAAACAAACAAACAAACACAAAACAAAACAAACAAACCCACTAAATCCAAACATTCACTACCCTGAAGATTATCATTCAGAATTGAAGGAGAAATTAAGAATTTTTCAGACAAAAACAAGTTAAAAGAGGCCATCACTATTAAACTTCCTTACAAGAAATGTTTAACAGGTTTCTTCAAGTGCAAAAGTAAAAGCCATCATTGTACATCAAAAAACTATAAATAAGAAGATGTAAAATATGACTATACACACACACACACACACACACACACACACACATATATACATATATATATGTATATATGTACACAAATATATAATGGGGAGAGGAGAGTAAAACAGTTTTTTATGAATGTGGGGCACCTGGGTGGCTCAGTGGCTTAAAGCCTCTGCCTTCCACTCCAGTCATGATCCCAGTGTCCTGGGATTGAGCCCCACATTGGGCTCTCTGCTCAGCAGGGAACCTGCTTCCCTTTCTCTCTCTCTGCCTGCCTCTCTGCCTGCTTGTGATATCTGTCAAATATATAAATAAAATCTTAAAACAAAAAGAATGTGTTTGACCATAACTGAACATCAACTTACTATAGACTGCTATGCATTAGGAGTTATATATGAATCTCATGGCAACCCCAAACCCCAAACCTGTAGTAGATACACAACAAAATAGAAAGAAAGTCAAACACTACAAAAATTCATTCAACATGAAAAAAGAGTACAAGGGAGGAGAAAAAAAGAGTACAAACACAACTAGAAAATAATTTACAAAATGCAAATAAGTACATAGCTATCAGGGGGAGCTAAGATGGCAGAGTAGTAGAAGGACCCTGTGCTTGCCTCAGCCCTTGAACACAACTAGGTAAATGTCAAATCATTCTGAAAAACCAAGAAGTTGATTTGAGGACTGACAGAACAAACTATACAAACAGAGGGAGAGAAGAGGCCACTTTGTTGAAGGTAGGAGGTGTGGAGATGTGAATGGGGGAGAAAACAGTTGCAGGTGCTGTGGAGGAGAAGGAGCCCTGATGATGGATAAAGGCAAGAGAGAGGAAGAGACAGAGAATAGAGAACACAAGAGATTGCACAAGGAAACACTTCCCCAAAGCCACTGACTGGAAAAACCAGAGGGCTGATGACTGATTTTACAGCCAGTGGAGCTCACAGACTGAAGTTCTAGAGGTACACGCTATGGTTGGTGCTGAGTCCAACAGGCACTCTTCCTGTAGATAACGAGGGTGGATAACCTGGGAGCAGATAGCAGGATGGGAACTGGGAATGCCCTGGTGCACACTGAGAGAGATGTTTCCCCTTCTTGAAGTGTATCTGGGAGAGGTGGCTTTGTCTCCCCAGGGACAAAAGAACCAGTGGACACCATTATGCTCCCCTGCACCTTAGCATAGGCACAGAGACACCTGCTGAGGACAGTTAACCTGGAGACAAGCATTTGTTGAGCTTTACTCCAAACTCTAAGCCCCTGCATCTTGAACAACTGCACTTCTGGAACAAACCCTGTACCAGTCCCAGTGCAGCAAGACCCATGCCCAGAGGGCAAGCAAACCGCATCAGGTCCCTAAAGTTTGGAGTTTTAAAACTCATCTGGCCTCCATGGGACAAAACACAGGTACACTACACTTCTGGGCAGGCAAATGACCTGGACACAGGGTGAAGACGGGGATCTGAGGGAGGACTGGAATGCTCAAAAGGATATTGCTACCTTTTCTGTGAGCACTTCTGGGAAAGCAGGGGGCCATGCAATCCCCTCCCGGGGAATGAGGGGGAGGATTGGTGCCATTTCTTGCTCACTCCTCAGCATAAACTAAGTTCAGTAATCTGCACAAAACAAAACAAACAGTGGCAGCTTAAACCACTTATAATGAGCTCAGAAACCCTGTGCAAATATGCCTAAGAACCAGAGCAGTGAGTCCCTCCAGCAGAAGACCACCACAGTCCCTTACCCACCCCACCACACACACACAGTCTATTGCATATACAGTGCTGCACAGCTTAAGTTCTAATGGAAATACAGTCAGGGTCTTTTAACCAACAGACCAGAGCACACCTATTCAAAATTAAAACTTGGCACACTCTGGACAAGGTCCAAACACTCTCCACTGTAGGTAAGAAGAAACTCTGCGGAAGACTCACCTAAGGGAAAGAACAGCCAAAACACAAGAGCAGAATGCACACAGCATACACCAGAAACATTTCCTGAAGAAACGGGCCCTGAACACTATATGACCTATTCTTAATAAAGCCATTATTTTCAGGAGCAAGAAACAGAGAAGGCTTTCCTAACACACAGAAGACAGAGACCTACACAAAATGCCAAGACAGAAGAACTAATCCCCCCCCCCTAAAAAAAAGAACAAGCAAAGGTCACAGCCAGGGATATAATTGAAGAGACATAAGTAATATACCTAAACCAGATTTAAAATAACAATCATAAGGCTACTAGCTCGGCTTGAGAAAAATATAGAAGACACCACAGAGTCCATTACTGCAGAGATAAAAGACCTAAAAACAAGTCAAGCCAAAATGAAAAAAAAAATGCATAACTGAGTTATGAAATCAACTGAATTGACTGACTGCAAAGATGGAAGAAGCAAACGAATAAAACATTCATATAGAAGATAAACTTTTGGAAAATAATAAAGCTGAAAAGAAAAGGGAAAAATATTGAATCATGAAAGTAGACTTAAGAACCAGTGGCTCCAACTCCTCAAACTGAACACACACAAAACAGACAATCATATCAAAAAATGGGCAGAAGATATGAACAGACACTTCTCCAGTGAAGATATACATATGGCTATCAGACACATGAAAAAATGTTCATCATCACTAGCTATCAGGGAGATTCAAATTACAACCACATTGAGATATCACGTTACACCAGTTAGAATGGCCAAAATTAGCAAGACAGGAAACAACATGTGTTGGAGGGGATGTGGAGAAAGGGAAACCCTCTTACACTGTTGGTGGGAAAGCAAGTTGCTGCAGACTCTTTGGAGAACAGTGTGGAGATTCCTCAAGAAATTAAAAATAGAACTTCCCTATGACCCTGCAATTGCACTCCTAGGTATTTACCCCAAAGATACAGATGTCGTAAAAAGAAGGGCTATCTGTACCCCAATGTTTATAGCAGCAATGGCCACGGTCGCCAAACTGTGGAAAGAACCAAGATGCCCTTCAATGGACGAATGGATAAAAAAAAAATGTGTCCATATACACTATGGAGTATTATGCCTCCATCAGAAAGGATGAATACCCAACCTTTGTAGCAACACGGACAGGACTGGAAGAGATTATGCTGAGTGAAATCAGTCAATCAGAGAGTCAATTATCATATGGTTTCACTAATTGTGGAGCATAACAAATAGCATGGAGGACATAGGGAGTTAGAGAGGAGAAGGGAGTTGGGAGAAATTGGAATGGGAGGTTTATCATGAGAGACTATGGACTCTGAAAAACAATCTGAGGGGTTTGAAGTGGCGGGGGGGTGGGAGGTTGGGGTAATAGGTGGTGGGTATTATAGAGGGCAGAGATTGCATGGAGCACTGGGTGTGGTGAAAAAATCATGAATACTGTTATCCTGAATTAAATTTAAAAAAAAAATGGCTCCATGAAGGGTAATAAAATTCATATCATAAGAGTTCCAGAGATAGGGAAAAAGGGGCTGAAGGTGTATTTGAGGAAATTAGAGTTGAAAAATTCCCTAATCTGGGGGTAGGAAATAGACATCCACATCTAGGAGGCACAGAGAACTCCCATCAAAATCAACAAAAGCAGGCCAACCCCACCACATATTGCTGTTATATTTGCAAAATACAGAGATAAGGAAAAAAAATCCTGAAAGCAACAAGAGAAAAGGAGTATCTAACTTAAAAAGGTAGACAAATCTGTTAGCAGCAGATCTCTCCACAGAAACTTAACAGGCCAGAAGAAGGTGGCATCATATATTCAACATGATGAATGGGAAGAATGCAAAGCCAAGAGTCTAGCAAGCTGTCTTTCAGAATAGAAGGACAGATAGAGTTTCCCATGTAAACAAAAACTAAAGGAATTCATGACAACTAAACCAGTCCTGCCAGAAATATTAAAAGAGAATCATTCAATGGGAAAGAAAGACAAAAAGTGATAAAGTCTAGAAAGGAAGAGTGAAATCTCCAGTAACAAGAATTTAACAAGTGATACAATGACAATAACTTCATATCTATCGATAATCATTCTGAATGCAAGTAGACCAAATGCTCCAATGAAAAGACATAGGGTGGCAGAGAGGATCGAAAAAAAAAAATCCATCTGTTTGATGCATACAAGAGACAAATTTTTCATCTAAAAATACATGCAGACTGAAAATGTGGATTTTGATAACCATGTATCATGTTAATGAATATCAAAAGTAAATGCGAATAGCCATACTTGTATCAGAAGAACTAGATATTAAAACAAAACCTTTAAGAAGAAATGAGCAAGGGTAATACATCACAAAAATTGTGCTTATCCAACAAGATCTCACAATGTAAATATTGTGCTCCCAACCTGAGAGCGCCAAAATATATAAGACAATTAAAACAAAAATTAATGAACTCATTGATAATAACACAATAATAGTAGGTTACTTTATCACTCCACTTCAGCCAATGGGCATATCATCTTAGCAGAAAACTAACAAGAAAGCAATGGCTTTCAATGAGACACTGGACTAGATGGACTTAGCAGATATATTCAGAAAATTGCATCCCAAAGCAGAAGAATACACAGTCTCTTCTAGTGTATATATGACATTCTCCAGAATACATCACACTGGGTCACAAATCAGGCCTCAACAAGTACAAAAAGATTGAGATCACACCATGCTTATTTTCCAATCACAACACCATTAAACTTGGACACACATACACACACAATTTCAATGACCATGAACTCATGACCATTAAAGAACATCCTACTAGATAATGAATGGGTTAACTAGAAAATTAAGGTAGAATTTTCTTTTTAAAAAGTACAAGGAAAAAATGCAAATAAAAACACAACAGTCCAAAACATTTGGGATGCAGCAAAAGTGGTCATAAGAGGAAAGTATATAACAATATAGGACTACCTCAAGAAGAAAGAAAATCTCAAATACACAACCTAAACTTACACCTAAAGGAACTAGAAATTGAACAGCAAATACAGCCTAAAGCCAGCAGAAAAAGAAAAAGCTAAAGATTCGAGCAGAAATAAATGTTATGGGGGGAAAACGAATTAAAAAATGGTACCAACAAATATATACCAAATCATTAACTAATCTGGAAGAAATGGATGCATTCATGGACACTTACAAACTACCAAGACTGAAAGAGGAAGAAATGGACAATCGGACCTAACCAATAACCAGCAAGGAAATTGAAGCAGTAATCAAAAGCCTCCCAAAATATGAGTGTCCAGGGCTAGATTCTGTCTTCTGGAGGGAATTCTACCGAACATTCAAAGAGGAAATAATACATAATCAACTGAAGCTGTTTTAAAAATAGAAACAGAGGAAAACTTCCAAAGTCATTTGATGAGAGCAGCATTACCTGACCCCAAAACCAAAGATGGGTCAAAAAGAAGAATTACAGACCACTCTCCCTGATGAATATGAATGCCAAAATACTCACCAAGATCCTAGCCAATAGGATCCAGCCGTACATTGAAAGGATTATTCACCACGACCATGTGGGCTTTATCCCTGGGATGCGAGGGTGATTCAGCATTCGCAAATCAATCAACCTGATAGAGCACATTAATAAAAGAAAAGGCAAGAACCATATGATCCTCTAAATGGATCCAGAAAAAGCCTTGGACAAAATACAGCATCCTTTCCTGATTAAAATCCTCAGAGTGTAGGGATAGAAGGAACATTCCTCAATATCATAAAAACTGTCTACAAAAATCCCACAGCTAATATCATTCTCAATAGGGAAAAACTGAGAGCTTATCCCTCAAGGTCAGGAAGATGACAGCGATGTCCACTCTTGCCACTTTTGTTCAACAAGGTACTAGAAAACTTAGCCTCAACAATCAACAACAAAAAGAAATGAAAATTACTCATATTGGCAAGAAAAGAAGTCAAATTCTCTCTTCAAAGATGAGATGATACTTTATGTGGAAAACCCAAAAGACTCCACCCCAAAATTACTAGAACTCATACAGCAATTCAACAATGTGGCAGGATACAAAATCAATGCACAGAAATCAGATGCATATCCATACACTAAAAATGTGACTGAAGCAAGAGGGACTACGGAATCAATTCCATTTACAATAGCACCAAAACAATAAGATAGCAATGAATAAACCTAACAAAAGAGGGAAAGGATCTATATACTAGAAACTAGAGAACACTTATGAAAGAAATTGAGAAAGACACAAAGAGATGAAAAACATTCCATTCTCATGGATTGGAAGAATAAACATGGTTAAAATGAGTCTTCTGCCCAGAGCAATCTGCACTTTCAATGCAGTCTCTATCAAAATTTGACATTGCTCATCACCACATGGGATGACCCAGGGTGGTATATGAAACTAATGAATCATTGAACACTAATTGAACACTAAATTAAAAACTAATGAGGTACTCGTTCCACTGGTCTATGTGTCTGTTTTTATGCCAATACCATGCTGTCCTGGTGATCACAAATTTGTAGTAAAGCTTCAAATCAGGCAACATGTTGTCCCCAGTTTTGTTTTCCTTTTTCAACATTTCCTTAGCAATTCGGAGGCTGTTCTGATTCCATACAAATTTTAGGATTGTTTGCTCCAGCTCTTTGAAAAATGCCAGTGGAATTTTGATCAGGATGGCATTGAAAGTATAGCCTGCTCTAGGAAGTATAGACATTGTAACAATGTTTATTCTTTTGATCCATGAGCATGCAATGCTTTTCCATCTTTTTGTGTCTTCTTTGATTTCTTTCATGAGTGTTCTGTAGTTCCTCGAGTACAGATCCTTTACCTCTTTGGTTAGGTTTATTCCCAGGTATCTTATGGTTCTTGGTGCTATAGTGGTGAGAGTGAGCATCCTTGTTGTGTTCCTGATCTCAAAGGGAAGGCTGTCAGCTTTTTCCCATTGAGGATGATGAGAGTAGAGAGCCCAGATATGGACCCTCAACTCATTGGTCAAATAATCTTCGTCAAAACAGGAAAAAATATACAGTGGAAAAAAGACAGTCTCTTCAACAAATGGTGCTGGGAAAACTGGACAGCTATATGTAGAAGAATGAAACACGACCATTCTCTTACACCATACTCAAAGATAAACTCGAAATGGATAAAAGACCTCAACGTGATGCAGGAATCCATCAGAATCCTTGAGGAAAACATGGGCATTAACCTCTTCAACATCGGCCACAGCAACTTCTTTCAACATATGTCTCCAAAGGCAAAGGAAACAAAAGCGACAATGAACTTTTGGGACTTCATCAAGATCAAAAGCTTCTGCACAGCAAAGCAAACAGTCAACAAAACAAAGAGGCAACCCACGGAATGGGAGAAGATATTTGCAAATGACACTATAGACAATGGGCTGATATCCAAGATCTATAAAGAACAGCTCAAACTCAGCACACACAAAACAGGTAATCACGTCAAAAAATGGGCAGAAGACATGAACAGACACTTCTCCAATGAAGGCATACAAATGGCTAACAGACACTGGAAAACAATGTTCATCATCACTAGCCATCAGGGAGATTCAAATCCAAACCGCATTGAGATACCACCTTACAGCAGTTAGAATGGCCAAAATTAACAAAACAGGAAACAACATGTGTTGGAGAGGATGTGGAGAAAGGGGAACCCTCTTCCACTGTTGGTGGGAATGCAAGTTGGTGCAGCCACTTTGGAGAACAGTGTGGACTTCCTTAAGAAATAAAAATTAGAGTTTCCTTATGACGCTGCAAATTTACTACTTGGTATTTACCCCAAAGATATGGATGTAGTGAAAAGAAGGGCCCTCTGTACCCCAATGCTCATAGCAGGAATGGCCATGTTCGCCAGACTGTGGAGAGAAGAAAGATGCCCTTCAATGGCTGCATGGATAAGGAAGATGTGGTCCATAGTATACTATGGAGTATTATGCCTCTTTAGAATGGATGCATACCCAACTCTTGTGGCAACATGGATGGGACTGGAAGAGATTACGCTGAGTGAAATAAGTCAAGCAGAGAGAGTCAATTATCTTATGGTCTCACTTATTTGTGGAGCATAATGAATAACATGGAGGACATGAGGAGATGGAGAGGAGAAGGGGGTTGGGGAAAATTGGAAGAGGATATGAATCATGAGAGACTGTGGACTCTGAAACACAATCTGAGGGTTTTGGAGGGGAAGCACATAGGAGGTTGGGTGAGCCTGGTGGTGGGTATTATGGAGGGCACATATTTGCATGGAGTAGTATGTGTGATGCATAAACAATGAATTCTGAAACACTGAAAGGAAATTTAAAACAAATAAATAATTTTTTAAAAAAAGGGCAGAAGATATGAACAGACACTTCCCCAATGAAGACATACAAATGGCTATCAGACACATGAAAAAATGTTGAGGCGTTTATTAAACAACAAAATGGCCTTGTTTTAGGTGTGTGTTTTAGCAACAGTTACCTGGAACTGATATCAATAACTGTTGAGGCATTTATTAAACAACAAAATGTCTACCTAGGCAACATGAAGTCACTATGGCTAAGTAGGCCCAGGCAGGCCCTAGGCGTTTAACATGTTTTAACATGAAATCGACCCCCACATCACCTAGTTGAAAGGCCCTTTCTACAGGATGTTTTCATTTGTTTAATGAGTGGAACACATGGCCACTCTGTAATGTGAATACAGAACTACTTAAGAACTCTTTTTACAAGATGTATCTAAGCAACTATAGAAATGTCTTCTGTATATAATGCTCACACAAAACTCTTTACAAACACTTCTTACAATATGTGTTCCACAGCTACTTTAAAGATGCATTCACCACAGATATATAACAGTGAATGTGTCATATTCCCAGTCTCTAATGCTTTACAGTATTTATAGGCACATTTCCAAGGTGTGTCTAAGCATGTACCTTACAAATGCATCTACAAGTTAATTCTGTGATTGGAATATATTTTTATTCTGTAATATTTATTTTTTTAAGATTTTTTATTTATTCATTTGACAGACAGAGATCACAAGCAGTCAGAGAGGCCGGTAGAGAGAGTGGGGGAAAGCAGGCTCCCTGGTGAGCAGAGAGCCCGATGCGGGACTTGATCCCAGGATCCTGAGATCATGACCTGAGCCAAAGGCAGAGGCTTAACACACTGAGCCACCCAGGCGCCCCTATTCTGTAATATTTATAGTGTGATGTTTAAGAATATTTCATCTTTAGAGGAAAATATTTTATTTTATTATTTTTCCAGTGGCAAATAAGTTTATTTATTTTTATTTTTTGCTTTTATGTTCAATTAGCCAACATCATTAGTTTTTTATCCAAGTATGTAAATTATTATAGGTTTATTTATTTTATTAACATATAATGTATTATTCACAAACATCACTAGTTTTTGATGTAGTGTTCAATGATTCATTAGTTGCTTATAATGCCCAGTGCTCAACACCACACGTGCCCTCCTTAATACCCATCAACCAGTTACCTTATCCCCTGATCCCTCTCCCTTCGGTAACCCTCAGATGGGTTCCCAGAGTCCAAGCACCTGTTACTTAGTTAGTACCCACCAGCCATTTATTTATTTGTTTAATAATACACTACAAATTTAAACATTATTCTTTAATATCTTATAATACTCAGTTCACATTCAGACTTCTTTGATTCCCTCAAAAATGGCTTTTACAGCTGATTTGTCCCAATTAAGAAATAAACAAGGTCCACATGTGCTTTTGGCTGCTGTGTCCGTTTGGTCTCTTTTATTCTGTAAGAGGATTCCCTCCCTTTTCTTTTTTGTTTTCATCCCACTGATTTGATGAGAACCGGAATAATTTACCCTTTAGAGTATTCCTCATTCTGGATTTGACTGATTATTTCCTTGGTGTGCTTTGAAAATTTCGTTATCTTCTTTAGGTCTTGTAAGCTGGTAGTTGGATCTAGATAGGAAGGTCCATCTAATGTGGTCTCTGCCAACCTCCACAGGCTGAACTCATGCCACTTTCCACTCCCTCTCTACTAGCCAGCCAGATGTGTCTAAATAAAGGCATTGTGCACTCTCATCATGGAAGTTCCCTCACTTTCTTGCTCAACCAATTCCTTCATAGCTTAAACCTCACTTCCTTAGGAGAGGAGGACTTCCTTGACTCCCAAATAAGGGCAGACCCCTTCCCCACCCCGCTAAGCCCTCTTAGCACCCTGTACAGCTCCTAAAGCCACAACAGGGTAGACAAAGTCCCTGGTGAATTAAGGGAAAGTGAAACTTTCTACCACTCCCTTGGCCAGAAAAATAACCTTTCCCTAAGTTCCTGGCAGTATAAAAAGATGTAGTTATCTCCAAGAAGTAGGATTATTAAGGATTCATTTGCTCATTTGGGTTAGCTGTGTTGATCATTTTTCTTCCATGAGCACACAATACTTATGTAATAAACATGTTTAATTACAAAGTGCTGCCTTTAATAATTCACTTACTGAATTTTGATTGAATGCACATAAAGCTTTGTGAGATGTGATGGGGAAAACAGAAAAATAATGGTCTCTGCCTCTGTGAAGCTTACAGACTATGGCAGGAATCAGTAAACTATGACATCTAGCCAAATAAGCCCACCAACTGTTTTTTGTGTGACTTGCAAGCTAAGATATCAAAAGAAGAATAAAGTCCATATATACTATGGAGCATTATGCCTCCATCAGAAAGGATGAATACCCAACTTTTGTATCAACATGGATGGGACTGGAAGAGATTATACTGAGTGAAGTAAGTTAAGCAGAGAGAATGAATTATCATATGGTTTTACTTATTTGTGGAGCATAAGGAACAACATGGAGGACATGGGGAGATGGTGAGGAGAAGGGAGTTGGGGAAAATTGGAGGGGGAGACAGACCATGAGAGACTGTGGACTCTGAAAAACAATCTGAGGGTTTTGTAGGGAAGGGGATGGGAGGTTGGGTGAGCCTGGTGGTGGGTATTATGGAGGGCATGTATTGCATGGAGCAGTGTGTGTGGTGCATAAACAATGAATTCCAGAACACTGAAAAGAAATTAAAACAAAATAAATAGAAATTAAAATAAAAGAATAATATGTTGTCATATAAAAATCAGATTGCAGTGTCCATAAATCTATATTGAAATGGGTGCACAACTATTTATTTATGTATTGTCTGTGGCTACCTACAGAAACTATACGGCCCTACGAAGCCTTAAATATTTACTAACAGGCTCTTTCTAGCAAAATATGCTGATCTCTGATGAGGGCAAGATTTTCAAAGTGCAAGGTTGTGTGGCTGGCTCAGTCAGAAGAGCATGCAACTCTTGACCTCAGGGTCATAAGCCTGAGCCCCCCCACTTTGGGTGTAGAGACCACTTAAATAAACAAAACAAAACAAACAAACAAACAAACAATTACCAAAATACAGACTTATGAGATTGGGGGGCGTAAAGTCAATTTAGGGGGCCTGAAAAAGCAGTTTTTAATTAAATAGAATGAATATTAAGTATATCACATGCAGTGAGAAAAAAATATTTGTGAAACATTTGTTTAATTTATATATAACCTGTATTTAGATTTGTGTGCATGTGCTGTGCAGCTTCCTGACGGTGCATGGGAGAAGAATGAGGCACAAACAAGTCAGCTGCAAGAGAAAGGGAGCAGGGCACAACAGTAGAAAAGACTGCTGCCCCGAACAACTCCTCAGTCCTGTTTTTATTCGATATAGACAGTAACAAAGGAGCCAAAGAAGGCCACACATTAATCATATGCCTTGTAGATAAACAAGAGGGAAGGCAATATATATCTGGTCAAGAAGTATAAAGTTTATAGTGGAGCAAGCACATTCAAAGGGCTCATCTAATTAGCCACAGGTGCCCTCGTGGGGAAGGGGAGATAATGGAAAAATGAAGCAGGCGGCGTTCCACCCTGAGTGGGCCGGTTGTTCCCAGCTGCTTGGCTTCCATGAAGCAGGCAGCGTTCTGCCTTGACCAAGCTGGGCATCCCCAGCTGCTGAGCTTCAAGGACATATATCATCCTCTCCCCCAGAGACCTGTTGCCAGTATATGTTTTTCTTAAGGCTATATCTAAACATGCTTGGTAAGTAGTATAATTTCTCATGGGTTGTATTTTAAGTAATACATTGTTCTGAGGGGCAGTTACATGCTGCATCATGATCCGAAATATATTTCTTACTGAAGACCATGGTCAAAACTTCTGGGGATGCCTGAGTGGCTCAGTTGGTTAAGCTTCTGCCTGGGATCAGAGTCCCATATTGGGCTCATTGCGCAGCAGGGAGTCCACTTCTCCTTCTGCCTGCACCTCTCCCTGCTTGTGTGCTCACTCTTTCTCTCTGAAAAACAAATAAATAAATAAAATATTTTAGAACAACAACAACAAGAACAACAACAAAAAACCATAAGGAGGGTACATGTTGTGATGAGCGCTGGGTGTAATATGTAACTAATTGATCATTGAACACTGTACAGTGACTAACTGAACATAATAAAGAAATAATAGAAGTAAATGAAAACAGGGGCACTTGGGTGGCTCAGTGGGTTAGGCCACTGCCTTTGGCTCATGATCTCAGGGTCCTGGGAGCTGAGCATCAGGCTCCCTGCTCAACAGGGAGTCTGATTCTTCCCCCGCCCCCTTCTCTCTGTTTGCCTCTCTGCCTACTTTTGATCTCTGTCAAATAAGTAAATAAAAATCTTAAAAAAAGAGAAAGAAATTAAAACACCAAAAAAGTTACAGGTACTTAGAGACACAAAAGAGGCACTTAAGACAGCCTTGGGGTACCAGAGAGGGCTTCCTGGATGAAATGAATCTAAGCAGTGACCTGAAGGACAAATAAGAGTTATGCAAGTAAAGAAGAGAAAAGATGGGAATCACATGTGCGAATGCCCTGGGACAAAAGTAAGGCCTTTGGGAGAAACTACCAGAAGTTTAGGACCACTTGAGTTTAGAATAAGACGAACCTTCTTTATACCCATCATTCTTTTTTTTTTTTTTGAATTTTTTATTTTTTAAAAACATATATTTTTATCCCCAGGGGTACAGGTCTGTGAATCGCCAGGTTTACACACTTCGCAGCACTCACCAAAGCACATACCCTCCCCAGTGTCCATAACCCCACCCCCCTTCATTCTTAATCATACTACCCATTCATTTTCTCTTTCTTTTTAACGTTTCAAGTTTTTTTTTTTTAATTTAGATTCTAGTTAGCATATAGTGTAACATTAGTTTCAGGAGTAGAGTTTAGTGATTCTCACTTACATATAACACCTAGTGCTCATCATAACAAGTGCCCTCCTTAATGTCCATCATCCATTTAGTCCATCTTCCCACCCACCTCCCTCCAGTAGCACTCAGTTTCTTCTCTATACTTAAGAGTCTCTTTTATGGTTTGCCTCTCTCTCTTATTATTACTATTATTTTTATTAAAAATATTGTGTATTTATTTAACAGAGAGAAACAGAAAGATTACAAGTAGGCAGAGAGGCAGGCAGAGAGAGGAGAAAGCAGGCTCCCTGCCGAGCAGAGAGCCCAAAGTGGGGCTCAATTGCAGGACCCTGGGATCATCATCTGAACTGAAGGCAGAGGTTTAACACACTGAGCCACCCAGGTGCCTCTCTCTCTTATTATTATTATTACTTCTTTCCCTTATGTTCATCTCTTTTGCTTCTTAAATCCCACATAATGGGTGAAATCATATGGTAATTTGTCTTTCTCTTACTTATTTTTCTTAAGCATTAAACACTCTAGCTCCATCCATGTCGCTGCTCTTGAAAAGATTTCACTCTTTTTTTGTGGTTGAGTAAGATTCCATTTTATACATGTACACAACTTTTTCCACTCGTCAGTCAATGGACATTTGACTTCTTTCCATCATCTGGCTATTGCTGATAAAGCTGGTATAAAATTGGGGTGCATATGCATTTGAATCAGTATATTTCCATCTTTGGGGTAAACACCTTGTACTGCAATTGCTGGATATAAGGGTAGTTCTATTTTTAAATTTTGAGGAACTTCCATACTGTTTTCCAGAGTGGCTGTACCAGTTTGCATTCCTACCAACAGTGCAAGAGGCTTCCCACTTCTTTGCATCTTTGTCAACACCTGTTGTTTCCTGTGCTGTTAATTTTAGTCATCCTGACAGGTGTGAGATGATATCTCATTGTAGTTTTGATTTGTATTTTTCTGATGATGAGTGTTGAGCATATTTTTATGAGGATGTTTGCCATCTGTATGCCTTTTGCAAAACCATCTATTCATGTCTTCTTCCCATTTCTTATTTGGATTATTTGGTTTTTGGGTGTTGAGTTTGACAAGTTCCTCCTTTATTTTAGATACTAATCCTTTATCAGAAAGCCATTTATAAATATCTTCTCCCATTCCAAAGGTTGACTTTTAGTTTTGTTTATTGTTTCTTTTGCTCTGCAGAAGTTTTTATCTTATTAAGGTTCCGACAGTCTATTTTTTTTTTTTTTGCTTTATTTTCTTTGTGTCCTGAGGCATATCTAATAAGAAGTTGTTGTGTCTGATGTCAAAGAGGTTATTGCCTGAGTTCTCCTCTAGGATTTTGATGGTATCCTGTCTCACATGTAGGGCTTTTGTCCGTTTTGAATTGATTTTTCTGTATGGTGTAAGAAAGTGGCCCAATTTCATTCTTCTGCATGTAGCTGTCCAGTTTTCCCAACACTGTTTGTTGAAGAGATTGCCTTTTTACCACTGGATATTATTTCCGGCACTGTCAAAGATAGTTAACCATATATTTGTGGGCTCATTTCTAGGTATTTTATTTTGTTCCATTGATCTATGTATTTCTTTTTGTAGCAGTACCATTGTATTTTGATCACTACAGCTTTGAAGTCTGACATTTTGATGGCTCCAGGTTTTCTCATTTTTAAGACTCCTTGGGCTATTTGGGATCTTTTGTGGTTCCATACGAATTTTAGGATTGTTTGTTCTAGCTCTGTGAAAAATGCTGTTGGCATTTTGATAAGGATCGCATTAAATGTGCAGATTGCTTTGCGTAGTATAGACATTTCAATAATATTTTCTCTTCTTATCCATGAGCATAGAGTGTGCTTCCTTTTCCTTGTGTCATCTTCAATTTCTTTCATCAGTGTTTCATAGATTTCAGAGTATATCTCTTTTACCTCTTTAGTTGGTTTATTCTTTGGTGTCTACCAGTTTGGGTGCATTTGGAAATGGGAATGATTCTTGGTTTCTATTCCTGATTCTTCATTATTGCTATGTACAAATGCAACAGATTTCTGTACATTGATTTGTATCCCGTGACTTTACAGAATTCATTTATCACTTCTGCCAATTTTTTGGTGGACTCCCTTGGGTTTTCTATATAGAGTTTCATGTCATCTGCAAATAGTCATAGTTTGACTTCTCCCTTGCTGATCTGGATGTATTTTATTTCTTTTTGTGGTCTGATTACTGAGGCTAGGACTTCCAGTACTATGCTAAATAACAATGGTAAAATTCTACATTCCTGTCTTGTTCCTGACCATAAAGGAAAAGCTCTGAGTTTTTCCCTATTGAAGATGATATTTGCTGTGGGTCTTTCAGATATGGCCTTTATTATGTTGAGGTATTTTCCCTCTATCCCTACTTTGTTGAGGGTATTCAACATGAATGGATGTTGTACTATGTCAAAAGATTTCTCTGAATCTATTGAGAGGACCGTATATTCCTTTCTTTTACGAATGGAATCTATCACAGTGATTGATTTGCAGATATTGAAGCACCCCTGTTTCAATAAATCACACTTGATTGTAGTAATTAATCCTCTTAATGTACTCTTGGATTTGGTGTGCTAGTATTTTGTTGAGAGTTTTTGCATCCGTGTTCATTAGGGATATTGGCCTGTAGTTTACCTTTTCAGTAGAGTCTTTGCCTGGTTTTGGAATCAGGGTATTGGTAGCCTCACAGAATGAATTTGGAAGTTTTCTTTCCATTTCTACTTTTTGGAACAGTCTGAGAAGAATAGGTATTAACTCTTTACAGGTGCTTTGTAGAATTTCCCTGTGAAGCAGTCTAACCCTGGACTTGTGTTTCTTGGGAGGTTTGTTTTGTTTTGTTTTAATCCTAAGAACATTTCTGTTCTCTCTATCTGTATTTTATTGTGTGATGTTTTTGAACATTTTGGATTGGGTTTTGCAGCCATTTTTCTGATATGTTCCATCAACTTAACTTTTGCTTTAGAGTCTGGAAAGTTTTTGTTTTTGTTTCTATCTTTTAGCCTTATTAATGATTTTATTTTCACTTCAGAAATAACTATGTTTACTACTAGTAGAAGTCAACAATTCCAGGGGAAGCAAGCAAGGTCAACAAAAATAATTCATTCTATAGGAAATGAAATAATTCAGAAGATAATATTTTTAAAAATCCAAAATATCTTGAGTCGTATTTGAGAAACTGCATCTATAAGACAATGACAGGCTGCCAGGAAAGGATCAAATAACAAGGACATTTTTTTTCCTTCAAATATGTGTTTCTCAAATACATCTGAAGATATATTAGATTCTTTCTTCAGTGTTCCAAGATTCATTGTTTATGCACCACACCCAGTGGTCCACGCAATACGTGCCCTCTTTAATACCTACCACCAGGCAGAGAGAGAGTGAGCATGTGTGCACACGCAGGGGGAGCATCAGGCAGAGGGAGAGGGAGAAGCAGTCTCCCTGCTCAGCAGGGAGCAGGATGGGGGGGCCTGATCCCAGGACTGGGAACATGACCTGAGACAAAGGCAGACACTTAACCAGCTGAGCCACCCAGGTGCCCCTTTGATTACTAATTCTATTTTGTTGCTGGTGTTCAGTCTGTACAAGTTTTCCACTTCTTCCTGTTTCAGCTTTGGTGATTTATATGTTTCTAGGAATTTATCCATTTCTTCAAGATTGTCCAATTTATTGACATACATTTTCATAATATTCTCTCATAATTGTTTGTATTTCTGTGGCGTTGTTTGTTAACTTTCTTCTCTAATTTGTGATTTTATTTATTTGGTTCCTTTATCTTTTCTTTTTGATAAGTCTGGCTCAGGGTTTATCAGTTATATTAATTCCTCCAAAGAACCAACTCCTGGTTTCATTAATCTGTTCTACTGAATTTTTCTCTGTTTTCATATCATTTATTTCTGCTCTAATCTGTATTATTTCCCTTCTTCTATTGACTTTATGTTTTGTTTCTTGCTATCAGCGGACAATCTTGAATAGCCCTGTATTTGTCCCATTCAATGCATACTAGCATGCTGTTTAACTTCTGCGTTTTTGTGGTCTTTCTAGATTTTTTTTTCTTGTGGTTCATCTAATTTCATGCCACGGTGATCAGAAAAAGAGCATGGTATGACTCTCTTCTTCATTCATTTCTTGAGGCCTGATTTGAGACCTACAATGTGATCTACACATGAGAGTGTTCCATGTATACTTGAAAAGTACATGTAGTCTGATCCCTTAAGATGGAATGCTCTGAATATATCTATTAAGTTCATCTGGTGCAGTGAGTCATCAATTTCATCAACATCATTTTCTGTTTTGGTGATTGCTACATTGAAGTTAGTCGGGCATTAGTCTCCTACTATTATTGTATTGTTATCAATCAGTTCCTTTATGTTTTTTTTTAATTAATTGTTTTATATATTTGAATTCTCCCATGTTGGTTGTATAAATACTTGCAATCATTATATCTTCTTGTTGCTTTGTCCCATTTATTATTATATATTGTCCTTCTTTGTCTCATTAAACTATTTGTTTAAAGTCTAATTTTGTTTTTTCTGATATACGTATTGTTATTCCGGCTTTCTATTGGCAAACATTTGTATAACAAATGTTTCTTGATCCCCTTACTTACAACGTGCATGTATATTTAGGTCATAGATGGGTCTCTTCAAGAAAGTATATAGATGGGTCTTGTTTTTGTTAATCATTTCTGACACCCTATGTCTACTGATTGGAGTGTTCAGTCTATTTATATTCGGTGTAGTTTTTTTTTTAATTGTGTTATATTAGTCACCGTACAGTACATCATTAGTTTTTGATGAAGTGTTCAATGATTCATTGTTTCCCAATAAGACACACTGTTCCATGCAATCTCTGCCCTTAATACCCATCACCAGGCTCACCCATCCCCCCAAATCCCTCCCTTCTAAAACCCTTCTCCCTCCCTTCTAATCCTTCAAACCTGTCCCTTCTAAAACTCCCTCAGTTTGTTTCCCAGAGTCCATAGTCTCTCATGGTTCATCTCCCATTCCAATTTCACCCCATTCATTTTTCCCCTCCTTCTCCTAATGTCCTCCGTGTTATTCCTTATGTCCCATAAATAAGTGAAACCATTTGATAGCTGACTTTCACTGTTTGACTTATGTCACTTAGCATAATCTCCCAAAGTCCCATCTCTGTTGATACAAAAGTAGGGCATTCATCATTTCTGATGGCTTAATAATATCCCATTGTATATACGGACCACATCTTCTTTATGCATTCATCTTTTGAAGGGCATCTGGGCTCTTTCCACAGTTTGGCTATTGTGGACACTGCTGCTATGAACATTGGGGTGCATGTGCTCCTTCTTTTCACTACATCTCTGTCTTTGTGGTAAATACCCAGTAGTGCCATTGCAGGGTCATAGGGTAGTTCTATTTTTAATTTTTGAGGACTCTCCACACTGTTTTCCAAAGTGGCTGCACCAACTTGCATTCCCACCAACCACTCCAATATCTTTTGTTTCCTGTTTTGTTAGTTTTGGCCATTGTAAATGGTGTAAGGTAGTATCTCACTGACTGTATTTTTTCTTTTTTTAATTTATTTTAAATATTTTATTTATTTATTTGACACAGAGAGAGCGATGACTAGTAGGCAGAGAGGCAGGCTGAGAGAGAGAGAGGGAAGCAGGCTCCCCACTGAGCAGAGAACCAGATGTGGGGTTCGATCCCATGACCCTGAGATCATGACCTGAGCTGAAGGCAGAGGCTTAACCCACTGAGTCACCAGGCACCCCTCTCACTGTGGTTTTGATTTGAATTTCCCTCATGGCTAATGATGATGAACATTTTTCATGTGTCTGTCAGCCATTTGTCTTGATGAAGTCCCAAAAGTTCATCTTCGCTTTTGTTTCCTTTGCCTTTGGAGACATATCTTGAAAAAAGTTGCTGCCATTTGTATGTCTTCATTGGAGAAGTGTCTGGTCATGTGTTCTGCCCAGTTTTGACTTGATTATTTGTGTTTTGGGTGTTGAGTTTGAGTAGTTCTTTATAGATCTTGGATACCAGCCCTTTGTCTATAGCATCATTTGTGAATATCTTCTTCCATTAGAGGGTTTGCCTCTTTGTTTTGTAGACTGTTTCCTTTGATTTTTACCTTGATGGAGTCTCAAAAGTTCATTTTCATTTTGTTTTCTTTGCCTTTGGAGATGTGTCTTGAAAGAAGTTGCTGTGGCCGATGTCCAAAACGTTACTGGCTATGGTCTCCTCTAGGATTTTGATGGATTCCTGTCTCACACTGAGGTCTTTCATCATTTTTGAGTTTATCTTTGTGTACGGTGTAAGGGAATGGTCGAGTTTCATTCTTCTGTATGAAGTTGTCCAATTTTCCCAACACCATTTATTAAAGAGACTGTGTTTTTTCCACTGGATATTTTTTTTCTGTTTTGTCAAAGACTCTTTGGCCATAGAGTTGAGGATCCATATCTGGGCTCTTAATTCTCTTCCATTGCTCTAAGTGTATGTTTTTGTGCCAATAGCAGGCTGTCTTGGTGATCACAGCTTTGTAATAAAGCTTGAAAGCAGGCAACATGATGCCCCAGCTTTGTTTTTCTTTTTCAACATTTCCTTGGCAATTTGGGGTCTTTTCTCATTTCATACAAATTTTAGGGTTGTTTGTTCCAGCATTTTGAAAAATACCACCCATATTTTGATTAGGATGGTGTTGAAAGTATAGGTTTCTCAGGGCATCATAGGCATTTTAACAATGTTTATTCTACTCATCCATGAGCATGGAATGTTTTTCAATCGTTTTGTGTCTTCTTTAATTCCTTTCATGAATGTTCTGTGGTTCCTCGACTGTAGATCCTTTACCTAAGCACCCAAAGTGCTTAGGTTTATTCCAAGATATCTTATGGTTTTGGGGGCTATTGTAAATGGAATCTTTTTTATTATTATTATTTATTTTTCTAGAGTTTCATTGTTAGAGTGTAAGAAAGCAACTGATTTCTGTGCTTTGATTTTGTATCCTGCCACATTACTGAATTGCTGTATGAGTTCTAGTACTTTGAGGGTGGAGTCTTTAGGGCTTTCCACATGAAGTTTCATGTCATCTGTGAAGAGAGAAAGTATGACTTCCACTTTTCCAATTTGAATACACTTTATTTCTTTCTGTTTTCTGATTGCTGTTGCCAGGACTTCTAGTACTATGTTGAACCATAGTGGCAAGAGTGGGCATCCTTGTCGTGCTCCTGATCTTAAGGGAGTGGCTCTCAGCTTCTCCTCATGGAATATGATATTCACTGTGGGATTTTCATGGATGGATTTTATGAATTTGAGTAGTGTTCCCTCTATCACTATACCCTGAAGAGTTTTAACCAGGAAAGGATGTTGTATTTTGTCAAATGATTTTTTCTGTGTCAACTGAGAGGACCATGTGGTTCTTTTCTCTTCTCTTTTTGATTTATTCTATCATATTGACTGATTTGGGAATGTTGAACCGCCCTTGCATCCCAGGGATAAATTCTTCCTGGTCATGGTGGATAATCTTTTTAATGTACTGTTGGATCTTATTAGCTAGGATCTTATTGAGAATCTTGGCATCCATATTCATCAGGGATATTGGTCTGAAATTCTCCTTTTTGATGGGGTCTCTTCCTGGTTTGGGGATCAAGGTGATGCTGGCCTTATGGAAAGAGTCTGGAAATTTTCCTTCTGCTTCTACTTTTGGAAACACTTTCAGGACATTAGGTATAATTTCTTTGTTATGTTTCATAGAATTCCTCCAGGGAATCCATCAGGGCCTGGACACTTGTTTTTTTGGGAGGTTTTTGATCACTGCTTCAATCTCATTACTACTTACTGGAATATTCAGATTGTCAATTTCTACCTGTTTCTGTCTTGATAGTTTATAAGTTTCCAGGAATTCACCTATTTCTTCAAGGTAGTTGAGAATAATTTCTGATGATTATTTCTGTTTCCTTGGTGTTAGTCATGATCTCTCCCCTTTCATTCATAATTTTGTTAATTTGAGTCCTTTCTCTCTTCTTTTGGATTAGTCTGGCCAGTGATTTATCGATCTTATTTATTCTGTCAGAGAACTAGATTCTAGTTTGGTGGCTCAGCTCTACTGTATTTCTTGTTTCTAACTCATTGACCTCAGTTCTTATCTTAAATAATTCCCTTATTGGGCTTGGATTAGGCTTAATTTGTTGTTGACCAGTTCTTTAAGGTGTAAATAGAGTTTGTGTATTGGAATGTGTGTGTGTGTTTGTGTGTGGCATGGGTGTCTATGTATTTCCCGCTTAGGACTGCCTTTGCCATATCCCATAGGTTTTGGACCAATATGCATTCATTCTCGTTAGTTTCCATGAATTCATTCTCATTAGTTTCCATGAATTTGTCATTGATTTCCTGCTTGACCCCAACATTCTCATGCATGATGGTCATTAGCTTTGAAGTTTTGACTTTCTTCCATACTTGTTCTTGTGGTTGAGTTCCAGTTTCAAAGCATTGTGGTCTAAGAATATGCAGGGAATAATATCAATATTTTGACATCTGTTGAGAGCCGATTTGTGATACATTATATGGTCTATCCTGGAGAAAATTCCCTATGCACTTGAGAAGAATGAGTATTCTGTTGTTTTAGGGCAGAGTGTTCTGTATATAACTATGAGGCCCTTCTGGTCCTGTGTGCCATTCAAAGCTCTTATTTCTTTGTTGATTTTCTCCTTAGATGATCTGTCTATTGCTGAGAGCAGTGTGTTAAGATTCCTTAAAATAATGTATTCTTATCAATATGTCTCTTTATTTCGTTAACAGTTGGCTTTATTTCGTTAACAGATGGCTGCTGCCATGTCTAGAGCATAGATATTTACAGTTGCTAGATCATCTTGTTGGATAGATACTTCTAAAGATTTTATTTATTTATTTATTTGTCAGAGAGAGAGAGAGAGGGAGAGAGAGCGAACACAGGCAGACAGAATGGCAGGCAGAGGCAGAGGGAGAAGCAGACTCCCTGCCGAGCAAGGAGCCCGATGTGGGACTCGATCCCAGGACCCTGGGGTCATGACCTGAGCTGAAGGCAACTGCTTAACCAACTGAACCACCCAGGCGTCCCTTGGATAGATACTTTAAGAATGATGTAGTGTCCTTCTGCATCACTGACTACAGGATTTACCTTGAAAATAAATTTGTCAGATTTGAGAATTGCTATCCCAGCTTTCTTTTGCATTCTGTTGGCATGAAATAGTGTTCCCCATCCCTTCACTTTCAGTCTGGATGTATCTTTAGGTTTAAAAAGAGTCTCATGTAGACCACATATGGATGGATACTGTCTTTTTATCCAGTCTGCAACTCTGTGCCATTTTTGGGGGGCATCTAGGCCGTTCACATTGAGGATGATTAATGAAAGATATGTTTTTGTTGTCATCATGTCATGTTGTTTCTATAGATTGCCTCTGTAAATTTCTGTTCTATCTCACTCTTGGGGTCTTTCTTCTTTTGTAAACCCCCCCCCCTTAATATTTGTTGCAGGGCAAGTTTAGTGGTCACATATTATTTTCCTCTCTGCTGATCTTGGAAGCTCTTTATCTCTCCATCCATTCTAAATGATAGCCTGCTGGATAAAGTATTCCTGGCTATATATTTTTCTCATATAGTACCCTTTATATGTCTTGCCAGCCCTTTCTGGCTTGCCAGGTTTGATGTTATTCTGATGTTCCTCCCTCTGTACGGAAGGGATCTCTTCCCCCTAGCTTCCCTTAAGATATTTTCTCTGCTTTTAAGATTCTCACGTTTCACTTTCACATGCTGGAGGGTCGATCTGCCCTCCTTGATCTTGTGGTTGTCCTCTAAGACTCGAGGATGTGAACACTTGTTTCATTCACCAGATCAGGGAAATTTTCAGCTAGGATTTGTTCAACCCTATCTTCCAGTCTTCTCTCTCTTTCTGACCCTCAGGGATCCCAATAATTCTGAAATTACAGTGTTCAATGATGCCACTTATTTCTCTAATTCTGTTTTCATGGCTTCTAAGCTGTTTGTTCCAGACCTTCTCCTGATCCTTCTTTTCTATCAGTGGGTCTTCTAGAACACTAATTTGTTCTTCTGCCTCATTTACCCTAGCTGTTAGAGTATCTAGATTAGATTAGATCTCATTGATAGCATTTTTAAGTTCTGCCAGATCAGGTCTCACTTCTGCCCTTAGGGCTCTATATTTACATAAAGGTTTTCTTCAACCTAGCTATTTTCTGCATAACTGTTACCTCGAAGTCTATTTCCAACATCTTGCTTATGTCTATATTCATTAGTTTTGTCACAGAAGTCACCATCTCTGAATGTTTCCTGCTTGGGGGTTCCTCCTCTTTGTCATTTTGCTGAGTAGTGATTGAGGGAATGTGCAGAGTCCAAACTATTGACCACGACCCAAAACAAATGTATATTTTTTTTAGGGAATTCATGGTTGTTGGTCTCTTGTTCTTTCAAACTGTCTTCTGGTGAAGGGGCTTGCTGTCTGCTGAGACAGGGGCAGGCAACCCTGTTTGGTCAGAGTTGCGCTGTCCCCATGTTGGGGGGATGGGCTCAGTGAAAACCTGGTTTTGATGGCTTTTCTTCTCTGGGGCACTCCTTGGTGGTTTTCTGCATCTCTTCCAAGAGAGCAGAACTGACCACATACAATCCTGTGTCTCAGAATGGGGGATCGCTGTCTGTTCTCCATAATGCCCTCTGGGCCATACTGACTCTGTTTTTGTCTATGCTGCTAAGAATCATAATGTCTTGGGTTGTGCACCCCACTGCAGCACTCCCAGCCTTCACTTCCAGGTTCAGGCATGTCTCTGCCCTTTGTGCTTCTAAAACCACCAGCCACCCTTATTTTACATGCGTGACCCCTCAGCTCCAGGTTTCACTCTTTGGGGGGGGGGTTTGCCCTGAAGTCCTGTTCCTGCCCCTATGGAGCTGGATCTACAAGTCTGTGGCTGGTCCTCAGCACAGGATGCTTTTGCACTTCTGTGTTACTTCACCGTTCAGTCACTGGCACTTATAGTGGCTCCCTCCCACTTCTGTTTGTCTTCCAATATCAGCCTGCAGAATCGAGGCTCCCAGCTTCATACCTCAAAACCACCAAATGGAGGTATTCTGTTGGTATAGATCCTGATATGGTTTCTTACACCTCAGACTGATTTCTTGGGTGTTTAGAGTGGTCTGGTAGATATCCAGCTCAATTCAGGGTACAGGTTGAAATAGGGTCCCCTATTCCCCCACCGTCTTGGACCCCCTCTGAGAAGCAATTTTTCTTAACATAAGTCTTATGAACATGTCCACACTGTACAAAGATATGAGTAGAGTTTTTTTTTGTTGTTTTTTAAATTTTATTTTAAGGGGTTTTTTGCAGATTGAGAAATTAAAATAAATCTTACTACCTACAAAAATAATTGTAGGATTTTTTAGTTACAGTTTTGTGGAAGACATCATCGCTGTTTTGAAAGGGGTGCAATAAATCTGTAGATTCCTTTGGATAGAATGGGCATTTTAACAGTATCTGTTCTTCCAAACCATGCATTTACTGTCTTCCCATTTCTCTGTGTCATCTTGATTTTCTTTTATCAGAGTTTAATAGTTATCAGAATTCAGGTCTTTCACCCCGTTGGTTAGGTTTAATCCTGTGGTTTTATTATATATTATGTTATTTCAAAGAGGAAGTTTTTAAATTTCTCCTGCAGATTCATTATTAATGTATATAAATGCAACAGATTTCTGTACATTCATTTGGTGTCTTGCAACTTTACTGAACTCATTTCTAGTATATTCTGGTGGATTCTTTTAGGGTTTTCTATGTGTGGTATCACATAGTGGAATATATCAAATATATATCAAATAGTGGAATATCAAATAGTGGAAGTTTTACTTCTTTACTGATGTGGATGGCTTTTATTGTTTTTTGTCATTTGATGGCTCTGCCTTGGACTTCCAGTGGTATGTTGAATAAAAGTGGTGAGAGTGGACACCTTTGACTTCTTCCCAACCTGAGGGGGAAAGACCTCAGTTTTTACCAATTGAGTTTGATGTTCGTTGTGGGTTTTTTCATATATGACCTTTATAATGTTGAAGTATGCTCCCTCTAAAGCTTCTTGGTTGAGGTATTTATCATGAATGATTGCAGTACTTCATCAAATGTTTCCTCTACATCTATTGAGGTGATGATACTTTTTTAATCCTTTCTCTTAATGTGAGTATTACATAGAATGACTTGTGATTATTGAACCACCCTTGCATCCCAGAAATAAATCCCACTTGATACTGATTATTTTTTTAATTTAATTTTATTTTTTCAGTGTTCCAAGATTCATTATTTAAGTGCCACACCCAGTGCTCCATGCAATACGTGCCCTCCTTAGAACCCACCAGCAGGCTCACCCATCCCTCCACTCCCCTCCAGTTAATTACTTTTTTTATACTTCCTTATACATCCTTGTTGTACTTCCTTGTAGATTTGGAAGTTTTCCTTCTTCCTTTTGTAATAATAGATTGAGTAGAATAGGTATGACTCTTCATTAAATGTTTGGTGACATTTGTCCATGAAGTCATCTGTTCCTGGACTTTTATATTTTGGAGTATTTTGGGTTGCTGATTCAATCTCCTTGCTGGTAATTAATCTGTTCAAATTTTCTACATCTTCCTGCTTCCATTTTTGTAGCTTATTGTATCTAGGAATTTACCCATTTCTTCTGGGATATCTAATTTTCTGGCATGTAGTTTTTTCATAATATTCTCTCACAATTGTTTGTAATTCTGTGGTGTTCATTGTTGTTTCCCCTTCATTGTGATTTCTTTTTGAGTACTTTCTCTTTTTTATTGTTTTGATTCTGGCTAGGAATTTATCAGCGCTCTTGACCTTTTCAAAGAACAAATTTGTGGTTTCATTGACGTGTTCTGTTGCTTTTGTTTGTTTCTATATCATTTATTTCTTTTTAAAATTGTATTATGTTACAAAGCTGTGATCACCAAGACAGCATGGTACTGGCATAAAAACAGACACATAGCGGGGAGAAGATGGCGGGGAAGTAGGAGGAGGCGCCTTTTCAGCCTGTACCCCAAAGTGAGCTGATTACCTACCAAAGAACTCCGTTCACCCATGAAATCAGCGTGAGATCAGAATTATACACGTCTGATCTCTACAGGGGCAGAAGACGCCAGTGGGCAGATAAAGCGGAGTGGGAACGGCGACTGATATTGGAAGATAAACAATAGGGGGAGGGAGCCACCAGAGGCGACCGGTTGGAAAGTAATACCCCAATACGAGCAAGAGTGCCCTGTGTCTGGGGACCAGCATTAACTTGGAGACTGGTTGAAAGCACTCCAAAAGGGCAAAGGATCACGGGAAGAAATTGTGGTAATCCGGGCGGCTAGGGACAGGGGCTTAAGTCCCTGGTCCCAGGACAGCCTCCCCTGGTGCTGAGGCAGAGAGAGTGTGGCGGAGAAACCAGCGCACCAGAGAATGCATGGGTTCTGGCTCTTGTGAGGGGATGGAAGCCACGCAGGTGGGCAGAATGCGCGAGCCCTGCTACAACGCCTGAGACACGCGCATACGTCCCTCATGCTCCCCTGAGAGAGTTACAAAGGCCCGGCCGGCGCTCTTTGACCCGCGCCATTGTTTCAGAGTCTAAGCCACGTTCCCCAAACTCTCCCCTGACAGAGGTGCACAAAAGCCCAGCCTGGGGTTTTCGGACCTGCACCCCGTTCCCAGTGCCTGAGACGCGCGCGTGACCCATAGCTGCCCCTGAAAGAGGTGCATGCAAGCTGGACACTCTTAGACCCAGCAAGACCAGGCACTCCCAGCTCAGGCCAGTGGGAAAATCTCAGTGTGCGATTGCTGCCTGGAACCTCTCTGACGGTCGGGAGCTCCCAGACAGCCGCCACTGCCTTGGCTTTGGGTACAAGCAAAAGATCCTGCGTCCCCAGGGTCTGCAACTTGGAACCTGCTCTGCCAGCAGCCAAGGGGGAACTTATTTAGGCTCTGCACCCAGACTGAGGCTTCTCTCTGAGAGGGAGATCAGGGTGCGGTTTGTTTTCCTCTAAAACTACGAAAACCATCAAAAGCGGTCAAGGTGAGAGAAAAAAGTGAAGAAACATAAAAACCGCCAGAGAACAAAAAGCCTGAAAAAAAAAAAAAAAAAACAGTTTCCTCAGAGCCCACCCCCTTGAGGGGGGCGGGAGGACTTAACTCAGGAAACATCATTGACTGACAACCCTCGTGGCAGGCCCCTCCCCCAGAAAACAAACCAAGAAAGAAAAAAAAGAGAGAGAGAGAGAGAGAGAGAGAGAGGACTACAAGAACAACCACTACTTCAGAGGAAAATTTTTATTTTTCACTCGTTCCCTCTATTCTGGTTCATTTTTTTTTTTACACATAGGTAATTTTTTTTAACCTATTTACCATCACAGCGAGCTGTACAGTACATCAAATTCCATAATACCCTTCTAACCTGATCTTTTGATACATACACCTATGTTTTTCTTTTAATTTTTATTTTTTGAATTCCTCTTTTTTAATTTTAGTTTAGTTTAGTCTAGTTTAGTCTAGACTAGTTTAGTCTAGTCTAGTTTATTTTTATTCTCTAATATTCATATAGAGTTAAACCTCAAAGTAATCCCCTTTCCTCAATCAATACTACCCTTATAGGTAAACCAATTTTTAATCCCCTTTATCTTAGAAAATTTGAGTCCTTTAACAAAGATATCAAGATACATCCAGGAAGAATCAAAACAACCTTCCTCGCACACACTGAGAATTTATAACCACTCTCCCATCTTCTTCATCCACCAGTGTTTCTGTGTTTTTGTGTTTGCCCTGATAGCATATAAATCTTATACTTGGGGTTCTTTTTGACAAGGTTCTTCCTTTATTTGCATAAATATATTTTTTTCTCTTGTCATATACTTGTATCAGTCTTTTTGTTTGCCTACTTCATAAATCTTACCTTGGGGCCCATCTGGGCTGAACCTTCACTTTCATATTCCCTTTCTTTCCTCTCTCTCTCTCTCTCGTTTTTTCTTTTTCTTTTTATTTTCTTTTGTCTCTCATTTGGGTGGGGAATCCTGATTGCTCAGAAGTGTTCCAGGGTGCACCTTGACTGCAACACAGTTGATACATCCAGCTACATCTGTTCAGTCAATTCCCACCAAAATGACTAGGAGGAGGAATGCCCAAAAGAAGAAGAATACAGAGGATGGGCCTTCTGCAACAGAGCTAACGGCTATCAACATAGACAATATGTTGGAAAGAGAATTCAGGCTAACAATTATCCAGGAAATAGCTAGGTTGCAGAAAGCCATGGATGACCAAACGGAATAGATTAGGGCCTAACTGAAAGCGACCAGACAGGATGTTCACAATGTTAGGGCTGAGCTGAAAGCTACCAGGGAGGAGGTTCACAATGCTCTCAATGAGTTCCAATCTAATCTAAACTCTCTCAAAGCTAGGGTAACTGAGACAGAAGATAGAATTAGTGATCTGAAGGACAAAAAGATAGAGAGAAAGGATCAGAAGGAAGCCTGGAAAAAACAGCTTAGAAACCACGAAAACAGAATCAGGGAAATAAATGATGCCATGAACCGTTCCAACGTCAGAATTATTAGAATCCCTGAAGGGGAGGAGAAAGAAAGAAGTCTCAAAGATATAGTGGAACTAGTCCTTCATGAAAATTTTCCCAATCTCACGAATGGAACAAGCGTTCATGTACTAGAGGCTGGAAGGTCTCCACCCAAGATTATACATTCCAAAAAAAATCACGACACCTGATAGTCAAATTGAGGAATTATAATTGTAGGTATAATCTCTTGAAAGCCGCCAGGGCAAAGAGGCTCCTTACTTACAGAGGGAAGCCCATCAGAATAACGTCAGACCTATCCACAGAGACCTGGCAAGCCAGAAAAGGCTGGCAAGATATACTCAGGGAACTAAATAAGAAGAACATCCAGCCAAGAATACTTTATCCAGCAAGACTGACATTCAAAATGGACGGAGAGATAAAGAGTTTCCAAGACCGGCAAGGCTTAAAAGACTATGCAAGCAATGAAGGCGTACAAATGGCTATCAGACACATGAAAAAATGTTCATCATCACTAGCCATCAGGGAGATTGAAATTAAAACCACACTGAGATACCACCTTACACCAGTTAGAATGGCCAAAATTAGCAAGACGGGAAAAAAGGTGTGTTGGAGGCGATGTGGAGAAAGGGGAACTCTCTTCCACTGTTGGTGGGAATGCAAGTTGGTGCAGCCTCTTTGGAGAACAGTGTGGAGATTCCTCAAGAAATTAAAAATAGAACTTCCCTATGACCCTGCCATTGCACTCTTGGGTATTTACCCCAAAGATACAGATGTCACGAATAGAAGGGCCATCTGTACCCCAATGTTTATAGCAGCAATGGCCATGGTCACCTAACAGTGGAAAGAACCAAGATGCCCTTCAACAGACCAATGGATAAGAAAGATGTGGTCCATATACACTATGGAGTATTATGCCTACTTCAGAAAGGACGAATACCCAACTTTTGTAGCAACATGGACGGGACTGGAAGAGATTATGCTGAGTGAAATAAATCAAGCAGAGAGAGTCAATTATCATATGGTTTCACTTATTTGTGGAGCATAACAAATAGCATGGAGGACCTGGGGAGATAGAGGGGAGGAGGGACTCGGGGAAAATTGGAAGGGGAGGTGAACCGTGAGAGACTATGGACACTGAAAAACAATCTGAGGGTTTTGAAGGGGCAGGGGGTTGGAGGTCGGGGTATAGGTGGTGCGTATTATAGTGGGCACAGATTGCATGGAGTACTGGGTGTGGTGCAAAAATAATGAATACTGTTATGCTGAAAATAAAAAATAAATAAGAAAAAGAAAAGAAACCAGAAACCAAATGGGATTACCCAAAGTAGTATTAAGGAGGGCACGTATTGCATGGAGCACTTGGTGTGGTGCAAAAGCAATGAATACTGTTACACAGAAAATAAATTAAAGAAAGAAAGAAAACAAAACAAAACAAAGAAACAAAAATGTCTATGCAACCACCAAGCCGATACTGCAGAAAATGTTAAGGGGGGTTCTATAAAAAAGGAAAAAGCCCAAGAATAGCATTGAACAGAAATATAGAGGCACTCTACAGAAAGAAAGACTTCAAAGGTAACTCGATGTCAATAAAAACGTATCTATCAATAACCACTCTCAATGTGAATGGCCTAAGTGTGCCCATAAAATTGCACAGAGTTGCAGACTGGATAAAATGACAGGACCCATCCATATGTTGTCTACAAGAGACCCATTTTGAACCTAAAGATACACCCAGACTGAAAGTGAAGGGATGGAAAAGCATCTTTCATGCCAATGGGCCTCAAAGAAGGCTGGGGTAACGATTCTCATATTATATAAATTATATTTTAAACTAAAGACTGTAGTCAGAGATACAGAAGGACACTACATCATACTTAAAGGGAGTATCCACCAAGATGATCTAACAATTGTAAATATCTATGCCCCCAATATGGGAGCAGCCAACTACATAAGACAACTGTTAATCAAGATAAAGAATCATATTGATATGAATACATTAATAGTAGGAGAACTTAACATGCCTCTCTCAGGAATAGACAGATCATCGAAGCAGAAAATCAATAAAGAAACAAGAGCATTGAATGACACACTGGACCAGATGGACCTCATAGATATATACAGAACATTCCACCCTAAAACAACAGAATACTCATTCTTCTCAAGTGCACATGGAACCTTCTCAAGAATAGACCACATACTGGGTCACAAATCAGGACTCAACCAATACCAAAAGACTGAGATTATTCCCTGCACATTCTCAGATCACAATGCTTTGAAACGGGAGCTCAATCACAAGGAAAAGTTCCGAAGGCACTCAAACACCTGGAAGCTAAAGACCACCTTGCTTAAGAATGCTTGGATCAACCAGGAGATCAAAGGAGAACTGAAACAATTCATGGAAACCAATGAGAATGTAGACACTTTGGTCCACAACCTATGGGATACAGCAAAGGCGGTCCTAAGGGGGAAATACATAGCCATTCAAGCCTCCCTCAAAAAAAAAAACTGAAAAATCCAGAACACAGCAGCTGTCTCTACACCTTAGAGAACTGGAGAATCAACACCAAATCAAACCAACTCCACACATAAGAAGGGAAATCATCAAGATTAGAGCTGAGATCAATGAGGTAGAAACCAGAGATACAGTAGAACGTATTAATAAAACTAGAAGCTGGTTTTTTGAAAGAATCAATAAGATTGATAAACCATTGACCACACTAATCCAAAAGTAAAGAAAGAAAGCCCAAATTCATAAAATTATGAATGAAAAGGAAGAGATCACAACTAACACCAAGGAAGTAGAAACAGTCATCTGAAGTTATTATCAACAGTTATATGCCAATAAGTTAAGCAACCTAGATGAAATGGATGCATTCCTGGAAAACTAGGAACTCCCCAAATTGAACCAGGAAGAAATTGACAACTTGAATGGACCAATATCTAGTTTCTTTCGTTTTTTATTAATCAGTTTATATAATTGGCTGCTCCCATGTTTGGGACATAAATATTTGTAATTGTTAGATCTTCATGTTGGGTATACCCCTAAATTATGATATAGTGTCCCTCTTCACCTCTTATTACAGACTTTGGTTTAAAAATCGAATTTGTCTGCTATAACGATTGCTAGTCCAGCTTGCTTGTGATGTCCATTAGTATGATACATGGTTCTCCACCCCCTCACTTTCAACCTGGAGGTGCCTTGTGGCCTGAAGTGAATCTCTTTTAGACAGCATATCAGTGAGTCTTATTTTTATCCAATCTGATGCCCTGTGTCCTTTGATTAACATTTAGCTCATTTACATTCAGAGTAATTATTGAAAGATATGAATTTAATGCCATTGTATTACCTGTAAAATCAATGTTTCTGTATGTTTTCTCTTTTCATTTCTGGTCTTTGTTACTTTTGTGTTCTCTTGAGGCTTACAGGATCCCTTTTAATATTTATCTTGGGGCTTCTTTAGTGATCACAAATTCTTTCAGTCTCTGTTTGTCCTGGAAGCTCTTTATCTTTCCTTCTGTTCTATATGAGAGTCCTTGCTGGATAAAGTGTTCTTGGCTGCATATTTTTCTCATTTATTACCTTCAAAATACCATGCCAGTCCTTTCTGGCCTGTGAGATCTCTGTGGACAGGTCTTCTGCCAGCCGTATGTCTCTATCCTTATAGGTCAAGGACCTCTTGTCTCGAGCTGTTCTCAGGATTTTTCACTTTATCGCTGAAATTTGCAAACTTCCCTATTGTATCTGAAGTTGTTGACACTTTTTTTTTTTTTAATTTAAGGGGGGTTCTCTCTGCCTCCTGGTCTTGAAGGCCTATTTCCTTCTCCATATTAAGGAAGGTCTCATCTATAATTCATTCAAATACAGCCTTCTGTCTCCCTTTCTCTCTCTTTCCTCTTCCTCTGTGACCCCAATTGTTCTAATATTGTTTTACTTTATGGTATCACTGATCTCTCAAATTGTACCCCCGTGGTCCAGTAGTTGTTTAACTCTCTTCTTCTCAGCTTCCATATTCTCCATCATTTTGTCTTCTTTATCATTCACCCTCTCTTATGCCTCATTTATACTAGCAGTTAGAGCTTCCATTTCTTACTGCATCTCACCAATAGCGTTTTTTATTTTGACCTTATATTTTTGTTCTTTTATTTCTCCAGTAAGCGATTCTCTAGTGTCTTCTATTATTTTTTTTTTTCAAATGCAGCGACTATCTTTACAATTGTTGTTTTGAATTCTACCTGTGACATCTTACTTGTATCCATATTGATTCCAACCCTGGCAATGAATACTGCCTCTTGTTCTCTATTTTGGGATGATTTCTTCTGTCTTCTCATTGTGTCTAGAAAACAATAGATGAAAGAGAGAAAATACAAAAAAAAAAAATTAAAAAAGCAATGACACCAGAAAATTAAACACTACACAAATCAGAAGAGATCAGAAGACAAAAGGAAAAGAAAGGTGAAAAATGAGTATAAAATCAAACGAGAAGTTGAACCGAACAGAACAGTATACTCGATGCTGATTGTATTTTGGGCTGTTTGTTAGAGGAAACTAGATCCCAAAATAGGAAAGATAGAAAAACGTTTATGTATTCAAAAATGTATTTAAATAAAATAAAAGGAACCATAAAATGAAATATATATACAAAATGTTAGTGTGAAAATGAAAATGCAAAAATTCTTAAAAAAGAATTGATAAATGAAGGGGGAGAAGTCAGTGGGGAGATAAACCATGGGATACTTTGGACTCTGGGAAAAAGTCTGAGGGTTTTAGAGGGGTAATGGCAGAGGATGGGTTTGCCCAGTGATGAGTATTAAGGAAGGCATGCATTGCATGGAACACTGGGTGATATACACAAGCAATGAATCATGGAACACTACATCAAAAACTAATGATGTACTGTGTGGTGACTAACATAGCATAATTTAAAAAAGAAGAATTGATAAAATAAGAAAATTGCTGAAGAGGAAAATAAAATATACAGCTGAAGGAGTAAAGAATAGTAAGATCAAACTATGAAAACTATATACTTCTTTTTCAAAGAGCTGGAGTTTTGCAGTTCTGTATGCTTGGTTAACTTAGCATTCACTGGAAGATCCTGATCTTCTTCAAGGGGAGCAGCCTGGTGCACTGATTCTCAGATGTCTTTGCCTGGGGAGAATTGCACTGCCTTTGGCAGGGGGCCAGGCTTGGTGTAAATGGCTCTGGAGCTGTAGTGGGTGTTGAAAATGTTGGCTCCCTGGTATCTAGTCCCAGAGCTGAAAGTTCATGACCCCCACTCTTCATTGCATCTTCAGAGAAAAACAGTCAATCACACTTGTCTCCCTGGTTTCCATCCAATATTGGTGTTCACCCAGCCTGTGACCAAACATTTTTATCTCAAGCATGTGACCCTGTTTGGAGTCTCCAAACTTTACAGACTCCTGCAGTGTGCTCCCGTGCAGCTCCTCCTAGGTGAAGGAGTGGGTTCTCATAGAGGCCCCTGCTCTTCCTGGGCCTCTTCCTGAGCAGTTGCCCAACCAGACCATGCAGTGCACCAAGCAAAACCCGGTGCCTGGACTCGCTGTTTGCAGCTGGCTTCCCTGCTCCAATGCTTGGGATCTCTGCCAGCGTCAGGCACCCCTTGTCTTTTTGTGACCCTGGGGATCCTGAGACCACACTGTCCCACCTGGGATGATGCCCTATTTTGCCTCTTGAGAGCCTTTCTGGAAAACTTCTAGAAGTTCTGAGTTTGAGCTCCCCTGTTTAGAATGCTTTCTGATATCTGGCTTATGGAGGCCCCCCTCTGCCATCTACCTTCCAATATATCACCGCAGATTCACATCTCCACACCTCCTACCTTGCAGAAAGTGGTGTATTTCTATCTGTAGTATAGTTAGTGATTATTTTCTCAGATATCTGGTTGATTTCACAGGTGTTCAGAAAGATTTGATAACTACCTAGCTGGATTCCAGGGACCAGATGAAATTAGGGCCCCTTACTCATCCACCATCTTAACTCTCAGGCAACCTTTGGTTTAAAATATGGTTTGTCTGATATAAGTACGGGTACTACAGTTTGTTGTTGTTGTTGTTGTTTCTATGACCATTAGCAAGCCAACTTGTTATCCATCCCCTCACTTTCAATGGACAGGTGTCTTTAGGTCAAAAACGAGTCTCTTATAAGCAGTATATCAGTGGGTGTTGTTTTTTTATCCGTTCTGATACCCTATGTCTTCGGATTGGAGCATTTAGTCAATTTATATTCAGAACAATTATTCATAGATATGAATTTAGTGTCTTTGTATTACCTGTAAAGCCCCCATTCTTATAGATATTCTCTGTTCCTGTCTAGACTTTGTTGCTTTTTGTCTCTCTTTCCCACTCAAAGGGTCCCCTTAAATATTTCTTGCAGAGTTGTTTCAGTGTCCATGATCTCTTTTAGGTTTACTTGTCCTGGAAACTATTTATCCCTCCTTCTATTCTGAATGACAGCTGTGCTGGATAAAGTATTCTTGCCTGCATGTTTTTCCCACTCAGCACATTGAATATGTCCTTCCACTCCTTTCTAGCCTGCCAAGTTTCAGTGAAAAGGTCTATTATGATTCTTCTGAGACTCCTAAATGCAAATACTATTTTGCTTTATGGAATCACTGAGTTCCTTATGTCTACTTTCATGATCTAATAGTTTCCCTCCTCCCTTCTTTTCAGCTCCATTATTTTCCATAATTTTATCTTCTCTATCACCTATTTTCTTCTCTGCTTCTTCAATCTTCATTGTGACTATATCCAGTTCATTTTGCATCTACTTAGAGCAATTTTTTAAAAAATATTCAGCCTGACTAGTTTTAAGCATTTTGTCTCAGCAGCAAGGGTTTCTATGGTGTCTTCAATGCTTTATTCAAGGCCAACAAGTAGTCTTATGACTGTTCTGAATTCTTATTCAGATATATTGTTTATATCTGTTTTGAGCAGGTCTCTGGCTGTGATATCTTCCTGACCTTTCTTTCTAGGGATAATTCAGCTGCCTTTTCATTTTAGTTAAGTTTCTGCCTTTTGCATGATTTGAGAGTTACTTATGTTTCTTGCTCCTGAGAGTAATGTTATATTAAGACAGGGTCATGCACGGTCCATACCCTGTCAGGCACTTCAGGATGTTTCTGATGTATGCTGTGTGCATTCTGCTGTTGCATTTTGGCTGCTCTTTCCCACTCCACAGTCCTCTGAAGAGCTACTTCTTGCCTGCAGTAGGAAGTTTTTGGACCTTTAACCAAATGTGGTTTGATTTGTTGTTGCTGTTGTTATTGTTCTTGTTAAAATAAGCCTGGGATAAAAAAGTGGGGGGGGGATCCTTATTTTAAAAAAGGAAAAGAAAAGAAGCAACAACAACAACAACAACAAAAACCTAACAATCAAAAATTATAAACCTGGAGACGGGTGACAAGATGGTGGAAAAGTAGGAGGTGCTGTTTCAGCGGGTCCCCTGAAGTGAGCTGATTATCTCCCAAAGAACTCTGATCACCCATGAAATCAGTCCAAGATTAGAATTATACACTTCTGGATCTCTATGGGGGCAGAAGATGCCAGTGGACAGGTAAAGCAGAGTGGGAACATCGGACTGGCAGTGGAAGATAAACAAAAGGGGGAGGGAGCCACCAGAAGTGACCCATTAGAAAGTAATACCCCAATAAGAGAGTGTCCTGTGATTGGGGACTAGCATTAAGCTAGAGTCTGGTTGAAAGCACTCAAAAAGGGCAAAAGATCTTAAGGGGAAATTGGTGTAATCAGGTGATTAGGGACAGGGGCTTAAGCCTGTGGACCCAGGATGGCCACCGCTGCTGGCGCTGAGCCAGAGAGAGTGCGGCAAAGAAATCAGGTGTTGGTCCCTGAGCCACGGTCGCGAGTGAGAGTGTCTGTGTGGCAGCATGCGTGAGAGAGTCTGGTGTGGAAATTTATGGTGCAATCCATAGAAAGAAAGACTTCACAGGTAACACGATGTCAATAAAAACATATCTCTCAATAATCACTCTCAATGTAAATGGTCTAAATGCATCATAAAACAGCAGAGGGTTGCAGATTGGATAAAACGACAAGACCCATCCATAAGGTGTCTACAAGAGACCTATTTTGAACCTAAGGATACATCCAGACTGAAAGTGAGGGGATGAAGAAGCATCTTTCATGCCAATGAGTGTCAAAAGAAGACTAGGGTAGCGATTCTCATATCAGATAAATTAGATTTTAAACTGAAGACTGTAGTCAGAGATACATAAGGACACTACATCCTTCTTAAAGGGTCTATCCACCAAGAAGATCTAACAACTGTAAATATTTATGCCCCCAATATGGGAGCAGCCAACTACATAAGACAACTGTTAATCAAGATAAAGAGTCATATTGACATGAATACATTAATAGCAGGGGATCTTAACAAGCCACTCTCAGTAACAGAGAGATCATCCAAGCAGAAAATCCATAAGGGAACAAGAGCATCGAATGACACATTGGACCAGAAGGACCTCATAGATATAAGCAGAGCATTAGACCCTAAAACAGCAGAATATCCATTCTTCATGAGTGCACATGGAACCTTCTCCAGAATAGACCACATACTGGGTCACAAATCAGGGCTCAACCAATACCAAAAGATCAAGATTATTCCCTGCATATTCTCAGATCGCAATGCTTTTAAACTGGAGCTCAACCACAAGAATATGCTCGGAAGGAATTCAAACACCTGGAAGCTAAAGACTGCCTTGCTTAAGAATGCTTGAGTCAACCAGGAAATCAAAGAAAAACTTAAACAATCCATGGAAACCAAGGATAATGAAGACACTTCAGTCCAAAACCTGTGGGATACAGCAAAGGCCATCCTAAACGGGAAATACATAGCCACCCAAGCCTCCCTCAAAAAGATTGAAAAATCCAGAATACACCAGCTGTCTCTACACCTTAAAGAACTGGAGAATCAACAACAAATTAAGCCAATTCCACACACAAGAAGGGAAATAATCAAGATTAGAGCAGAGATCAACGAGATAGAAGCTAGAGATAGAACCCATCAATGAAACTGGAAGCTGGTTTTATGAAAGAATCTATAAGATCGATAAACCACTGGCCAAACGAATCCAAAAGAAAAGAGAGAAGACCAAATTAATAAAATTATGAACGAAAAGGGAGAGATCACAACTAACACCAGGAAATACAAACAATCAACAGAAATTACTATCAACAATTATATGCCAATAACTTAAGGAACCTAGACAAAGTGGATGCATTCCTGGAAAAATATAAACTTCCAAAACTGAATCAGAAAGAAGTTCTCAACCTGAATAGACCAATATCTAGTAACAAGATTGAAGCAGTCATCAAAACCTCCCCAAAAAACAAAAGCCCAGGACCTGACGGATTCGCTGGGGTATTCTGCCAAAGTTTCAAAGAGAACGTAATACCTATTCTCCTGAAGCTGTTTCAAAAAATCGAAATAGAAGGAAAACGTCCAGACTCTTTTTATGAAGCCAGTATTACCCTGATCCCCACACCAGGCAAAGACCCCACCAAAAGGGAGAATTTCAGACCAATATCCATGATGAATATGGACGCAAAGATTCTCAAGAAGAACCTAGCTAATAGCATCCAACAGCACATTAAAAAGATTCCCCACTATGACCAAGTGGGATTCATCCCTGGGTTTCAAGGATGGTTCAACATTCGCAAATCAATCAATATGATAAAACAAATCAATAAGAGAAGAGAGAAGAACAACATAGGCCTCTCAATTGCTGTAGAAAAAGTATTGGACAGAAGCCAGCATCTGTTCCTGATTAAAACACTTCAAAGTATATGGATAGCGGGAACATTCCTCAACTTCATAAAACCTAACCATGAAAAACCCACAGCGAATATCATCCTCAATAGGAAAAAGCTGACAGCCTTCCCTTTGAGACCAGGAACACGACAAAGATGCCCACTCTCACCAGTCGTGTTCAACATAGCGTTAGAAGTCCTAGCAACAGCAATTGGACAACAAAAAAAAAGAAAATGTATTCAAATTGGCAATGAAGAAGTCAAACTCTCTCTCTTCACAGAAGACATGAGGCCTTATATGGAAAACCCAAAAGATTCCACCCCCAAACGACTAGAATTCATTCACCAATTCAGTAATGTGGCAGGATACAAAGTCAATGTACAGAAATCAGTTGCTTTCTCATACACTAACAATGAAAATAGAGAAAGGGAAATTAGAGAATTGATTCCATTTGCTATAGCACCAAGAACCATAAGATACCTGGGAATAAACCTAACCAAAGATGCAAAGGATCTGTACTCAATGAACAAGAGAACACTCATGAAAGAAACTGAAGAAGATACAAAATGATAGAATACCATTCCATACTTATAGAACAGAAGAGTAAGCATTGTTAAAATGTCTATACTGCCTAGAGCAGTCTATACTTTCAAAGCCATTCCAATCAAAATTCTAGCGGCATTTTTCAGAGCTGGAGCAAACAATTCTAAAATATGTATGGAACCAGAAGAGACCCCGAATTGCTAAGGAAATGTTGAAAAAGAAAAACAAAACCGGAGGCATCACGTTGCCTGATTCCAAGCTTTACTACAAAGCTGTGATCACCAAGACAGGACGGTACTGGCCAAAAAACAGACACATAGACCAGTGGAACACAGTAAAGAGCCCAGCTATGAACCCTCAACTCTATGGTCAAATAATCTTGGACAAAGCAGGAAGAAATATGCAGTGGAAAAAAGACAGTCTCTTCAACAAATGGTGCTGGGAAAATCAGACAGCTATGTGTAGAAGAATGAAACTCAACCATTCTCTTACACCATACACAAAGATATAAACTCGAAATGGGTACAAGACCTCAATGTAAGGCAGGAAACCATTAGAATCCTAGAGGAGAACATAGGCAGTAACTTCTTCAACATTGGCCACAGCAACTTCTTTCAACATATGTCTCCAAAAGCAAAGGAAACAAAAGTGAAAATGAACTTTTGGGACTTCATCAAGATCAAAAGCTTCTGCACAGCAAAGGAAACAGTCAGCAAAACAAAGAGGCAACCCACGGAATGGGAGAAGATATTCACAAATGACAGTACAGACAAAAGGCTGATATCCAGGATCTATAAAGAACAGCTCAAACTCAACACACACAGAACAGATAATCATGTCCAAAAATGGGCAGAAGACATGAACGGACACTCCGCCAATGAAGACATACTAATGGCTATCAGACACATGAAAAAGTGTTCATCATCACTGGCCCTCAAGGAGTTTCTAATCAAAACCCCATTGAGATACCACCTTACACCAGTTAGAATGGCCAATATTAGTAAGACAGGAAACAATGTGTGTTGGAGAGGATGTGGAGAAAGGGGAATCCTCTTGCACTGTTGGTGGGAATGCAAGTTGGTGCAGCCACTTTGGAGAACAGTGTGGAGATTCCTCAAGAATTTAAAATTAGAGCTTCCCTATGACCCTGCAATTGCACTCCTGGGTATTTACCCCAAAGATACAGATGTGGTGAATAGAAGGGTCGCCAAACTGTGGGAAGAACCAAGATTCCCTTCAATGGACGAATGGATAAGGAAGATGTGGTCCATATATACTATGGAGTATTATGCCTCCATCAGAAAGGATGAATACCCAACTTTTATAGCAACATGGATGGGACTGGAAGAGATTATGCTGAGTGAACTAAGTCAAGCAGAGCGAGTCAAATATCATATGGTTTTGCTTATTTGTGGAGCATAAAAAATAACACAACAACACATGGGGAAATTGAGAGGAGAAGGGAGTTGGGGAAAATTGGAGGGGGAGATGAACCATGGGAGATCGTGGTCTCCGAAAAACAATCTGAGGGTTTTATAGGGGTGGGGGTGGCGGATTTGTTGAGCCTCGTGGTGGGTATTATGGAGGGCACATATTGCATGGAACACTGGGTGTGATGCATAAACAATGAATTCTGGAACACTGAAAATAAATTTAAAAATAAATTAAAATTTTTAAAAAAATTATAAACCTGATTCCAAAGAAAACAAAAGGAGAAAAAAAAAAAAAGATAAACAGAGGCCTTCTCCAAAATAAAAAGAAAAAGGCATTTTAAAAACAAAAACCCAAGAATAAAATAGCATAGAAAAACTGATAAGCCAGATTCCAAAGGAAAGAAAAAGAAAGGAAAGAAAGGAAAAGAAAAGAAAAAGAATGTAAAGCCTGGTCCTTTTTTTTAGCAGAACTTCATGTGATGCTTTAAAGCACTCTATGATCAATAAACTTGGTGCATGCAGGGTGCTGCCTGTCTGGCGGAGACCCCCACTGCACTGGCTCAGTCAAACCTGTCCCAATAAATATGTACTTCCATCTCTTGCCTCCACTGTGCGCCACTGTGTTGCTCTCTGAAGTCTGACTGTGTTGGTGCTGCGGGGGAAAATGGCTCCACCCTACTATTTCCTCCTCACACAGGGCATCTCACAACCCTCCACTGTTCAAGAAGCCCTCACAGAATAGTGAGAGCCATCAGCATGCCCCGCATCACAACTCTCCTGTGTTTTGTCTTTGGCTCCCTGCTGGGATTCAAAACTCCAAGTCTTAAAGAAGCTGGCACCACACGGACGCACCCCTCTCCTCTTGAGAAGAGCCTCCCTGTGCTGTATCTTGTGTCCTTTGTCCCAGGAAAACAATCCCAAGTTTGCATAGCTTGCAAAATCTATGGTGTGGCACTTTGAAAAGCAGCGACTCAGTTATCCACCTTCTGCACACGCCTCTGTCACCTGACCCATGAACGGCCCTTTGCTGGTGCCTGCAGGGTCTTTTGTCCTTGGAGAGCCACTATATGCTCTTCCAAATGTACTCCAGGAAGAGAATGTTCTCCCCCAGTGTGACCCAGGAGATCCCTATATCACCTTGTGTGTTATTGGTCCAGCAGCCTCCTTCCCCTCAAGAGTGCAAGCTACAGCTCCACTCTGGCAAAAGTCATGCATCTCCAAAACCTCAGAGTTTGAGCTCCCCAGGCTCTTTGAAAAAAAAAAAAAAAATCTGTGACATTCAGAACGCTTGCTCCCCAGTCTGTGGTCTGTAGAGGTTTTTGTCCTGTGTGAACCTGAGGCCACACTCTCTCAACACTTCTCTCTTTCTCTCCCTTTCTCTCTCTGTGGAAAGCGTCCCCACCCTTCCATGGCACTGCAGTTTTCCTCTCCCTCAATTCACTTCCACACTCCTTGCACCTGCCACGCTGTCTCCCTTCAACTGTGGAGATGCTTCTCTCAGTCTCCACATTGCTTTCGTAGGTGTTCCAAGTGATCTGACTTCAATACAGCTGTGACTGAGGGGCTAGGAAAGCCCAGGGTCCCCCTACTTCTCTGCCATCTTGACTCTTCCCCATTCATTTATTGATGGTCACTTATGTTTCTTCCATATCTTGGCTAATGTAAATAACGATGCAATAAACAGAGGGATTCATAAATCTTTTCATATTAGTGCTTCCTCTTTCTTTCAGTAAATACTTAGTGAAATTACTGGATCATTAAGGTATTCCAATTTTTTTGATTTTTTTGAGAACCTCCCCCATCCTGTTTTCCATGCTGGCTGTACCAACAGTGCATGAGGGTTCTCTTTTCTCTGTATCCTCACCGGCACATGCTATTTCTTCTCTTTTTGATATTAGCCATCCTGACAGTTGTGAGGTGATCCTGAAACCATAAAACTCTGAAAAAGAGAACAATAAACAGTAGTTTCTTGAACATTGGCATTAGCAACATATTTATGGAAATGACTCCTTAGGCAAAGGAAACAAAAGCAAAAAAACAAAAAAACAAAAAAATAAACCACAAAAAACTATTGGGATTACAGCAAAATTAAAAGCTTTTGCATAGCAAAGGAAGCCATCAACATAATGAAAAACAAGCAACTGAATGGAAGAATACATTCTAAAGTTATTTATCTGGTAAAGGGATACTATCCAAAATATATAAAGAACTTATACAACCGAACACCAAACAGCAACAACAACCAGAACAACAACAATTAGTCTGACTAAAAATGGACAGAGTACCTGAATAGACATTTCCCCCCAAAGAACACAAAGAAGATGGCCAACAGACACATGAAAAGTTGCTGAACATCATGTATCATCAGGAAAACAGAAATCAAAATCACAGTGGGGTATCACCTCGCCAGAGCATTTAGGCATGAAAACAGAAAGGAAAGGGTCCAAGTCAGAAAGAGAGAAGTAAAATTATCTGCTTTAGATGACATGATCTTATAGGTAGAAAGCTCCAGGGGATCCAAAAACACTGTTAGAACTAATGAATAAATTTACTAAAGTACCAGGTAACAAAATCAAGATATGAAAATCATCTGGTTTCTATACACTAACAAGGAACTGTCTGAAAATTGAATTAGGCAAGTTGGCGCAGCCACTTTGGAAAACAGTGTGGCGATTCCTTAAGAAATCGAAAGTAGAGCTTCCCTATGACCCTGCAATTGCACTATTGGGTATTTACCCCAAAGATACAGATGTAGTGAAAAGAAGGGCCATCTGTACCCCAAATTTCATAGCAGCAATGGCCACGGTCACCAAACTGTGGAAAGAACCAAGATGCCCTTCAACAGACAAGTGGATAAGGAAGATATGGTCATATATACTGTGGTGCATTATGCTTCCATTCGAAAGGATGAATACCCAACTTTTGTATCAACATGAACGGGACTGGAAGAGATTATGCTGAGTGAAATAAGTCAAGCAGAGATAGTCAATTATCATATGGTCTCACTTAACTGTTGTGCGTAAGGAATAACACAGACAACATTGGGAGTTGGAGCAGAGAAGTGAGTTGGGGGAAATCGGAGGGGGGGATGGACCATGGGAGACTGTGGACTCTGAGAAACAAACTGAGGGTTTTGGAGGGGAGGAGGGTGGCAGGGGTGGGTTAGCCTGGTGGTAGGTATTAAGGTGGGCACATATTGCATGGAGCACTGGGTGTGGTGCATAAACAATGAATCACAGAACACAGAAAAAAATTAAAATTTAAAAAAAAAAAGCAATGTCATCTCCAATAGGAACATAAGGAATAAAGTGTTTTGGAATAAACTTAACTAAGTTGGTAAAAGGCATACGCTTGAAAACTATGAAACAAAGAAGACACAAATTTGTGGAAAGATACTCCACATTCATAGATTAGAAAACTTAATATTGTCAAAATGTCTGTACTATGCAAAGTCATCTACAGTTTCAATGCAACCCCTTCAAAATACCAGTGACAGTGTTCACAGAAATTAAAAGAAAAGAAAAGAAAAGAAAACAATCCTAACATTCATATGAAATCAATAAATACCCCAAATAGTCAAAACTTCTCAAGAAAGGATAGCATACCTGGAGTCATTGCACTTCCTGACTTCAAAATACATTACAAAGCAAATATAATTAAAACAGCATGAGCATGGTACTGGTGGCATAAAAAAAAGACATATAGACCAAAGGAACCGAATAGAAATTCCAGAAATAAAGCGACGTATATGGTCAACTGACTTTCGACAAGAGTGCCAATGATACCCAATGGGGAAAGGATGGTCTCTCCAACAAATTGTGCTGGAGAAAATAGATATCCACATGCAAAAGAATGAAAATAGACCCTTATCTTTCACCATACCAAAAAATATACTCAAAACGAATTACAAATTTAAATGGAAGACCTGAAACCATCAGTGTCCTAGAAGAACATTTAAGGAAAAAGCTTCATGACATTGTCCCAGGCAATGATTTTTTGGACATAAGGCTAGAAGCACAACAACAAAAGTAATAATAGACATGTGGGACTAATCAAACCTGAAAAAAAAATCTGCATGTCAAAGGAAAGAGCAGTGTGAAAAGACAACCTATGGAATGGGAGAAAATACTGGAAAATGATACAGCTAAAAAGGGATTACTATCCAAAATATATTGGAAACTTCCTGTAACTCAATAAGCAACCAACCAACCAAACACCACAAATAACCCAATTTTAAAAATGGGCTAAGGATCTGAATAGACATTTCTCCAAAGAAGATGTACAAATGGCCAAAAGGTATATGAAAGGATGCTTGGAGTCACTAATCATCAAAGAAAGGCAAATCAAAGCCATAATGAGATATCATCCCAATACCCATTTGAATGGTTGTTATTCTTTTTTAAATGATAAGAAATGTTGGTGAGGTTATGGTATAATCCAAACCCATGTGCACCACTGGTGGGAATATAAAATACTGCAGCTGTTATGGAAAATAATATGTATATTTCTCAAAAAAATTAAACACATAACTAACATATGATTCTGCAGTCCCACTTCTGAGCATATATCCAAAAGCATTGAAATCAGAATATCAAAGAGATATCTGCACTCATATATTCATTGCAGCATTATTCACAATACTCAAAATATGATTACAAACTACATGTTTATCAGCGGATACCTTCTGGTGTATAACCACAATGGAATATTATTTGGTTTCAAAAACAGGAGGAAATTCTGTCATATATGACAACATGGATGTGCCTGGAGGACATTATACCTAATGAAATAAACCAGTCACAGAAGAAAACATCCTGAAGGACTCCACTTATATCAGGTACCTAAAATAGCCAAACTTAGAGAAACAGAAAGAAAAATGGTGGTTGCCAAGGGCTGGAGAGGAGGGAAATGGAGATTGGTGTCCAATGGGTATAAAGTTAGAATTATGCAAGATAAATAGGCCCTAGAAATCTGCTGCATGACATCGTGCTTATGGTTAACAATACTATATCATGTACTTAAAAATGTGTTGAGGGTAGATCTAATGTTAAGTGCTTGTACCACAATAAAAAAACAGAAACAAAAACAAAACAACTGTGGTGGACATTGCTGCTATAGGCATTGGGGTGCAGGTGCCCCTTTGAATCACTATGTGTGTATCCTTTGGATAAATACCTAGTAGTACAATTGCTGGGTCATAGGGTAGCTCTGTTTTTAACTTTTCGGCAAACCTCCAAACTGTTTTCCAGAGTGGCTGCACCAGCTCGCATTCCTACCAATAGTGTAAGAATTTTCCCTTTCCTCTGCATCCTCACCGACATCTGTTGTTTCCTGAGATGTAAATTCTAGCCATTCTCACTGGTGTGAGGTGGTATCTCATTGCAGTTTTGATTCATACTTCCCTGATGCCGAGTGATGTTGAGCACTTTTTCGTGTGTCTGCTGGCCATTTGTAGGTCTTCCTTGGAGAAGCGTCTGTTCATGTCTTCTTCCCATTTCCTGACTGGATTTTTTGTTTGTTTGTTTGTTTTTTGGGTGTATCGAATTTGATATATTTTGTTCTTTATACATTTTGGATACTACCCTTTATCCAATATGTCATTTGCTCCCATTGTGCACATTGTCTTTTAGTTTGCTTGATTGTTTCCTTTGCTGTGCAAAGGGTTGTTTTTTTGTTTTTTGTTTGTTTTGCTTTTGTTTTTGTTTTTGTTTTGTTTTCTTTTGTTTTGCTTTACTCTGATGAAGGGCGAATGGTTCCTGTTTCGCTTTTTTTCCCTTTGCCTTGAGAGACGTGTCTAGCAAGAAGTTGTTGTGGCTGAGGTTAAAGAGGTTGCTGCCTGTGTGCTCTAGAATTTTGATGGGTTCCTGTCTCATATTTAGGCTTTTCATTAATTTTGAGTTTATCTTTGTGTATGCTTTAAGAAAGTGGTCAGGTTTCATTCTTCTGCATGTGGCTGTCCAATACTCCCAACACCATTTGTTGAAGAGACTGTCCTTTTTCATTTGGATAGTCTTTCCTGCTTTGTTGAAGCTTAGTTAATCATAGAGTTGGGGGTCCATTTCTGGGTCCTCCATTCTGTTTTATTGATCTATGGGTCTATTTTTGTGCCAGCACCATATTGGCTCGATGATTACAGCTTTGTAATACTGCTGAAAGTCTGGAATTGTGATGCCTTCATCTTTGGTTATCTTTTGCAACATTCCTTTGGCTATTCAGGGTATTTTCTGATTCCATACAAACATTAGGATTGTTTGTCCCAGCTCTGTGTGGAAAAAAGTTGATGGTATTTTGAAGGGGACTGCATTGAATGTGTAGACTGTTTTGGATAGTATAGACATTTTAACACCATTTGTTCTTCCAATCCATGAGCATGAGAAAAAAAAATTTTTTTTCCATTTCTTTGTGTCTTCCTCAAGTTCATTCATAAGTGTTCTGCAGTTTTCAGAATATCAATCCTATACCTCTTTGGTTAGTTATATTCCTAGGTACTAATGACTTTTGGTGCAATTGTAAATGGGATTGGCCCCTTGGTTTCCCTTTCTTCTGCCCCATTGTTATTGCATAGAAATGCACTTTCTTTTATTAATGTGGTTTATGACGTTGATGGATTTGTGGATATTGAACCATCCCTGCAGCCCAGGAGTAAATCCCACTTGGTTGTGGTGAATAATATTTTTAATGTACTGTGAGATCCCATTAGCTAGCATCTTGGTGCAAATTTTTGAATCCTTGTTCATCAGGGATATTGGTCTGTAATTCTCTTTTTCAGTAGGGTCTTTGTCCGGTTTGGGGATCAGTGTAATGCTGGTCTCAGAAAATGAGCTTGGAAGTTTTCCCTCCATTTCTATTTTTTGGAACAGTTTCAGAAGAATGGGTAATGGGTATTAATTTTACTTTAAATGTTTGGTAGAATTCCCCTGGGAAGCCATCTGGCCCTGGATTCTTGTTTGATGGGAGGTTTTTCATTGTTGTTGTTGTTGTTGTTGTTGTTGTTGTTTTCATTTTACTTTGAGTATTATTTTTTTTTAATTTAAAAAAAACTGAAAAAAGAAACAATTTCCCCAAATCACACTCTTTTAAAATTTTTACAAAGCAAAATGTTTCCTTTCAGCCTATCTAATCCCACTTCTAAAAGGTTTACAATTTTTTTGATATATATGTTTCCCAGCTTTTTCATAAATTTATTCAGAAATACCTAGATACACATCACACATATACAAAATGCATTCGCATTATACCATTTCTTGCTTATTTATTTATTTATTTATTTATTTATTTTGTGATCTAGAAATCTTTTTAATTTTTTAAACATCTCCTAAGGCATAGGTAAAAGGCTCTATCTTCTCAGAGGTAAGGTTTTTTTTTTTCTTTTTTGCATTTTACTTATTTATTTATTTTATTAATTTATTTATTTTCAGAAAAACAGTATTCATTCTTTTTTCACCACACCCAGTAATCCATGCAATCCGTGCCCTCTATAATACCCACCACCTGGTACCCCAACCTCCCACCCCCCCCGCCACTTCAAACCCCTCAGATTGTTTTTCAGAGTCCATAGTCTCTCATGATTCACCTTCCCTTCCAACTTACCCCAACTCCCTTCTCCTCTCTAACACCCCATGTCTTCCATGCTATTTGTTACGCTCCACAAATAAGTGAAAACATGATTATTGACTCTCTCTGCTTGACTTATTTCACTCAGCATAATCTCTTCCAGTCCCATCCATGTTGCTACAAAAGTTGGGTATTCATCCTTTCTGAGGGAGGCATAATACTCCATAGTGTATATGGACCACATCTTCCTTATCCATTGGTCCATTGAAGGGCACCTTGGTTCTTTCCATAGTTTGGCGACCGTGGCCATTGCTGCTATAAACATTGGGGTACAGATGGCCCTTCTTTTCACGACATCTGTATCTTTGGGGTAAATACCCAGGAGTGCAATGGCAGGGTCATAGGGAAGTTCTATTTTTAATTTCTTGAGGAATCTCCACACTGTTCTCCAAAGAGGCTGCACCAACTTGCATTCCCACCAACAGTGGAAGAGGGTTCCCCTTTCTCCACATCCTCTCCAACATATGTTGTTTCCTGTTTTGTTAATTTTGGCCATTTTAACTGGTGTAAGGTGATATCTTAATGTGGTTTTAATTTGAATTTCCCTGAGGACTAGTGATGCTGAACATTTTTTCACGTGTCTGATAGCCATTTGTATGTCTTGATTGGAGAAGTCTCTGTTCATATCTTCTGCCCATTTTTGATATGTTTGCCTGTTTCGTGTGTGTTGAGTTTGAGGAGTTCATTATAGATCCTGGATATCCACCTTTTGTCTCTACTGTCATTTGCAAATATCTTCTCCCATTCCGTGGGTTGCCTCTTTGTTTTTTTGACTGTTTCCTTTGCTGTGCAGAAGCTTTTGATTTTGATGAAGTCCAAAAAGTTTATTTTCGCTTTTGTTTCCTTTGCCTTTAGGAGACATATCTTGAAAGAAGTTGCTGTGGCTGATACCGAAGAGATTACTGCCTATGTTCTTCTCTAGGAGTCTGAGGGATTCCTGTCTCACGTTGAGGTCTTTTATCCATTTTGAGTTGATCTTTGTGTATGGTGTAAGAGAATGGTCGAGCTTCAACTCGACCATTTCTTGCTTTTTAAATTAAAACGAAATTCTTCACACTCGACAGGTCAGAACCTATTCAGAGATATATCCCATTTTTTAATGGATGTATAGTATTCCACTAAATGAATGTGTGATAATTTATTCATTTTCCTATTAATGCTGAGTTGGGTTGTATTCAATTCATTTTTTTGGTGACTTTGAGATATAATTCATAAAAATGCAATTCACCTGTTTGAGGCTTACAATTCATTATTTGTAGTATATTCATAGAGTTGTACAATTTTCACCACAACCAATTTTAGAACATTTTATCCAACCTCTGAAGAAACCTCATACAACTCAGCTATCACCCCCAGCCCTGAGCAACCACTAATCCACTCTCTGTCTCTATATATTTACCAGTTCCAGACACTTTATATGAATGGAATCATGTAATTATGTGGTCTTTTGTGACTGGCTTCTTTCATTTAGCATGCTTTCAGGGTTCTTTCATGTTTGTAGCATATATTTGAAGTGTTCCTTCACTTTGGAAGAGTATGTAAAGTATTTGTATTAATTCTTCTTTAACATTTACTAGAATTTATCTGAGAAGCCATTTGGGCCCAGGCTTTTTCTCGTGGGTATTTTTAAAAGTTGTTAGTTAACCTCTTTACTTGTTACAGACATTTTCAGATTTTGTTTTCCATTGGCCCAGTAGTTGGTGTGTTTCTAGGAATTTTTCCATTCCATCTAAGCTATCGAATTTATTGGCATATAATTGTTCATAGGGTTCCTTCATAATTTGTTTTATTTCTAGAAGGTTAATAGTAATGTTCCCTCCTTCACTTCTGATTCTAGTAATTTGAGTCTTCTTTTTTTCTTGGTCAATCTAGGAAAAGTTTAGTCACTTTTGTTTATCTTTTTTTTGTAGAACCAACTATTAATTTCATTGACATCTGTACTGTTTTTTTTGTATTCTCTGTCATTTATTTATCTAGTTTTTTTTTTTTAATTTCCTTCCCTCTGCTTGCTCTAAGATTAGTTTGCTCCTCTTTTTCCAGTGTCTTAGGCATAAAATGAGGTTATCGATATGTGATTTTTCTTCTTGTTCAATATAGGCATTTGTATTTATAAATTTCTCTCACCAAAATTCCTCTCACCAAAAGCATTGTTTTTGGTGCATCCTGCATTTTGGTATGTTGTATCTTCATTTTCATTGTTCTCAAAGAGAGTCAACCCATCAGAAAGATAGAGCAAAATTATATATGCACCTAACAACAGAACACCAAAATACATGAATCAAAAACTGAATAAAGGGGCACCTGGGTGACTCAGTGGGTTAAAGCCTCTGCCATCAGCTCAGGTCATGATCTCAGGGTCCTGGGATCAAGCCCCACATCAGGCTCTCTGCTCGGTGGGGAGCCTGCTTCCTCCTTTCTCTCTCTGCCTGCCTCTCTGCCTACTTGTGGTCACTGTCTGTCAAATAAATAAATAACATCTTTTAAAAAATTGAACTAAGTGAAGGGAGAAATCCACAAGTCTACACTAAGAGGTGGGGTATTCTGTATCTCACTTTCAATAATAAAACAAGTAGATAGTAAACAAGGGAATAGAAGAGGTGAACAGTGCCATAATGAACTAGACCTTAAAGTGATCTATAAAACATTTTACCCAGCATGAACAGAATGCTCATTTTGCTCAAGGATACATGAAATATCTCCAGAATAGATCATATCACAGACCATGAAACAAACCTCAGTAAATGTAAGTGGACTGAAATCATGCAAAGTACATTTTCTGACTCCATGGAACAGAGTTAGAAATCAATAACAGAAAGTTGAGGAACTCATAAACATGAATTAGACACTTTTAAATGACCAATGGGTCAAATAAAAGATCACAGGGGCCATTAGGAATTCCTTTGAGATGGATGTTGGAAGATTTTTGATTACTGATTCGATTCAATTTCTTCGCTGGTGATGGGTCTGTTCAGGCCTTCCATTTCTTGCTGTTTCACTTCTGGTAGTTTATATGTTTCTAGGAACTTACCCATGTCTTCCACTTTGCCTAATATTTCGGCATATAATTGCTCATAATACTCTCTTATAATTGTTAGTATTTCTTCAGTGTTGCCTGTGATCTCTCTTCTTTCATTCATGATTATATTTATTTGGGCCCCTTTTCTTTTTGATAAGTCTGGCTAGGGTTTGTTTGTTTGTTTGTTTGTTTGTTTTTAATCTTATTAATCCTTTCAAAGAACCAGCTCCTCATTTCGTTGATCTATTCTACTGCCTTTTTGTTTTGTTTTGTTTTCCTATATCATTGATTTCTGCTCTACTCCTTATTATTTCACTTCCCCTGTTGGATTTAAGGGTTTTTTGTTGTTGTTGTTGTTGTTCTTTCTCCAGCTCTTTTAGGTGTATGGTTAGGTTGTGTATATGAGACTTTTCTTGCTTCTTGAGGAAGGCTTGTATTTCAATATACTTCCCTCTTAGGACTGCCTTCGCTGCATCCCAAAGATACTGAACTGTCATGTTTTCATTTTCATTTGCTTACATGTATTTTTTTTAATTTTATTCATTTATTTGACAGAGAGAGATCACAAGTAGGCAGAGAGACAGACAGAGAGAGAGGGGGAAGCAGGCTCCCCGCTGAGCAGAGAGCCCGATGTGGGGCTCGATCCCAGGACCCTGAGATCATGACCCGAGCCGAAGGCAGAGGCTTTAACCCACTGAGCCACCCAGGTGCCCGCTTACATGTATTTTTAAAAAAATTCTCCTTTAATCTCCTAACTGAACCATTTCTTTCTTTAGTAGGATGTTCTTTAACCTCCATGTATTTGTGGTCCTTCCAAGTTTCCTCTTGTGATTGACTTTGAATTTCATAGCATCCTGGTCTGAAAACATACATGGTAACATCTCAATGTTTCTGTACTGGTTGACACCTGATTTGTGATGGATCACTATGTGATCTATTCTGGGGAATGTTTCGTGTGCCCTGGAAAAGAATGTGTATTCTGCAGTTTTAGGATGAAATGCTCTGAATATATCTGCTAAGCCCATCTGGTCCAGGTCATTCAACACCCTTGTTTCCTTGTTGATCTTCTGCTTAGATGATGTGTCCATTGCTGTGAGTGGGGTGTTAAAGTATAGCCAAAATATGAAAAGAGCCCAGATGCCTTTCGACTGATGAATGGGTAAGAAGACATGATACACACACACACACACACAAACACACACACACACACACACGTGTGTGTGCACGTGCACATGCTGGAGTATTACTCAGCTATCACAAAGAATGGCTTCTTGCCATTTGTATTGAAGTGGATGGAACTAGAGGGTATTATGCTAAGCAAAATAATTCAGTCAGAGACAGACAAATACCATATGATTTCACTCATATGTGGAATTTAAGAAAGAAAATGGATGAATATAGGGGAAGGGAAGGAAAGAATTAAAAAGGTAAAAACAGAGAGGGAGGCAAACCATAAGAGATTCTTATCTATAGGAAACAAACTGGGGGTTGCTGGAGTGGAGGTGGGTGGGGCATGGCTTAGCTAGGCGATGAGCATTAAGGAGGACACTTGATGGAATGTGTACTGGGTGTTAAATGCAACCAGAGCATCACTAAATTCTACCCCTGAAATCAATAATACACTATATGTTAACTAAACTGAATTTAAATAAAATTAAAAAAGATATATATAGTGTGTAACATACAATGAAATGCTATTCAGCCTTACAAAGGAATAAAGTTCTGACACACGCTTCAATGTGGATGAACCCTGAAGACATTGCTAATTGAAATAAACCAGATGCAAAAGAACAAATGTGGTATGATTCCACTTCCATAAAGTACACAGTATAGTCAAATACATAGAGACAGAAAATAATACAGTGGTCACCAGGGTTTGGCAGTAGGGGAGAATGGATATTTATTGTTTAATGGGTATACAGAGTTTCAGTATGGAATTGTAAAAAGTTGTAGCAGTGATGGTTGCACAGCAATGTGAATGTATTTAATGTAACTGAACCGCACACTTTAAAATTGTTAATATGGTAAATTTTATGTTATGTATGTTTTTTCCCACGGTAAAAATAAAGCATAACTGACTCTTTAAACAAAAATTATAACAATGCACTGTAGGGTTTACAAAATATGTAACAGTAATATATATGATAACATAACATAAAGAGCATATGGGGAGAAATGGGAGCTTACTATTATGAATTTTTAACAGTACTTGCGAAGTGGTGTGATGCCCCTTGATGAGAGACCATGATAAATCAAGGCCGTGTATTATAAACCCTTAAGTAACCACTAAAATTGCAATAAGTTGTAGCTAGTGTGCTAACAAGAGAGATAATTGAAATCATTAAAAATAGTCAATTTTTCAGGGTGCCTGGGTGGCTCAGTGGGTTAAAGCCTCTGCCTTCGGCTCAGGTCATGATCCCGGGGTCCTGGGATCGAGCCCCACATCGGGCTCTCTGCTCAGCAGGGTGCCTGCTTCCTCCTCTCACTCTCTCTGCCTACTTGTGATCTCTGTCTGTCAAGTAAAATAAATAGAATCTTTAAAAAAAATAGTCAATTTTTCTCAAAAGCAAGCTTTAAAAAGAGGGAAATGGTAACAAAGGAAAGTTTAGAAAGACAAAAGCGTTCAAACAGTGTGCTTGACTAAAATAAGCATAGTTCAAATATTAAGACACAAATAGTTTAAAAATAAATGTAAAATTTTACATATGCCTACATAAAATGCTAACAGAAATCAAAAGGAGATTGGAGCAGCTATATTAATTTCAGACAAAACAGACCGCAGAACAAAGAATATCAACATGTTTGCAGGAGATCATGTCATAGTGACATCCAACAGAAGCTATCATACAGGAAGCGAAAAACTAATGGAGCTACAAGGGGAACTAACTAATAAAACCCACAATTATAGTTAGAGATTTCAACAGTCTTCTCCCAGTAATAGAACAACAGAAAGAAAATCAGCAATGAGGTAGAAGAACTGAGCAAGGCCATCAATCATATGAAACATATCGGCACTTACAGAATACTTTGTCTAAGGAAAGGAGAACACATATTATATTTAAGAACTTATGGAACATTCACCAAATTAAATCATATCTTGGTTCATGAATCTAGACTTACCAGACTTTAAAGAATGGAAACCACAAACAAACAAACAAGCAAAAAAACAAATGAACAAACAAAACGTGTTCTCAGACTGTGTTGAAATGAATAACTGAAAAATATGCCAACACTTGGAATTAAACAGCACACCTCTAAGTAAACTGCATGTTAAAAAGGAAGTCTCCTTTGAAATTAGAAACTAGTTTGAACTGAACAATAATAAAAATACAATATATCAAAACTTGTGGGATGCAGCTAAGGTAGTGCATACAGAGAAATTTGTAGGATTAAACGCTTATGTTAGGAAAGAAGAAAGGACTCAAGTTAATAACATAAGATTCACTCCTAGGGAAGAAGCAAAAGAGGAATGAGGTGAAGTCAAATCAAGCAGAAAGAAGAAAATAAGATAAAAGACAAAATCAATGTGACTTGAGACAGGAAAACAATAGAATCAATGAAACAAACCAAAAATAGTGTACTTGACTTAGAAAACGTTAGTAGACATAAATCTCCAGCAAGCCTGACAAACACAAAAGGTGTGAAGATACAAATATCAATATAAAGAATGAAAAAGGAGGTGTTGTTATAGACTTGGAAACATTAAAACAAAACATTGCATGCTTGGTGACTAACATAACATAACATAATGTGCATACACACACACACTCACTCACACACACACACACACACACACACACTCTTACACATACATACATACATATACATATATGACAATCCTGTGATGAAAACTGGAAAATTTAGGTAAAGATGGACAAATTCCTCATGGAACAGAAAGTACTAAAATGCCCCCCAAATCAAGGAGATAACATGAATATTCCTATAACTGTTAAATAAATTGAATTTGTAGTCAGATACATTCGGAAAGGGAACTCTCTGGGTACTCATGATTTCATTGGGAGATCCTTCCAAACAGTGAAAGAAATAATACCTACTGTATACAAACTTGTGCAGAAAATTGAAGAGGAAGGGATACTTCAAAACTCCACAACTTATTTCAAGAGGCTGAAATTACCCGGATACTGAAACCAGATAAAGACATTACCAAAAGTGAGATCTATGGTCCAATACCCTTAAAAACATAGATGCAAAAAAACTGTCCAAAAAAAAAGTAAGGGGATCATATCCAGCACAATATTACAAGGAATGATACATCACAATGAGGGGAAATATAGGCCATTTCAATATTTGGAAATTAATCAATGTCATCCACCATATGCACAGATTAAAGAAGAAAAAAAGATCACATGATTATCACAGTAGATGTGGGAAAAGAGTCTGACAAAGTGCAACATGCATTCATGATTAAAACTCTCATCAAAGTAAGAATTGAAGGGTACTTCATCAAGCAGGTAAAACACATTTACAAAAAACAAAAACAAAAACAAAAAACAAAAAACAAAAACAGCTAATATTACACTTAATGTTAAATTACTGAATTACTGAATGTATTTTTTTCCTTGAGATCAGGAACAAGGTAAAGAAGTTCCTAACATCGCACTGAAAGTTTGAGCCAATAGAATAAGGCTAGACAGGGGCGCCTGGGTGGCTCAGTGGGTTGACACGCTGCCTTCGGCTCGGGTCATGGTCTCAGGGTCCTGGGATCGAGTCCCGCGTCGGGCTCTCTGCTCAGCAGGGAGCCTGCTTCCTCCTCTCTCTCTCTGCCTGCCTCTCTGCCTGCTTGTGATCTCTCTGTCAAAAAAAAAAAAAAAAAAAGAATAAGGCTAGACAAAGAGGTAAAAATGCATACAGTTTGGAAAGAAAGAGGTAACATGATGTCTACATAGAGAAGAAAAAGAATCTACAAAAAAGAAAAAAAAAAAGAAAGAAACACTTCTAAAACCAATAAGGGAGTTTAACAAGGTGGCAGGATACAAGGTGAACACACCAAAATCAATCTTATTTCTATACCCTAGAAATGTCTAATTTTATGCAAAACAATGAACCTCACATATGCCCAATATTTTATTCAAAAATAAACTCAAAGGAGATCAAAGAGTGTATATAAAAACTATGAAACTTTTAGAATAAAGCACAGAATAAGACATAATAAATTAGTTAGGCAAGGACTT